>NC_080163.1:170997220-171297220 GCF_950295315.1 Erinaceus europaeus
TGGTCTTCACTCTGCAGCATTGATGACACTTTCCTGCTTCTTCATATACCAGGCAATGCTTCTCATCACGTTGGGGGAATTGTGGGTTTTTGCTTTCCAATAATTTGATTAGATAGCTGACATATTTTTTAAAGTTTAAATTTTTTTAATATTTATTTATTCCATTTGTTGCTCTTGTTATATGTCTGTAGTTATGATTGTTGTTGTCATCGTAATTGGATAGGACAGAGAGAAATGGAGAGAGGAGGGGAAGACTGAGAGGGGGAAAGAAAGATAGACACCTGCAGACCTGCTTCACTGCTTGTGAAGTGGCTCCTCTACAGGTGGGAGCCCGAGAATCGAGTCGGGATCCTCACACCAGTCCTTGTGATTAGTGCCAAGTGTGCTGAACCTGAGGCACTAAGGCCCGACTTCCAAGATAGTTGGCACTTCAAATTACAAATTACTCACTCAACTGGGAGTTACCTGTGTGTATATCCTGAGACTAGAGAGCAAGCAGGAAGAAATCCACATATCCTTGTCAACACACTTCTGAACATGCACTGAAAACCCAAGGAATCACTAAACTCTAGTGTCAACTCAAACCACCGTCACCCCCAGGGTTCAAGTCGCTTTGGTGCTGGACACAGTGCTCTCTCTCTCTCTGGAGAAACAGAGTTGCTGGGAAATGTGTTCTTCCAGAGCTCACTCCCAAGGTTTATTGTAACCCTGACTTCTTTCTCTCCCAGGACTCTGAGGAAGATGATCAGGGACCTGTGAGTTTCAGAATGGAAGAAACCAGAGAGTCACCTGCAGGTGAGTGTCAGGGCAATCTGAGAAGAGGCTGATTGGAGTGAGACATTAACTGCAAATACTCAGAGTAAATGGTTTCCAGCTTTGCTTCAATACCTTCTGACAGGGAAAAGCACAGGTAACAGGCCTCCATGCATTCAATAGACAGTGACCAACTCACTGCTCTGTAACAGGCTCTAGGGACAGTCCTTGCTTCTCTACTTCTTTCTCTGTGGCAGATTGGGCTTCTCTGTAGAGCTCTTCCTCATGAAGAATTCATGGCATTCCAGGCACAGGAATGTATAAGAGCATCTTCCTCTTTATTTTGTCAACATTGTTCTTGGGCACATGTGAGGGCAGGGTCTCCTGTCAGATTCAGGGACACAGAGACACAGAGACACAGCCTTCTTAGCACAGAAGGTCCAGGAGAAGGCCCGTGTGTCACATTCTACATGAGGTGAGTCTCTTCATGGTCAGCCTGGAACTAGACTGAGGTTTCTCTCCATCTGGATGGCAAACATCTGCAGGAGCATGAAGTGGGCCAAATGCCAGCCACTGAGGAGCTTCCACTAGCAGCCGATGACTCCCCCAGCCTGGCATGTGGAGACCATCAGGGGAGAGGGGACCCCCTGGGTTCCTGTAATTGCCTCCTACCAGGTCAGATCTTCCTTCCTGAAACAAGCTCATGACCCTGAAAACCAATCCCATGGGGGGGACGCAGGATTGGCAGGAACCCAGTAGCCCCCAGAAACCATGCACGTCTCCAAGAAAAACACAGCTCCCTTGCTAAGCTGTGGGCACACTATGTGGTCATGATGGGCTCATCACGGCACCTCAGCCTGAACCTATGCTTGGATTTCTCTCCTCACAGACTGTGACTGTCACCATGAAAATGGAATGGCACCACCGCCCGTGACTGAGGACCTGTCACAGGAACAGGAAGACTCCAGCTCAGCTTCCAGCCGCCAGGAATCCTTCCTTTTGGAGCAGCTACTAGAGGACACCCCAGGTCAGCTCCTCCTCAAGTCCAGGTCCCCAGGTCAGGTCAGCAGGGGAGAGGGGAACTGCACCCTTTGCTGCAAGTGCCACCTCTCTGGCCATCTATCCCCTCCTGAAAACAAGCTCAGGACACTGAAAACCAAACTCCCTGGGGAAATGGGACCAGAATATACACCAGAATTAACAATGACCCAGCATGATAACTTCCAGTGTCACCTTTACAGAAACCTCTTAAGTTCTCAATTAAAAAGCCAACTCCAGTTCCACACCTGCAAATTCAGTAAAAATTAGGGACTCCTGGTCTCCTGTCTCAAGTCCTCATTAAACATTTTCTGGCTGA
The DNA here is from genome assembly GCF_950295315.1 of Erinaceus europaeus. Taxonomy (NCBI): domain Eukaryota; kingdom Metazoa; phylum Chordata; class Mammalia; order Eulipotyphla; family Erinaceidae; genus Erinaceus; species Erinaceus europaeus. The sequence continues at coordinate 170,999,331 of NC_080163.1, forward strand.
TATGCAGGAATCATCTCCAAGATTTTAGACTGTGTTTGCTCTCCCCATCAGTCCGTCTGCAATGGTGTCAGTGAGGTAGTGGACCCTCGGCTCCTTGGTTCTCGGAGTCCTTCATCCTCTCACTGTCTCTGCTCTGCTCTCTGGGTTGCCTCCTTTGTCCATTGCTAAACCCACTGCTATGTTCACAGGTATCTGTGCTGGAGGTGATTCTACCTATACCCTGGCAGCTCTGTTGGCAGAGGCCACCAGAAGGGCATCTTGCTGGCTGTGGGCCAGAGAAGTGACACTGTCACCGCCCTCCATGATGTGGCAGAGCTCCGTGTCCAACCGTCTGCACGGGGCCCTCTCATGGCTGTCTCTGCTGGACCTCACCGCCTCTGAGCTCAGGGTTGACTATCTGATGGGTTATGGGGACAGGGCCACCCACAAGGTGTCACTCTACAACTATGCCCTGGGCAACCCCATCATCCCCGTGAACCTGGCAGTGGAGGATATCAGGGACTGTGTCCATCTGGTCCACCAGAAGGAGGAGGCCACCCGCACTCAGTTCTCCTGCCTCATGGCCGTGCTGTGCACCCACAACCATACAGAGATTAACGAAGAGGAGAGGGAGGAGTGAGGCCCTCCATCCTGGTCCCCTGTTCCTGTTAGAGGTAGGCGCCTTCTTCCTGACTGATGTCAGTGGTACAAAGGTGACCAGGCTCCTGGACACTGCTCATCTACACCATGAATCTGGGTGAGCCTAGGCCATGTGAGATTAATCTAGCACCCAGTCTGTATGAGACGCACAGTGTTCTGCTTGATTGAAACAAGTCAAGAGAATCACATCCCAGCAAGGACAAGACTTCATTCTTCTGGCAGCACAGTCTGGGTGGGGGTGCAGACATTTGCTGTATTGATTTGAGAGGAAAGGTTTCTACTATGTGCTGACTAGGTTTTAATATATTTAATGCTTTTGATAATAATTAAATTTACCTAATGGCTAGAGACAGTAATTAAAATGGGAGGGAGAGACAGAGAAAGAGAGATACCTACAGCTCTGCTTTCCAGCTCCTGAAGCTTTCCTTTTCTGCATGTGAACACAGGGGCAAGAACCCAGGTCCTTGCTCACTGTGGCATGTGTGCTCACCAGGTGGGCAATACTCAGCCCCTTCATGCATTTATCTCCTTGGAGAAATTTTCTCCTGGGCTAATACATTTCTTCAGGAATCAAGAGGAAGCTACTATCTGAGAATGTGACTTAACTAAGACAGCTCTCTGTTTTTCATTTCAGGCATGACAGTAAGACAGCCTCCTAATTCCAAGCTGGGAGAGAGACACCTACAGAAAGGCGCAGTGATGGACCATCTCAGACCTCTCTGATAGCACCCTGTCTATCTACACCCTGCTCAGCTGCTAAGGAGCTCAGGGGTCCTCTCAGCACCTTGCTGGGGGCTCCCCTGGCAGGTCTGCAATCAGTGACACCACCTGGGTGTCTGCTGGAATGCCTACAGCCAGCTTTCCCCTTCTGAGAACTGACCCTTTCTTTTTCCTATTAGTATGATATACAATTGAGAACAATTATATTCTAATAGTTTGCAGAATTTTGAATTATTCCTCAGTGCTGCCATCTATGTGTAAAACTCCTGGTGGAAGACATGAAGCCATCTGACTAAGACACTTCTTTTAAACTTTTTGTCTAGTGGGGTCACAATGGAAAATGTCAACATTCCATATCCAGCTCATTTCATTTGAGTCATTTTCCTTGATCCCTTACACCCTGGTCTTTTCACAGAAATTTCTCACTTATTATTCTTTTCATGGTATATATGTAGTTATATAGTCTTTTACTGTACTTTCTTGCTTATTGCTATAATAAATATCACTTCATGACTCTGTGCCTTAGAACTTGGATGGGAAAGGATGGGAAATTGAAAGCCATAGTAAATATTAAAAAGAAATGTTTCTGAGTGGAGCCAGACATGTTCATTCCTACTAGAACCTGGCTTAAAAATGACAAGCTGAGAGCTGACCCCAGAGAGCCCTGAGCAGCCCCACCGCCACCGCCACCTAGTTACCATCACACCCTGGGAGAAGCTGCAGCTGCAGCAGCTGGCCCCAGTCACCATCACCACAACCATGAGCAGGGTGGCCTAGACCCAGCAGCTGCCAGCTGCCCCTGCCCTCAGCTCCACTGACACCAAGCCCAGTACAATGGCAGTGGCTCAGGGAGCGGCTGCCCAGGCAGCCTCACATCAGTGGTGCCTGCTGGCAGGGACAAGAAGTTCAAGGCAACGAAGGTTATGGTAACAGTAAAATGGTTCAATGTAAGGAACGGACATGGTTTCAACAACAGGAATGAGCTGAAGACCTTAAGTGCTTGCTTTTTGCCCCTTGAGCAGATAACCAGACTATCTGCATTATCTATGCAGCATGGGGTTTTTATTATTTTTACCTAAAGATGTCTCTTTTTGGTAATGACAAACGTGTGTGTGTGTGTGTGTGTGTGTGTGTGTGTGTGTGTGTGTGTTTTTAAAGGCCTGGTTTTTCTCAGTAAATCTTTAAAGGTTTTTAAATTGTTTCATATCTGGTCAAGTTGAGATTTTTAAGAACCTCATTTTTAATTTGTAATAAAAGTTTACAACTTGATTTAAAAAAAAAGTCACCAAGCTGCAAGTATCTGTTAATAAAGGTCAAATAAAAAAATGACAAGGGGGTCGGGCGGTGGCACAGTGGGTTAAACGCATGTGGCGCAAAGTGCAGGAACCAGCATAAGGATCCCGTTTCGAGCCACCGGCTCCCCACCTGCAGGGGAGTCGCTTCACACAGTGAAGCAGGTCTGCTGGTGTCTATTTTTCTCTTCCCTTCTCTGTCTTCCCCTCCTCTCTCCATTTCTCTCTGTCCTATCTGTGTTCTACCTGCTGAGTCACCTCCGGAGCTTCTCTAAATGCTGTCTGCTGTACAGCCACAGTTTCACTTCATCCTTGTGACAATCCTATCAAATCAGCATAGATTCTGTCCCCTTTGGAGTATTAGGGTCAGAACTCAGTGATACCACTTGAACTGTCACCCCAGGGGGGCTCCAATTCATCCTCATGCAGGAGAGCAGGACAACTTCTCATGACAGACAAGGGGATAATGAATGACATCTTGGCTGGCTTAACATATATACTTACAGGTTCTGGTGGATTAGTTCAGTACTTTTTTCTTTTGTGCAGAGTATAGTACATCATTTTAAAGGTAATGCCTACCTAAACTTACAAAGTTACTGTTAACATATTTTCTATGATTTTAAGTAAAGGCTGGTTGCAAATGTTCCTTTCTAGCAATGACTCATTAAAATTTTTCTTTTTGTTATTCTATGACTACACCAGATGAGAATATCCGCTGAAGTCTGAAAATCTTGCTCTTCAGTAATTTTCATGTAATTATTATTATTATTATTATTTTTAGAAAAACTCATACTTTACTGTGGTTGCCATGGACAGACAACCAGATTCTTGCCTGAATTCACATTAAAGTGGCCATGTTGCTCTGTGTACAGACAGTCACCACCTAAGCTGTTGACACCCAGCAACAATTCTAGGCCCCACTTCCTTTCAGCCTTCCTTCCAAGGATTCCCTCTGCTCAAAAGGCATATTTCTGTCTCAGCTCAAAAATAAATAAATAAATGTCATGTTATCTTATCCCTGGATACCAAAATTCTCAAACACGAATGGGCATAGGGGCAGAAAGTAATGGCTGAAAAAGCAGAGCAGTGGCTACTGAACTCCAGCTGCCATGGACAGCTCAGTCCATTCCTTGTCACTACTGTTCAGGCTAGAAGGCAGAGTAAGTGCTCCTATCTGTGTCTGGCACACCACAAGACAGAGCTGAGACTTGGCCTTTCAAAAGGAGAGCCCTGACACCACACACACACACACACACACACACACACACACACACCATCTTACACACTCCAGAACCCAGACAAAGAAAATGTCAGTCTTCTGGGAATGGACTGTTTGATAAAAACAGCATTAAGTAAAACTATGGTGGATGAAGAATGACTTTTCCTTTTAATGTGCAGAAGTAGAAAGAGTGAGAGAGACCGGAGCACTGAGGCTTTCTTCAATGCTATGGGGGCCCGGGCTCAAACTTGGGTCAAACATGTGGCAAAGCTCTGCATTATCCAAGTGAGCAACTTCATCAGTCCTTAAAAGTGATTTAACTGCACAAGAACACTCTGCTTGCTGACTTCCTGCTTATTCATTTGTTTTAATGTAGTGCCAGAAATGAGCTCTGAGCCTTGTACATATGCAACATCAATTTATGGATTCATGCGTGGCAGATAACACTACTGAGAGACCTCTTTGGCCCTTTTTCTTTCTTCACTATCTGGGGGACAGGAGAGAAGAGGAGTATCACATCATCATTCTGCCTCATCAGGGGAGCTACCACAGTGCTATCCATAGGACTCCCATGTGGTGCCCAGACTCAAACTCATGGTAAGGTATATGTGCTGCCCACTGACTCATCTTGTCCTTACGACTGACTTCCTGAACACAACTCTTCATAACCAATGTACTGGCAGTGCTGACACTGGACTCCCTTCTGCCCAGGACACAAAGGCATAGTTATTTTTATTGTGTCCAGTGAAACACCAGGGCATATCTATTCTGTGTGTCAATATAATACACTTAATTAACACTCCTTTAAAATCTGTAGTCAAAGTGCCTATTATTCAATAACTTGGGCAACTGAGAAACTATGACTTCCATGTTTTCTTAAATCAATATTATATATTTACTTTTTTGCCACCAGTGTGTGCAAAAATCAACCACTCCAAGTAGACTATTATCTCTTTTTTTTCATACAGAGGATGGAATATAGAAAGGGGGAGAGAGAGAGGAGGGGGAAGGAGGAAGAGAGAGGGGGGAGAGAGGGAGGAGAAACACCACAGCACTACTTTACCACTCATGGAGTTTCCCCTATGAATGGTGCTCCTATGAATACTTAGCATGGCAACGTGTGTGCTCTACTAAGTGAGCTATCTCCTAGTCATCACCTCAATATGTTGTTTTAAATAACAAAAGCATCAAGGCACCTCTGCACCCTATGTGCATTTCATGAAAGATACTCTGTTAAGAGCAATAACAGATCCTCTAACAATATAAGAAAAGCCCCATTATAATCCTTTACTTTCAATACTGGTCAGGTTCTAGGTACCTGGAATACAATGTATTTAAATTCTGCAAAGCACTTTTTTTATAGGATAGGACAGAGTGAATTTTTTTATTATTTATTTATTTTTCCCTTTGTTGCCATTGTTGGTTTTTATTATTGTTGTTATTGATGTCATCGTTGTTAAGATAGGACAGACAGAAATGGAGAGAGAAGGGGAAGACAGAGAGGGAGAAGAGAAAAAGAGACACCTGCAGACCTGCTTCAACACTTGTGAAGCGACTCCTCTCCAGGTGGGGAGCCAGGGGCTCGAACTGGGATTCTTATGCCAGTCCTTGCACTTTGCGCCACATGTGCTTAACACGCTGCGCTACCACCCAACTCCCTTTTTTATCTTTATTGATTTATTTATTGGATAGAGACAGCCAAAATCAAGAGGGAAGAGGGTGATAGAAGGAGAGAGACAGAGAGATACCTGCAGCCCTGCTTCACCACTTGTGAAGCTTTCCCCCTGCAAGTGGGGACCAGGCTTGAACCTGGGTCCTTGCACATTGTGACATGTGCACTCAACCAGGTGTGCCATCATCTGGTCCCAGGACAGAGTGAAATTGAGAGAGGAAGGGAAGATAGGGGAAGAGAAAGAGATGACTGCAGACCTGGTTCACTACCTGTGAAGCAACTCCCATGTAGGTAGGGAGCTGGGCCTTGAACTGGGATACTTTCACAGGTCCTTGCACTTCATACTATGTATGCTTAACCAGAAGCACTACTGCCGCCCCCCCAAAGGACTTTTTCTATTGAGTATTATTATTAATTGCTATTATTTATTTTGTTACTTATACCATTTAAAAAAACCTAACAACAGAGAGATACAGGATATATATGTCAAAGGGGAGAAATACCAAAGTAATCTGAATTCTATAGAAGGGTTTTACATGTTAAATTTCATTTCCACCACAAGTAACCTATAACATTCAGAAATACTGGAAAGTAGAATACATGTTTATTTTTGTCTCAAACAGTACCACTTAGGATAATTATACTATAAGTGCAAAATTCTTGCGAAGAAGGAGGAATAAATGCTAAAGAGTTTGAATCAATGACTTAGAATGCTGAACTGAGAACCTTTATTTCATCTGCTTGGTTACTGGACATCGTACTCATTTTGCTCACTCAAGTTACCTTTTAGTCTCAAGTTCAATACACAAGTTTGACATGACAAGTTTGACATGACAAGTGACATAGATGACATCTGTGGCTTATATGAACTCTTAACCAAGAACAGAGAAACATGGAGGAAAGAGTTACTAAAGGGAACTGAGTGATTTGCATGTATAAAGTGCAGTTCCCTTGAACAACTTTTACTGAGAAGAACCCTCAGATCTGCTGAACTACTGATAGAGGATAAATCGACTCTAAATGTTGGTGGAGAAGATAGTGTCTTTGGTGCGTGTAGTTCCTGTTCCTGTCCCTGCAGGCCTGCAAGGCCCTACCTTTCAGTCCAAATGTACCCACGTACACCATACACCCTGAATCCCACTAGCCATAATGCCAGATGTGGGGTACAAAATAATTCTCTTTTGTTCTCTTGCAGGCAATGAAAAAGTCACCCCATCTAAAGGAAATGGTGCACACTCTACAACTACTATTAGAGCCAAAATCTCTGAGTCACAGCCGCCTGCACAAGGCAATTTGGCTACTGGAAAATTCTGATCAATGACATTTTTTGAAAACCCAGAGTAACAACTTGACCTGACAAAAATTAGCATGTTTTTATCATTTTACCTTTTTTTATGCCTTGGTTAACTATCACCTTCTTTCACCAGAGAAATAAAGCAGGTAAACTGAAAATTGTGCTGTAATGCAACTCAACCTCAAATCTGAATGAGTCACTCCCAGGGGTGAAAGTGGAGCTAAAAGGGGTCTGTTGCTAACTGGGCTTTGGAATCTCTGAATGTGCCACAGGGACACTCTCCAATTGTCTCCTTGCTGAGAAGTCTTCAAGTCTTAGGACTGAGTGTCAATCAGAAGCACAGGCCTACCTGCCCCCAAATTGATGACTGGGTGAGAACAGAGAAGTCCCCAGCCAGCAACCCCTTCCACCCCAGTTCAGTGGCAGGTGAGGTGTCCCGTCCCCCCCCCCCCCCCCCCCCCCCCCCCCCCCCCCCCCCCGCGCACTCCAGCCAAAGGTGATGGAGAGGCAACAGTGCTTCAATCTCCCTAACACAGCCCCTGCAGAATCAATCAACACTGAAGACGGTTCTGCTGGCAATGGCCATATTTTAATCCATACAAGAGTTCCACCGCTGATAAATCATGGATTCCGAATCCCAAGACCTTCACCGAGAGCGACAGGCTGGTGGAGTCCCCCAGCCAGGAGGAGCCCAGAGTTTCCTGGGCCAGTGCAGGCAGGTCCCCTCTGCTAGCCACCTCGCCCGAGCTCGCCACCCCCTCCCCACCTCTTGCAACTCTTCTCTCCTTTAGGCTCCCCAAGTCTGATTCGTCCCTACACCCTGGGCACATCTCAGGGATGGGTGGTGGGTGAGGGGCGAGGCGGTGGGCAGCGGCCCCCCTACACACACACCCCAGCCAGCCCACCTGGCCGCACCCGCCGCCCCCTGGCCAAGGCGCACAGGGCTGTTCTCATCACATCATTATTTCTCCTGCAAGAGAGGGAAGGGGCGCAAGCAGCAACAGCTGCTGCCAGGGGAGGCTTGGTTACAAAATCCTCTTCTGGGTAGCGCCTTGCTTAGCAACCTCCCCTAAAAAAGCCAGCAAGCTTGCTCAAACTTGGAAAGCAGGGCGTTGGCCACCCCCTGCCAGCGCGCGCCTTCCCCCCACCCCAGTCGCAGCAGTTGAGGCCACCCCACACCAGCGACCCCACACCTCTCCTTTCCCGGGGGTCCCAGAGAGCGTCACCACACGGAATTGACCAAGGAGGTTGGGGGTTGGGGTGCAATGTGCCGCCTGCCCCACCACCACCACGGTGGTTGCCCCTCTGGCGCCGGAACTCGAGTCCCAGTCATCATGTAGGCCTCTCGCTGGTCAGCCCCTCCATGGGTCTCCTGGCTACTGGGCTCACAGGGCCGAGGAGGGACCATCGCACCTCCGCGGCGCCCCACTCGAAGCCCGCCGTGCACCCCATAGCCTGGGACCCAGGGACCCGCCATGGTGCAGGACGCGAGTGCTGGCTCCAGGCACTCAGTGCCGCCGGGGCGCGGGGCCACGCTGCCGGGGGGACCTCGCTCTGGCTTGGGAGCAGCGACCTAAGCACTCTCGCCCCCAAGCAGTTTCCCGCAGGGTCCCCTGCCCACACCCACGCGCTCCACGGGGACCCTACCCCGCCACCTGCCACCTCCCCTCCCCCCGACAGCTCCTGCGCCCCACCCAACAGGGTCCCATAGTCTCACTGGCTCCGGGCACTCAGTGCCGCCGGGGCGCGGGGCCACGATGCCAACTCGGGGTCCCACGCACAGGTGCCAGGGGGCCTCGCTCTGGCTCGGAAGCAGAGACCTATGCGCTCCCGCCCCCACTCAGTCTCGCGCAGGGTCCCCTGCCCACACCCGCGTGCTCCGCGGGGACCCTACCCCGCCACCTGCCACCCCCTCCCCCCCCCGCTCCCCGAGGGCACCCGCGCTCTGACCCGACCCGGCCCGCAGTCGCACCTTCCTCAGAGCAGACATCCTCGAGTGCTCCAGGTCACATGGCAAGCGGGCCTCTAGGCGGGCATCTTAGTCCCGTTGCCTTCGAGACTTGAGGCTCCGTTGGTCAGTCAGTCAGGGTTCCTGTTGGTCCAGCGCTGCCGCCACCACTGCTGCCTAGCGCTGTGACCTAGCTCCAGCCTGGTTTTGGTCTGTGCCAGAGGCTGGCGCCTGCGCACTCAGTGCCCAGGGAGGCACCTAGGCACTGGGGGTGAGGTGGGTGTGCGCGCTCCACCCAAGGGGCCAGCCCCCTGCACGCCTGGGGGGGGGCTCAGCCCCTGGTGCTTCACACCTCGCGCCCCAGCCCAGGCCCCTGGCCCGCCCTCCTTCACCCCACCACCAGAGTCCCTCCATACAGACAACTGTTTTGCAGGGACCCGTGGGTCAAGCGGGGAAATGGGGACTGAGGAGGGCCCAGGGTGGATATCCTGCCAGGGCTGCGGCCTCCACCGCGGTGCGCTCAAGCCCAGCCCCTGGGCGCTGCAAAGTACCCTGCAGGACCACGCAGCCCCGCGCAGGAAGGCCCCGCTGGGGACCCAAAGCTCCTGGGCGCGGAGCTCCTGTGCCCACAGAAGTCTTCACAGTGGCTGCCTGCTCCGTGCACCAGAGAGAGAGAGAAAGAAAGAAAGGACAGAGGGAGTAAGGAAGGGAGGGAGCCATGAGAGTGAGAGTGTGTATGCATGCTGGGAGAGTACAGTGATCAAATTGGAGTTGGGGACCCATAGTTGAACTCAACATCTGGAAGTATCTCTTTGAGATACAAGATAAAGCAATTCTCATTACTTCCTAGACATGTTCTATGCCCTCAGTTTAAAACATGGGCATTTCAACAGGACAATAAAAATAAAATACCATGATGTGGAGTGTGGTTCAAAAAGAGGAGAGATATAGACAGACATACAGATAGAGAGACACAGAAAGAGGAAGGAAACCTGGAGAAATATGAAAGTCTTCTATAAATTTCCAAAAAAGATGATGCTAAGAAACTGCTCTCAACCCCTGTCCCCTAAACCTGTAGCCTGGAAGGCACTGTCCAGTACAGCTTTGGGGGTGTAAGGGGGCTATGCTCACAGAGGAATGAGTGCACTTTCCATGTAAATATGTTGAGCTCCTCTCATGAGCTGAACCAGAAAAAGGAGGAGACACAGCATAACAGAATGAAAATGAGGAGGCACCACCCTGCACTTGTGAAGCCTCATTTACCTTCCAAGTTCAAATATCTAGAAAACGATTAAAACATAAAACCTAACAAGAAACACTAAAATGCTATTCCACATCATACAACATGTTGCTTTCAAAGAAGGTCCAGAAATCACCCCTTTCCCCATTCAATTACCAACCACCTGGCTAAGTGCACACATTACAGTGCTCAAAGATCTGGGTTCAAGCCCCAGGTCCCCACCTGCAGAAAGGAAGCTTCATGAGTAGTGAAGTAGAACTGCAGTTGTCTCAACTGGTAGAGCGCCAGACCTGCATGCCTAAGATTCCTAGCTTGACTCCTGGCAGCATATGTGCCAAAGTGGTGCTCTGGTGTTTCTCCACCCCATCTCATATGAAACTCTCTCTCAAGTATAATAAATAAAAAATGAACCTTGAATATTGGTTTAAGGATCTGGGGATATAATTCATCAGGTAAAGTGTGTGCCTTGTTATGTGTGCACAGTTCAGGTTTGAGTCCTGGCACTGCCTGGGAGATGCTACAGCACTAGAGGAAGACCTGGTGCTGTGGTGTTTCTCTATCTGAAAGAAAAAGGGGGTTGGGTGGTGGTACAGTAGGTTAAGTGCAGGTGGCTCCAAGTGCAAGGACCTGCGTTAAGGATCCCAGTTTGAGCTGTCAGCTCTCCACTTGCAGGGGAGTCACTTCAGAGATGGTGAAGCAGGTCTTCAGGTGTCTGTCTTTCTCTCCTCCTCTCTGTCTTCCCCTCTTCTCTCCATTTCTCTCTGTCCTGTCCAACAACGATGACATCAATAACAACAACAGTAATAACTACAACAATAAAACAAGGGCAACAAAAGGGAAAATAAATATATATATTTTTAAAAATATTTTTATTTATTATTTATTCCCTTTTGTTGCCCTCATTGTTTTATTGTTGTAGTTATGTTTGATGTCGTTGTTGTTGGATAGAACAGAGAGAAATGGAGAGAGGAGGGGAAGACAAAGAGGAGGAGAGAAAGATAGACACCTCAAGACCTGCTTCACTGCTTGTGAAGCGATTCCCCTGTAGGTGGGGAGTCGGGGGCTCGAACCGGGATCCTTCAGCCAGTCCTTGTGATTTGCTCCACCTGTGCCCAACCCACTGTGCTACCACGGACTCCCAATAACTAAATATTTTTTAAAAAGAAAGAAAAAGGAGCCCAGTTTGGTGAAATCATGCATGTAGAAGGCCCTGTCTCCTCAAAAAGAAATTGTGCAAAATATCATATGCTTCGAATTTCACAAATAGCAGCAGGGCATAGTAATCAGGAAAAGATGCAAGAGGAAAGCATGCTTGTGCTCACAACTTCTGCTTTTTGCAGACTGGTTTTTAAATTTTCTGAATATTAAAAATAGAACATATTTTGACTTTAGGGGAGCTGCTATTATTTTTACCTGTTAGGGGGAATGGGAATGGGAGACAAGAGATCATTTCCAATTGGAAATACTGGATTTTGAGAGGTTGTTTTTCACTGCTAATGAACACTCATGCTGATGGTTTTCCACTTGATATATGGTGGTGTCTGTGCAGCTGTTTGTTCCAGGATGAAGTTTCTGCTGTAAATAGGAGATTCTGGGATGAACAGACATAGGACATGGTTTGTGGGTCCGCAAATTGGGAGGGAGTTAAGACACAGCTGTATGGTCAGGGCCAAACGTGCACGTAGGACCTTTCTTTGTTGGGGCTGTTTGTAATCAGATGTCTGCTCATCTCTATTTCTGATACACAAAAGCTGGGTCTGAGGGCTGGACAGTAGCACAGCAGGTAAAAATAATAATAAAAAGAGGGGGAAATGGCCTCCAGGAGCAGTGGATTTGTAGTACAGGCACCAAGCCCCAGAGATAACGCTGGAGACAAAAAGAAAAAATAAAGAAAGGTTGGGTACTACTATGCAATTCCTGCAAACTCCTGCTTAGAGATTCCTGTCAAGCCCTGTGTGTCATCATATATATATATATATATATATATATATATATACCTCCAGGGTTATTATATATATATATATATATATATATATACCTCCAGGGTTATTGCTGGGGCTCAGTGCCTGCACCAAGAATCCACCACTGCTCCTAGAGGACATTTTCCCCATTTGTTGCCCTTATTGTTGTTGTTATTGTTGCCATTGCTATTGTTGTTGTTGAATAGGACAGAGAGAAATGGAGAGAGAAGGGGAAGACAGAGAAGGAGAGAGAAAGATAGACACCTGCAGGCCTCCTTTACCATCTGTGAAGCGACCCCCACACAGATGTGGAGCCAAGGGCTCAAACTGGGATCCTTAGGCCTGTCCTTGTGTTTCGTGCCATGTGTGCTTAACCCAGTGCGCTATCCCCAGCCCTTGTGTCTTATATACTTATGTGCATTACATCACAATATGTGCTTTACATGTGCTGGACACTGCACAGTGCAGTAAATGTACTCACAGCGCACTGTGTGCTGTACGAGGTATAGCAAATGTGTGTGATGCACAAGTAGTCTGCACCACACCGTGCATATATGTATATGGTTCACACAGGAGTGCAGGCTGCATGTACAGTTCATACTTCATAGATCATAAAATATAAGGCCTTGCCTCTTCATGCTGCAGATGAATAATCTGAGCTCAGAAAGGAAGCATCCAAGCAGGTAAAGTGGAGGTGCCTGCTTCCATCACACGTTCAATTCCATCCTGGCTCCCAAGATGTCACAGAGCATCTTCCTTACTGCATAAAGTGTTCTACATGCATCTCCCAAGCACATCACCCCACCTTCTTGTGATGCTGCCATTACTGTGATCCCAATTTTAAAGGTGAAATGGAAACTCAGAGAATTTAAGTAAATGTCAAGAGTCATAAAATAAGTAGCAAAACTCAGACACGGAGCCAAGTCGTCAAGCTCCATGCTCCGTGGTTTTTCCAGGCTCCTGCAGATTCATTGAGATTCCGTGTGCTATGCAGCTTTAATGCCAACCACGGCACTTTGATTTGAAGGATGATGATTCCCTTAAAGTCCTGGAATTCTTTGTTGCTGGTGGTAGGGCTGCATGTGGGGGTCAGAGCACTCACATGCAGCCATGTAGCCATGATGACCTCATGTCCCATCACATAAGCCCCGAGTCCAGCTCCCCATGGAAGCAGCCCCCAGCCCATCATAGCCCCTGCCAATAATAACCTAGTCACCATGGTCACCAGGATGTCTGTATCTTGCTTTCTGACAATGGCTGTTTCATTGCTTTATCACAGGCTAACTGCAGAAGTCCTGAATATACAGATTTTATTTTCATAGGACAGGTGCCCTTTGCTTGGTCCAGGTATCACTGTCATGGCCTCTTTGGGATGAGTGCAAGGCTCAGAGCTTCCTTAGCCTCTGACACACAGAGGACACAGAGGGCTCTCTCATCTGAAAGCCCCACGGGCTATGCAAATGACAGGAAACTACCCATTACACATGTCTTCAGATTTGAAGGCCCTCTTCTGTCCTTGTGTCCACACACTGCCTTCTTCCCTATCTGTTCACCCTTTTACCCACACTTGAAAATGCCCCTCCCCTCTCAGGAAAACTTGCTGGACTAATGTGAGCAGAAGGAATTGTTTATCTTTCTAGTTGCTACCCTCACAATCTCAGACACTGTATAAAACTCACGTCTAACGCTTCCTAGCCCCATGGGCTCATGTTTCTGACAGCAGGATTCTGTGCATGTTCTCTGCACCCAGATAGCACTGACACCTACTCAGAACTAAACATAATATGTGTCAACATGACAAAGTGCCACATTTAGATGTTGGTCCATTCTCTTTGTCTACAGGGTGGTCTCACCTCTGGGTGAAGGCACTCCTTATCTGCTCCTCTCAGAGGAGGTTTTAACAGACACATCTCAGGCTTTCTTAGGGAAAAGATCTAATCACAACTAGTTACTGCACTTCAACATCATCTGAGAGAAGTGATGTAGCAGATGTATGTACTAAGGACAGACTGAACTAGTTAACATGAAAAGTCACCACCACCCTATAGCCTGAGACAGGCCTCAACTGGGAATACTGCACTGTGTGTATCTAGTGGAGAGATAGAGAGACAGACACAGAAAGAGAGAGAGAGAGAGAGAGATGGAAGGGTCAGGCACAGCAATAGTGCTTATCTGGTATGCAAAGGACGGGAGAATATATGAGAGTGGAAAACATGAACATGATCTCGACTCCCCTTGAATGATCACTGGAGTACAGGAGGGTCTGAACATCTGGTCCCTCATAACCCAAACACCTGTGACCTGATCTGAGAATCACAGAGACACAGAATACAGGACTTGAAAGAGCCCTGAGGGTCATCTGGTTGAACACCTATGAGCCTCAAAAATGAGAGATGCTGAGATATTGCTCAGCTGAGGACCAGATAGGAAGAGAGGTCCTTTACTGAGGGATACACAAGGGTCAACCCCAAGCCCTGGCCCTTTGGAAATGAGTGAGCCACAGGAACAGGAAGAGAGCCCACCAACTCTCTCACAGGGATGGATGTGATCCTGAGCCTTCTGCCTACCACGCGCCTCACTCAGGCCTTGTAGGGACGTATCCTCCAGAGGGCAGGTATCCTGTTATTCCAGAAACCTTCTATCCAGTGTGGAGGGTTTGCTTTATGATGCAGGTGACATTCAAATAAATACACATTAACTGACATCTTTTGAAAGTGGCTTCCCTGGGGAACACGTCATTTCTGAAGAAAAGAATGATCATTAGACCCAGTCTCTAAAGAGTGGAATTGATGGGAAACTTGAAGCATCAGCTTTGTTGGATGTGACAGGTGCATATTTGATGTCCATTGACGGGTAATGATGGCACAAGATGTGCAGCACAACTGACAGCTGCTGCTGGAAGCAGGGATATAAAATGTACCTCTGTACCTCGCTCATGTCTGCCCCTGGATAGCTCCCCATAGGCAGGGGAGCACCAGAGTTGTTACGGGCTTTGGGACAAAGCACTGCTGCTATTCAGGCAGAAAAGCTTCCTGGGAGTGTTGCTGCCCAGGCTCTGACATTCAGAAAACTTCCAGAGAAGGTCAGCTCACTTGAAGGCCTGACCACCAGCTCTGTGGCATGTGTCTCTTCCTTTTTCTTGTTCAGCTCATGAGAGGAGCTCAACATGTTTACATGGAAAGTGCACTCATTCCTCTGTGAGCATAGCCCCCTTACACCCCCAAAGCTGTACTGGACAGTGCCTTCCAGGCTACAGGTTTAGGGGACAGGGGTTGAGAGCAGTTTCTTAGCATCATCTTTTTTGGAAATTTATAGAAGACTTTCATATTTCTCCAGGTTTCCTTCCTCTTTCTGTGTCTCTCTATCTGTATGTCTATCTATATCTCTCCTCTTTTTGAACCACACTCCACATCTTGGTATTTTATTTTTATTGGCCTGTTGAAATGCCCATGTTTTAAATTGAGGGCATATAACATGTCTAGGAAGTAATGAGAATGGCTTTATCTTGTATCTCAAAGAGATACTTCCAGATGTTGAGTTCAACTATGGGTTGCCAACTCCAATTTGATCACTGTACTCTCCCAGCGTGCATACACACTCTCACTCTCATGCCTTCCCTCCCTTCCTTACTCTCTCTGTCCTTTCTTTCTTTCTCTCTCTCTCTGGTGCACGGAGCAGAGCAGCCACTGTGAAGACTTCTGTGGGCACAGGAGCTCCGCGCACAGGAGCTTTGGGTCCCCAGCGGGCCTTCCTGCGTGGGGCTGCGAGTTCCTGCAGGGTACTATGCAGCGCCCAGGGCTGGGCTTGAGCGCACCGCGGTGGAGGCCGCAGCCCTGGCAGGGTATGCGCCCTGGGCCCTCAGCGGTCCCCATTTCCCCGCTTGACCCGAGGGTCCCTGCAAAACAGTTGTCCGTTTGGAGGGACTCTGGTGGTGGGGTGAAGGAGGGCGGGCCAGGGGCCTGGGCTGGGGCGCGAGGTGTGAGGCACCAGGGGCTGAGCGCCCCCCCAGGCGTGCAGGGGGCTGGCCCCTTGGGTGGAGCGCGCACACACCCCCACCCCCCAGTGCGCAGGTGCCCCCTGGGCACTGAGTGTGCAGTCGCCAGCCTCTGGCACAGACCAAAACCAGGCTGGAGCGAGGTCACAGCGCTAGGCAGCAGTGGTGGCGGCAGCGCTGGACCAACAGGAACCCTGACTGACTGACCAACGGAGCCTCGAGTCTCGAAGGCAACGGGACTGCGATGCCCGCCTAGGGGCCCGCTTGCCATGTGGCCTGGCACCTGCGGAGCCTGGAACACTCCAGGATGTCTGCTCTGAGGAAGGTGAGACTATGGGACCCTGTTGGGTGGGGCGCAGGAGCTGTCGGGGGGAGGGGAGGTGGCAGGTGGCGGGGTAGGGTCCCCATGGAGCGCGTGGGTGTGGGCAGGGGACCCTGCGGGAAACTGCTTGGGGGCGAGAGTGCTTAGGTCGCTGCTCCCAAGCCAGAGCGAGGTCCCCCTGGCAGCGTGGCCCCGCGCCCCGGCGGCACTGAGTGCCTGGAGCCAGCACTCGCGTCCTGCACCATGGCGGGTCCCTGGGTCCCAGGCTATGGGGTGCACGGCGGGCTTCGGGTGGGCGCCGCGGAGGTGCGATGGTCCCTCCTCGGCCCTGTGAGCCCAGTAGCCAGGAGACCCATGGAGGGGCTGACCAGCGAGAGGCCTACATGATGACTGGGACTCGGTTGGTTCTGGCGCCGGAGGAGCAACCACCGTGGTGGTGGTGGGGCAGGCGGCCCATTGCACCCCCATCCCCAACCTCCTTGGTCAATTCCGTGTGGTGACGCTCTCTGGGACCCGCAGAAAAGGAGAGGTGTGGGGTCGCTGGTGCGGGGTGGCCTCAGCTGCTGTGACTGGGGTGGAGGGAAGGCGTGCGCCGGCAGGGGGTGTCCAACGCCCTGCTTTCCAAGTTCAAGGGAGCACGCTGGCTTTTTTAGGGGAGGTTGCTAAGCAAGGCGCTACCCAGAAGAGGATTTTGTAACCAAGCCTCCCCTGGCAGCAGCTGTTGCTGCTCGCGTCCCTTCCCTCTCTTGCGGGAGAAATAATGATGTGATGAGCACAGCCCTGTGCGCCTTGGCCAGGGGGCGGCGGGTGCGGCCAGGTGGGCTGGCTGAGGTATGTGTGTTGGGGGGTCGCTGCCCACCACCTCGCCCCACCCCCAAAACCCATCCCTTTGATGCGCCCTGGGTGTTGGGACGAATTAGACTTGGGGAGCCTAAAGGAGAGAAGAGTTGCAAGAGGTGGGGAGGGGGTGGTGAACTCGGGCGAGTTGGCTAGCATAGGGGACCTGCCTGCACTGGCCCAGGAAACTCTGGGCTCCTCCTGGCTGGGGGACTCCACCAGCCTGTCGCTCTCGGTGAAGGTCTTGGGTTTCAGAATCCATGATTTATCAGCGGTGTCACTCTTGTATGGATTAACAATATGGCCATTGCCAGCAGAACCATCTTCATTGTTGATTGATTCTGCAGGGGCTGTGTTAGGGAGATTGAAGCACTGTTGCCTCTCCATCACCTTTGGCTGGAGTGCGGGGGGGGGGGGGGGGGGGGGGGGGGAACCTCACCTGCCACTGAACTGGGGTGGAAAGGGTTGCCATCTGGGGACTTCTCTGTTCTCACCCAGTCATCAATTTGGGGGCAGGGAGGCCTGTGCATCTGATTGACACTCAGGGGCTTTAGTCTCCTAAGACTTGAAGACTTCTCAGCAAGGAGACAATTGGAGAGTGTCCCTGTGGCACATTCAGAGATTCCAAAGCCCAGTTAGCAACAGACCCCCTTTTAGCTCCACTTTCACCCCTGGGAGTGACTCATTCAGATTTGAGGTTGAGTTGCATTACAGCACAATTTTTAGTTTACCTGCTTTATTTCTCTGGTGATAGAAGGTAATAGTTAACCAAGGCAAAAAAAAGGTAAAATGATAAAAACATGCTAATTTTTGGCAGGTCAAGTTGTTACTCTGGGTTTTCAAAAAATGTCATTAATCAGAATTTTCCAGTAATTCTTTCCTCCATGTTTCTCTGTTCTTGGTTAAGAGTTCATATAAGCCACAGATGTCATCTATGTCACTTGTAATGTCAAACTTGTGTATTGCACTTGAGACTAAAAGGTAACTTGAGTGAGCAAAATGAGTACTATGTCCAGTAACCAAGCAGATGAAATAAAGGTTCTCAGTTCAGCATTCTAAGTCATTGATTCAAACTCTTTAGCATTTATTCCTCCTTCTTCGCAAGAATTTTGCACTTATAGTATAATTATCCTAAGTGGTACTGTTTGAGACAAAAATAAACATGTATTCTACTTTCCAGTATTTCTGAATGTTATAGGTTACTTGTGGTGGAAATGAAATTTAACATATAAAACCCTTCTATATAATTCAGATTACTTTGTTATTTCTCCCCTTTGACATATATATCCTGTATCTCTCTGTTGCTAGGTTTTTTTAAATGGTATAAGTAACAAAATAAATAATAGCAATTAATAATAATACTCAATAGAAAAAGTCCTTTGGGGTGTCCGGCAGTAGTGCTTCCGGTTAAGCATACATAGTACGAAGTGCAAGGACCTGTGAAAGTATCCCAGTTCAAGCCCCAGCTCCTTACCTACAGGGGAGTTGCTTCACAGGTAGTGAACCAGGTCTGCAGTAATCTCTTTCTCTTCCCCTATCTTCCCTTCCTCTCTCAATTTCACTCTGTCCTGCGACCAGATGGTGGCACACCTGGTTGAGTGCACATGTCACAATGTGCAAGGACCCAGGTTCGAGCCCGGTCCCCACCTGCAGGGGGAAAGCTTCACAAGTGGTGAAGCACGGCTGCAGGTATCTCTCTGTTTCTCTCCCTCTCTATCACCCTCTTCCCTCTTGGTTTCTGGCTGTCTCTATCCAATAAACAAATCAATAAAGATAAAAAAGGGAGTTGGGTGGTAGCGCAGCTTGTTAAGCACATGTGGCGCAAAGTGCAAGGACTGGCATAAGAATCCCGGTTCGAGCCCCTGGCTCCCCACCTGGAGAGGAGTCGCTTCACAAGTGGTGAAGCAGGTCTGCAGGTGTCTCTTTTTCTCTTCCCCCTCTCTGTCTTCCCCTTCTCTCTCCATTTTTGTCTGTTTTATCTAACAACGATGACATCAATAACAACAATAATAAAAACAAACAAGGTCAACAAAAAGGAAAAATAAATATTAAAAAAAGAAAAAAATTACTCTGTCCTATCCTATAAAAAAAGTGCTTTGTATAATTTAAATACATTGTATTCCAGGTACCTAGAACCTGACCAGTATTGAAAGTAAAGGATTATAATGGGGCTTTTCTTTTTATTGTTAGAGGATCTGTTATTGCTGTATACAGAGTATCTTTCATGAAATGCACATAGGGTCCAGAGATGCCTTGATGCTTTTGTTATTTAAAACAACATATTGAGGTGATGACTAGGAGATAGCTCACTTAGTAGAGCACAAACTTTGCCATGCTAAGTATTCATAGGAGCACCATGCAGAGGGGAAACTCCGTGAGTGGGAAAGTAGTGCTGTGGTCTTTCTCCTCCCTCTCTCCCCCTCTCTCTTTCTGTCTCTCTCTCACTCTCTGTCTCTCTACCCCTTTCTATATTCCATCCTCTGTATGAAAAAAAAGAGATAATAGTCTACTTGGAGTGGTTGATTTTTGCACACACTGGTGGAAAAAAAGTAAGTATATAATATTGATTTAAGAAAACATGGAAGTCATAGTTTCTCAGTTGCCCAAGTTATTGAATAATAGACACTTTGACTACAGATTTTAAAGGAGTGTTAATTAGATATATTTTATTGACACACAGAATAGATTTGCCCTGGTCTTTCACTGGACACAATAAAAATAACTATGCCTTTGTGTCCTGGGCAGAAGGGAGTCCAGTGTCAGCACTGCCAGTACATTGGTTATGAAGAGTTGTGTTCAGGAAGTCAGTCGTAAGGACAAGATGAGTCAGTGGGCAGCACATATACCTTACCATGAGTTTGAGTCTGGGCACCACATGGGAGTCCTATGGATAGCACTGTGGTAGCTCCCCTGATGAGGTAGAATGATGATGTGATACTCCTCTTCTCTCCTGTCCCCCAGGTAGTGAAGTAAGAAAAAGGGCCAAAGAGGTCTCTCAGTAGTGTTATCTGCCATGCATGAAACCATAAATTGATGTTGCATATGTACAAGGCTCAGAGCTCATTTCTGGCACTACATTAAAACAAATAAATAAGCAGGAAGTCAGCAAGCAGAGTGTTCTTGTGCAGTTAAATCACTTGTAAGGACTGACAAAGTTGCTCACTTGGATAATGCAGAGCTTTGCCACATGTGTGACCCAAGTTTGAGCCCAGGCCCCCATAGCATTGAAGAAAGCCTCAGTTCTCCGGTCTCTCTCACTCTTTCTACTTCTGCATATTAAAAAGAAAAGTCATTCTTGATCCACCATAGTTTTACTTAATGATGTTTTTATCAAACAGTCCATTCCCAGAAGACTGAAATTTTCTTTGTCTGGGTTCTGGAGTGTGTAAGATGGTGTGTGTGTGTGTGTGTGTGTGTGTGTGTGTGTGTGTGTTTGTGTGTGTGTTTGTGTGTTTGTGTGTGTGTGTGTGTGTGCGTGTGTGTGTGTGGTGTCAGGTCTCTCCTTTTGAAAGGCCAAGTCTCAGCTCTGTCCTGTCGTGTGCCAACACAGATAGGAGCACTTACCCTGCCTTCTAGCCTGAACAGTAGTGACAAGGAATGGGCTGAGCTGTCCATAGCAGCTGGAGTTCAGTAACCACTGCTCTACTTTTTCAGCCATTACTTTCTGCCCCTATGCTGTGGAGATGCTTCTCAGTCAGCAGCTCCTGGTCCTCACATTCAGTCCCTTGGAGTGACAGTCCTCTTGGGCTGATCTGTCATTTCTCAGAGAGAACATTATAGGGCTCACTCTTGAGAAAATTTGCCTCTCCTGAATTATTCCCAGTCATTTGTCCATGATGGATGCCTCCAGCTTTTATTCTTAAACTCTCTTTCTGGCTAGAAGAAGTTGTCCTGCACTCTTGCCCTTGTGATTGGCCCTCCATATACATTTGCATGTAAATTTCCATGGACTATCATATTTGTCTTTTTGAGAGTCTTGCTATTTTCAAAATGGGTTCTGCTTTGTCTAATGAGAACCCTTCCTGTTTGAGAATTTTGGTATCCAGGCATTAGATAACATGACATTTATTTATTTATTTTTGAGCTGAGACAGAAACATGCCTTTTGAGCAGAGGGAATCCTTGGGAGGAAGGCTGAAAGGGAGTAGGGCCTAGAATTGTTGCTGGGTGCCAACAGCTTAGATGGTGACTGTCTGTACACAGAGCAACATGGCCACTTTAATGTGAAATCAGGCAAGAATCTGGTTGTCTGTCCATGGCAACCACAGTAAAGTATGAGTTTTTCTAAAAAAAAATAATAATAATTACACGAAAACTACTGAAGAGCAAGATTTTCAGTCTTCATCTGATATTCTCATCTTGTGTAGTCATAGAATAACAAAAAAGAAAAATTTTAATGAGTCATTGCTAAAAAGGAACATTTGCAACATGACTTTCCTTAAAATCATAGAAAATATTTAATAGTAACTTTGTAAGTTTAGGTAGACATTACCTTTAAAATGATGTACTATACTCTGCACAAAAGAAAAAAAGTACTGAACTAATCCACCAGAACCTGTAAGTATATATGTTAAGCCAGCCAAGATTTTATTATCCCCTTGTCTTTCATGAAAAGTTGTCCTGCTCTCCTGCATGAGGATGAATTGGAGCCCCCCTGGGGTGACAGTTCAAGTGGTATCACTGAGTTCTGATCCTAATACTCAAAAGGGGACAGAATCAATGCTGATTTGATAGGATTGTCACAAGGATGAAGTGAAACTGTGGCTGTACAGCATACAGAATTTAGAGAAGCTCCGGAGGTGACTCAGCAGGTAGAACACACAGCCTGTGTGTGTGAGAGTCCCAAGTTCAATCCCTGGTATGTACATGCTAGAGTTGTTACTGATTCTCTCTTTCTCCTAAATAAGTACATACATACACAATGAACTTTCCCCCCTTTTTATTTGATAGGACAGAGAGAAATTGAGAGGAGGGTGAGGAGACAGCCAAAGAGAAAGAGGAAATACTTGCAGTACTGTGTCACTGCACATGAAGCTTTCCTCCTGCAGGTGGGTACCTGGGACTTGAACACCAGTGCCACTACAACATGTGTGCTCAACTGGGTGCACCACTGCCCAGTCTCCATATTTTAAAAAGAAAGCATTTAGCATAGTGCTCACAGTCATGCTCAATGAAGCTGGTTCATTGGGACCCAGTTGCAGCCATCTTGCATAGGTTGTGACCAGGCCATCTTCATATTACCATCCACCCAGAAAATAATGATTTACAGGACAGTTCTTACATGAGTTACTTTTTCATCCTTCCATAATAGGTATCTACACACCATTCCCACCATCAATTTTGCCCCACCACTGTGCATTGGGTTCCTGATAGCCACTCAACTCCCTTCCTTGGGCTTTCTACAATGGATAACATCTAGTCTGGTTTTCACCCAGTGTTTTATCTTTCTTTCTTTTTAAAAAAATTTTATTTATTGCCTTTTGTTGCTCTTTTTTACTGTTGTAGTTACTACTGTTGTTGTTGTATAGGGCAGAGAGAAATGGAGAAAGGAGGGGAAGACAGAGAGGTGGGAGAGAAAGACAGACACCTGTAGACTTGCTTCACTGCCTGTGAAGCGACTCCCCTGCAGGTGGGTAGCTGGGGGCTCAAACAGGGATCCTTACACCAGTCCTTGCGCTTTGTGCCACGTGCACTTAACCCACTGTGCTACCACCCGACTCCCTGTGTTTTATCTTTCTTAAGTTCCACGTATAAGTGAGATCATATAGTGTTCATTCTTCTCCTTTTGATTGATGTCACTTAACATGATTTCTTCAAGTTCCATTCAAGATGGGACAAAAGAGATTATTACATCATTTTAAATAGCTGAATAGTATTCCATTATGAATATAGACCACAACTACCTTTCTCTTCTATTCCATTCTCCTTCCTCCTCCTCATCCTTCTCTTCTCTACTCTTCTCTTCTCTTCTCCCCTCACCTCACCTCACCTCACCTCCCCTCACCTCCCCTCCCTTCCTCTCACCTCCCCTCCCCTCCTCTCGCTTCCCCCCCCCTCAGAACAGCAGCTTAAATCCAAGTCTTTAAACATGGTAATATGTGTGTTTAATTGGATGCACCACTGCCTACCCCTAGACGCTAACTTTCTTAACCACCTGTCTGTTGTTGGGCATTTAGCATGGTCTGTTGTTGAGCTATTTTCCCAGAGAATTATGGCTGCGGTTCTGAATGTGAAACCATGTGGGTGAAGTCTTAAGCTTTTGTCTCTAAATCCAAGCTACTTTTCTGCCCCCCCCCCCAACACTTGGGAAGCAGGGTGAGTGTCCCAATGAGAACTTAGATGTGATATCAGTACCACTTTCTGATCCACAGGGTGGGCCAAGTAACACTCTGCACCTTCTATGGAATAGCATCTCATCATCAAAATCTCCCCATCCACCCAGACCCCCTGCCCCTGCCACCTTTCTTCTGGAGAGACAGCTCTTAAAAAACAGTGCCTGGGGAGTTGGGCGGTGGAGCAGTGGGTTAAGTGCATGTGGCACAAAGCACAAGGACCAGCATAAGGATCCCTTTTAGAGCCCCCATCTCTCCACCTACAGGGGAGTCACTTCACAAGTGTTGAAGCAGGTCTGCAGGTGTCTGTCTTTCTCTCCACCTCTCTGTCTTCCCCTCCTCTCTCCATTTCTCTCTATCCTATCCAACAACAACAACATCAATAACCACAACAACGTTAAACAACAAGAGCAACAAAAGGGAAAATAAATAAATTAAACAAAACAAAACAAAAAAACAAACCAGTGCCTGGTCTTATTTAGCTAAGATCTGACCGAAGACGTCATACTATTCTGTGGATGAGTGAGTGAGACTGTGGGACACATTACAGATTCTCCAGATCTGTCTGACCTTGTCTTGTGAACACTGCCAATTCCTGTGGGCCCAGTACTCTGCTCTTGGGTACTGTTACTCTGTACCAGTTTCTGACTCACCTATACAAGGACAAGATTCCCTGATTTTTAATTTAATGAATAAATTTATTTAGCCTTTTCCGTGTTTTCTTCTCATTTGTTCTTTATGTCCTCACTAAATAGCTACTTCTGCTGTGCCTGTGTCTCAGGTCTTAACTGCCAAAAGTCAATCTATCTGTGTGGCCCTGGGTCTCTGCCTGTCTCAGGGAACATTCTGTGGAAGATTTGTTCTCCAGGCTTCCCAGCTAGAGTATGGCACTGTCTTTAGGGGTTGAGATTCAGTAAATGGTCAAGTTTGGCAGTCTCCCAGTTTCCACATAATTTTGAATGAATAAATAAATCCACAACCAACTAACTCCATAGTCCACTACTAGAAAGTGTCTTAATGGCATGTTTTCACATTTCTTCTATAAATTGTGTGAGAGAGACAGATGGAGCTAGAGGACCTCATGAGCATGTTAGTGGGTATGAATACTTTTTATTTGCTTGTAATAGGATACCTTTGACTCTTTAAAAATAACTTCAATCTTTTGTAATATTTTGACAAGTTTCCCAACATTTGTTTTCTGGTTCTATTAAAAACGTAGTACTGAAATCTATACTATAGACAATTCAGATTTTTTTTTTTTGCCTCCAGGCTTAATCTGGTGCGCGGTGCCTGTGCTGCAATCCATTGATCCTGGAGGCTGTGTTTTTCCTTTTGTTGCCCTTATTGTTTACTGTTATTGCTGTCATTGTTGTTGTATAGGACAGAGAGAAATCACGAGAGAGAGGAGGAGAAGACAGAGAGGGAGAGAAGGATAGGGACCTGCAGACCTGCTTCACCGCTTGTGAAGTGATCCCGTGCAGGTGGGGAGCTGGAGGCTTGAACCTGGATCCTTATGCCTGTTCTTGTGCTTTGTACCATGTGTGCTTAACCTGCTATGTTACCTGCCCCCCAGCAATTTAGAATTTTTCACAAACTGTTGATGTTGTCTTTTCAGTCTTTCATCATAATAACTAGATATTCCCAAGTCTATACTATGCTGTTGATGTCATCAACCATCATTAGGCCCAGATTTTAATTTTTTGTAAGGCAAGTTACATTGCTCTTTGAAGTCTGAACATTATTTCTTAGTCTTCAATTTATCTATTTGTTTATATTTCCTTGTTTCTATAATGATATTGTACTAAGGGTCATAGCACACATTTAAAAAGCACTACTATTCCAGGGCCTGGTGGTGGCTCAACTGGCAGAATTGGTAGCACACGCTACCAAGCACAAGGACCCAAGTTCAGGTCCTTGGTGTCTTCCTTCAGGTACCTTCATGGGCTGTGAAGCAGTGTTGCAGACATCTCTCCTTCTCTGTGTCTCTCTATTCTTCTTTCTCTATGTCTCTTACTCTCTAAAGAAATGTCTGCCTGTAATGGGGAAGTAGTGTAGGTAACATATTCCAGTGGCGGAAGGATACCACCACCATTCTTTCTGCATCCAGCTGTTTCATTTCTGGGAACATATCCTAAGAAAATTATCATGAATTTATAGGAAATTAGCTGAACAGATGTTCTCTTCAGCTTTGTTCATTGTAAGAAGTTGGAAAATAGCATTAACCATTGGATAAAGCCAGTGTGAAAAGTAAAAGAAGAGAAAAGGGAAAGAAAACTATATGTATGCATTAAAAGGATGAAAGTTTAATACAAAATACTGTGCTCAGTGAAGAAAAGCAGGCCCTTGTACCCCAAATACCTGTCATCCTTTTCAATCCTGACACCAGTCTAACTATGTCAACCCGTCTGACTGAGTTTGTCCTTATCTAACCAGATTGGAAGACCATGTGGGAGAGTGTGTTACTGTGGTCTGAAGTGCATATGCCACTTCATTCTGTTCTGTTGCTTCCTCACATGCCACACTCAGGGTGGGGGATAAAAGACCCTTAGGGCCCAGGAAGAATAAGGTGTGTGTGTGTGTGTGTGTGTGTGTGTGTGTGTGTGTGTGTGTGTGTGTGTGTGTGTGTGTGATGTGAATCTTTGACTGTTTCATGGAACTGGGAAACCTGCCATGTTCCTTTTCACAGAATAGAGACCAGACCTCCTGAGGTTCTCCAGAGGATTGTAACCTGTATTTCACAAACCTAATATTGGTTTGAAAAGCCACTCAACACTGTAAAAACTGGGAGAAAGTCTAAGCTTGTCTGATAAAGAAGGGACTCCAAAAGCTGGATAAGGGCAGGAGACTAGCTCACTCAATGATGGTCTCTTTAGCCAGTGTCAAGCCACTTTTATCACCTAGGGTCCTATCCAGAGGATCATAGGATTCCCCCATAGATGATGTGGGGCAAGACCTCTAGGAGTTCCCTCTAACACCACTGGTCACATCCATTGGGAATATTACCAGAAACTCCATTCAAAGCACTGTGTTTAAAATGGGAGTTGCCTCAGATAAATCAGATCTAGAGACAGCTTCAGAAATGATGGAAAATTTCCTTTCCTTTTATGTTCATTTCCACCTCCATGTTTCAGAGACAGTATTTAAAATTTTTATTTATAAAAAGGAAACCCTGACAAAAACCACAGGATATGATGGGTACAATTCCCCACAATTCCTGCCACCAGAATGCCATATCCCACCCCCTCCCCTGATAGCTTTCCTATACTTTCTCTCTCTGGGAGTATGGAACCTGGGTCACTATGGGGTACAGAAGGCGGAATGTTTGGCTTCTGTAATTGGTTCCCCACTGAACATGGGTGTTGGTAGGTCGATGCATACTACCAGCCTGTCTCTCTTTCCCTAGTGGGGCGGGGTTCTGGGGAAGCAGAGCTCAAAGACACATTGGTGTGGGGTTTTCTGCCCACGGAAGTCCAGTTGGCATCATGTTAGCATCTGGAACCTGTTGTCTAAAAAAAGAGTTAACATATAAAACAAACAAACAAACAAAAGTTGACTAATCATTATCCTAAATGCTGTAAAAGTTCATATGAAGAGTTGGGGGGTATCCATTTTAGAGTTAGTTATAGTTCTATTTTAGGTGTATTCCAAAGAGCCTATGACTATACTACTCTTTTTTTCCTGAGCCTAACATCTAATATGCAGGTGGATCTAAGTTATTGTCTGTGGAGATGATATCATGGCTGGAGAAAGGACCAGAAATCTGGATCAGCGAAAAGAGTAGCTCCCAAGTATGGGATAGGTGTATAAATATTTTTGACTGTAAACCACATCAATTTGATCTGATCTGGTGACCATTTTAAGCTTTGGAGCCTATATGTCTGCTGCATCCCTATAGACCTGAGTTCACATTCTGTGGTCATGAGTAGGAATGGTCCAAGCTGCCCCAATTTCAGTTTCCAACTTCCTCAGGTGGAAAATAGAGAAACATTCTCTACTCAGAGACTATTTGAAAAGATAGAGTCAGCTATTATTAATAATTTGTAACAAGGGCAACAAAAGGATAAATAAACAAAAAAAAGAATTTGAAGGCATCTTTTTAAAAATTAACAAGTAATATATATATATATATATATATATATATATATATATATATATATATATATATATATATATAATTGGGGGCCTGGCGGTAGTGCAGTGGATTAAGTGTACATGGTACAAGGCTCAAAGCCTGGCCTAAGGATCCTGATTTGAACTCCTAGCTCCTGACCTGTGGGGGGTGGGGTCACTTCAAAAGTGGTAAAGATGGACTGGAGGTGTCTCTCTCTCTTTCTCCATCTCTGTCTTCCTGTCCTCTCTCAGTTTCTCTCTGTCCTATCCAACAACAATAACCACATTGTTAATAACAACAATGATAAGCAACAAAAGGGAAAATAGCCTCCAGGATCA
This sequence comes from Erinaceus europaeus, assembly GCF_950295315.1. Taxonomy (NCBI): domain Eukaryota; kingdom Metazoa; phylum Chordata; class Mammalia; order Eulipotyphla; family Erinaceidae; genus Erinaceus; species Erinaceus europaeus. The sequence goes on from NC_080163.1 coordinate 171,027,249, forward strand.
GTGGATTATAGTGCAGGCACTGAGTTCCAGCAATAACCCCAGAGGTAAAAAAAAATCAACATTTTTCATGTGAAATCATAGGAGACTAAAAAAGATATGGCTTTTACCTCCCCAGAACCCTGCTGCCTCACTTGGGAAAGACAAAAACAGGTTGGGAGTATGGACCCACCTGTCAATGCCCATGTCCAGTGGAGAAGCAATTACAGAATTCAGAACTCCTCCTTCTGCACCCCATAAAATATTTGCTTCAGTGGTTGGGCAGTAGCACAGCGTGTTAAGTGCACATGGTGCAAAGCTCCAGGATTGGAGTAAGGATCCCAGTTCGAGCCCGCAGCTCCCAACTGTAGGGCGGCCACTTAACAAGTGGTGAGGCAGGTCTGCAGGTATCTGTTTTTCTCTCCCTACCTCTGTCTTCCCATCCTCTCTGGATTTCTCTTTGTCCTATCCAACAACAATAGCAATGGCTACAATAGCCACAGCAGTAACAACTAGGACAAAAGAATGGAAAATAATGACCTCCAGGAGCAGTGGACTGTAGTGAAGGCACCAAGCCACAGCTGTAACCCTGGAGGAAAAAAAAAAAGAAATCTTTGGTCCATTCTCCCAGAGAGATAAAGATTAGGGAACCTTCCAGTGGAGGGGAGGGTATAGGGAACTCTGGTGACTGGAATTGTATGGGATTGTGCTTCTCTTATCCCACAATCTTGTTAATCATTATTAAATCAATAATTTAAAAAAAGATAAAAAATCTATAAAAACACAGAAGCACACTATCTGCTAGCTACCTTCTTAGTAACTTTCTGAAGCATCACATCCATTCTGTAGTATATTTAGAAAAGAGTTTATTCTAGCTAGCTTAACACAAATACTAAAGAAAACATGTTCTTTATACACTTGTTGCTGGAGGAACATTGCTTGGTTTTTTTTTCCTATTTTTATTAGTTATTTAATAATGGGTTTAATTATTGTTATTGTTGAGTCATATGATTAATTTGATTTATTTGTGATCAGTCTCTTGTCAGTTTTGTGACATCCAGGTATCTTCTCCCAATTTCCACGTTACCTTTGTGTGTGTGTGTGTATGAAATTTTCTTTTAATGTGAAGAAGCTGTTAAATTTGATGTAGTCCCAGTAATTTAACCTTGTTTTAGTTTTGCTTACCCATAGTGTGACGAGTCTCCAAATAGAGCCTGATGTTAAATTGTGGACGTGTTTCACCAATGTTTTCTTCTCTATAATTTTTAGTCTCAGTTCCAATAACCAGATCTTTAATCCATCTTGAGTTATTTGGCATATGGTGTTAAAGGCTGGTGCAGTTTCATTTTTCATTGACTATTCAGCATCAGCTATTTAAGAGGTCTTTTTCCCTCCCACCCCCCTCTGAAAAGGTTTTTGACCTTTATTATGTACACACATATGGGTTTGTTTATGGAATTTCAATTTTTTTTGTTGGTCTATAAATTGGTTTTGTTCCAGTACAGTATGTAACATTAATTACTATTGCTTTGTAGCATCAATGGAAGTCAGGAATGTTATGTATGCATTGTTTGGTTTTTGCTAGACTGCTATGGTGCTGACTCCCCTCTGGACATCTTTAATAAAATATTTTCAATAAATGTGAAAATGCATACCTTGGAATTCATAGTGTGATTATTAATACATGATTGTTAGTTTCTATATTTAGCATATTTAATAAATATTAAAGTAGACTTTTAAATTAATTCATCTCTATATAATTAAATTATATGGCAAAGTTAGTAAAAATGTAAAACCAAGGTCTCTTTTACAATCTTCTCCTTGGGAAACAGAAGATGGCTTGTCACTTATAAGCCAGGTTCTAGTAGGAATGAACATGTCTGGCTCCACTCTGAAACATTTCTTTTTAATATTTACTATGGCTTTCAATTTCCCATCGTTTCCCATCCAAGTTCAGCTCATTAGCAAATCCAGTATCAAGTCTAGAATGAAATTTTCAAGAGAAAATGATCATATCTTTTACTTCCAAAAGCCTGAAGATTCAGTGAAAAGACAGGTATTTATTTCTTCTAGTGTAGGTGATTATTTTTCTTATGATTATTGAAGAAATAGCTACAATTCAAGACCAGAGGGTAAGCTTTTGCCCAGGGGTTCTTTTCATCCTTTTGTTAATTAGTAAATTCCTAAGCCCAATTAGTCAAGTAATGACTTGACTACTTTCTTTTTTTATTATCTTTATTTTTAATATTTATTATTCCCTTTTGTTGCCCTTGTTTTTGTTATTGTAATTATTGTTATTGATGCTATCGTTGTTGGATAGGACAGAGGGAAGAGGAGGGGAAGACAGAGAGGCAGAGAGAAAGATAGACACCTGCAGACCTGCTTCACCTCCTGTCAAGCGACTCCCCTGCATGTGGGGAGCCAGGGGCTTGAACCGGGATCCTTACACTAGTCCTTGAGCTTTGCGCCACCTGCGCTTAATCCGTTGTGCTACCACCTGACTCGCTATTTGACTACTTTCTTTGTAAATAGAATTAGGTAAATTAATTCTCCTCCAGGACCATATTTAAAGCTGACTCTCCATCAAAATCCAAAGGCACACACCTGTGAAAAATGGCAAAAAGGCACTGAAGTTCCAGGTTCAATCTGCCATACCACCGTAAGCCACAGTTGAGCAGTGCTATGGTAAAATAAAAATAAAATAAAACAAAATAATTTAAATAAAAAATAAATCTACCACCCTCAAAAGTATGTCTTTGGGGGAAAATAATTTCAAGGGAGGAGAATAATGGAGATTCCTTTTTAGAGATAAGGCCAACTTCTTGGGAAAAGTTGACCAGTGAGGAAAGCAGAATTTTATGTGTAGTCATGTCCTTTTATTCACCATGTCTCTTCTTGCTAAGCTTATGAGCTGGCCTTCTATTACCCCCTCACAATGTCCTCTGTGTTAACTAAGCTATTAAAGATGGCGTCGAAGAACACATGGTGAGTTCCTCACCATATCTGACTCTCATATGTGAAGGTGGTGTGCATGTTATTAATCACCCTTTATTTTTCTCTAATCCATCTTTTGAATGCCTACTTAAGCAGTATCTGAAGAACTCTGATGGGTAGAGGATAATTTCTTTCTTGTTTGAACACTATAGAACATTCATATTAAGTCTTTTTTTTTCCCTTCCTTTTTTTACTCACTTGGCCAATGTACTCCCAATGTGCAGGTGTCTAAAAATCCCTGAAAAGCATGCTTTCTCTTCATTTTTTGCTGAGTTTATGTGTGAGGAAATTTTATTTATTTGTTTAAATTTCTCAATTTTCTTTTTTTTATTAATATTATTTTTGAAAGAATGGAGAGACACACACAGAGAACCCCAAGTTTAGTTTTATATGTCATCTTTGGGGGAAATGTTTCTTTTTAATATTCTGTTTACTTATCTATTTCCTGGGTAGAGACAGAAATTGAGAGGGAAGCAGGAGATGATGAGATTAGAGAAAGGACAATTAGGAAAGTGCCCTTCATTTTCCCAGAATGCCAGTTTTGACCTGTGACCTTCTGACCTGCATGTGGTGCACAGGTCAGCAGAATGAGTGACTATCCCATGAACTATTGTCCCCACACTTGGCCTCTGTCTGGGAAGTGCTGGCTAAGGAGTAAAAGGCTAGTAGCTGAGGGACTAGTGTGGGAGAGGCGTCACCTTGAGCTTTGCTGTGAAGTGTGCTGATGACAGTAACAGCCATCCAGAAATCAGAAGTGCACCATCTCTAGTCTCTGCTACTGTACTTGCTCTGGCCCCTGGGACATTGACAGGTGGGAATCAGGCAGAGTCCTCAGTGCCTGTCTGGCTGTGGGGAGCCCTTCTTCCAGCACTGAGGAAGCTAGGTGCCACCCTGCGGAGGCCTGGGGAACAGGCAAGACACACATAGTAGCTCCAGTGGAGCTGTTAGCTGCCTGCAGACACACATGACCTCAGCTGATGCAGAGCTGCCCTGAGGAGCCCACCAAGGGCTGATCTGAGCCCCGAGCAAAGAGAGGGGTAATCTAAGGAACAGAGTCAGGGAGTGATCTTTGTTATAGCAATAAGCAAGAAAATACAGTAAAAGACTATATAACTACATATATACCATGAAAGGAATAATGAGTGAGAAATTTCTGTGAAAAGACCAGGGAGTAAGGGATTAAGGAAGAAGACTCAAATGAAATGATCTGGATATGGAATGCTGATATTTTCCATTGTGATCCCACTAGACAAAAAGTTTAAAAGTCTTAGTCAAAGGGCTTCAAGTCTTCCACCAGAAAGTTTACACATGGATGGCAGGACTGAGGAACAATGCAAAATCCTGCAAAGTATTAGCATATAATTGTTCTCAATTGTATATCATAAACTAACAGGAAAAAGAAAGGGTCAGTTCTCAGAAGGGGAAGGCTGGCTGTAGGCATTCCATCAGACACCCAGGTGGCCTTACTGATTGCAGACCTGCCAGGGGAGCCCCCAGCAAGGTGCTTAGAGGAGCCCTGAGCTCCTTAGCAGCTGAGCAGGGTGTAGATAGACAGGGTGCTGCCTGGACCCCGCTCAGAGAGGTCTGAGATGGTCCATCACTGCGCCTTTCTCTATGTGTCACTCTCCCAGCTTGGAATTAGGAGGCTGGCTTATTGTCATGCCTGAAATGAAACACAGAGAGCTGTCTTAGTCAAGTCACATTCTCAGACAGTAGCTTCCTCTTGATTCCTGAAGAAATGAATTATCCCAGGAGAGAATTTTTCCAAGGAGATAAATGCATGAAGGGGCTGAGTATTGCCCACCTGGTGAGCACAAATGCCACAGTGAGCAAGGACCTGGGTTCTTGCCCCTGTGCCCACCTACAAAAAGGGAAAGCTTCAGGAGCTGGAAAGCAGATGTGTAGGCATCTCTCCTTCTCTCCCCTCTGTCTTTCTCTCCCATTTTAATGTGTCTCTAGCCATTAGGTAAATTGAATCATTATCAGGAGTTAAATATATTAAAACCTAGACAGCACATAGTAGAAACCTTTCCTCTCAAATCAATACAGCAAAAATCTGCAGCCTCCACGAAGACTGTGCTGCCAGAAGAATGAAGTCCTGCCATTGTTGGGATGTGATTCTCTTGTCCTGTTTTAAACAACCAGAACGCCTTGTGTCTCACACAGACTGGTTGCTAGACTGATCTCACATGGCCTAGGCTCACCCAGACTCATGGTGTAGATGAGCAGTGTCCAGGAGCCTGGTCACCTTTGTACCACTGGCATCAGTCAGGAAGAAGGTGCCTACCTCTAGCAGAACAGGGGCCAGGATGGAGGGCCTCACTCCTCCCTCTCCTCCTCCTTAATCCCTGTATAGTTGTGGGTGCACAGCACGGCCATGAGGCAGGAGAACTGAGTGCGGGTGGCCTCCTCCTTCTGGTGGACCAGATGGACACAGTCCCTGATATCCTCCACTGCCAGGTTCACAGGGATGATGGGGTTGCCCAGGGCATAGTTGTAGAGTGACACCTTGTGGGTGGCCCTGTCCCCATAGCCCATCAGATAGTCAACCCTGAGCTCAGAGGTGGTGAGGTCCAGCAGAGGCAGCCATGAGAGGGCCCCGTGCAGACGGGTGGACAAGGAGCTCTGCCAGATGCTTTCCACATCATGGAAGGCGGTGACAGTGTCACTCCTCTGGCCCACAGCCACCAAGATGCTCTTCTGGTGGCCTCTGCCAACAGAGCTGCCCAGGGTCCAGATAGAGTCACCTCCAGCGCAGAGACCTGTGAACATAGCAGTGGGTTTAGCAATGGACAAAGGAGGCACCCGAGGCAGCAGAGCAGAGGCAGTGAGAGGATGAAGGACTTGGAGAACCAAGGGGCCGAGGGTCCACTACCTCACTGACACCATTGCAGAGGGACTGATGGGGAGAGCAAACCCAGTCTAAAATCTTGGAGATGATTCCTGCATATCAGCAGGAAAATGTTTAATGAGGAGTTGAGACAGGAGACCAGGATTCACTAATTTTTACTGAATTTGAAGGTGTGGAACTAGAGTTGGCTTTTTAATTGATAACTTAAGAGGTTTCTGTAAAGTTGACACTGGAAGTTATCATGCTGGGTCATTGTTAATTCTGGTGTATATTCTGGTCCCATTTCCCCAGGGAGTTTGGTTTTCAGTGTCCTGAGCTTGTTTTCAGGAGGGGATAGATGGCCAGAGAGGTGGCACTTGCAGCAAAGGGTGCAGTTCCCCTCTCCCCTGCTGACCTGACCTGGGGACCTGGACTTGAGGAGGAGCTGAACTGGGGTGTCCTCTAGTAGCTGTTCCAGAAGGAAGAACTCCTGGCAGCTGGAAACTGAGCTGGAGTCTTCCTGTCCTGTGACAGGTCCTCAGTCACGGGCGGTGGTGCCATTCCATTTTCATGGTGATAGTCACAGTCTGTGAGGAGAGAAATCCAAGCATAGGTTCAGGCTGAGGTGCCGTGATGAGCCCATTGTGATCCCAGAATGTGCCCACAGCTTAGCAAGGGAGCTATGTTTTTCTTGGAGACGTGCATGGTTTCTAGGGGCTACTGGGTTCCTTCCAGTCCATCGTCCCCCCATGGACTTGGTTTTCAGGGTCATGAGTTTGTTTCAGGAAGGAAGATCTGACCTAGTAGGATGAATTTACAGGAACCCAGGGGGTCCCCTCTCCCCTGATGGTCTCCACATGCCAGGCTGGGGGAGTCATCGGCTTCTCGTGGAAGCTTCTCAGTGGCTGGCATTTGGCCCACTTCATGCTCCTGCAGATGTTTGCCATCTAGATGGAGAGAAACCTCAGTCTAGGTCCAGGCTGACCATGAAGAGACTCACCTCATGTAGAATATGACACACGGGCCTTCTCCTGGACCTTCTGTGCTAAGAAGGCTGTGTCTCTGTGTCTCTGTGTCCCTGAATCTGTCAGGAGACCCTCCCAGCCCTCCCATGTGCCCAAGAAAAGAGTTGATAAAATAAAGAGGAAGATGCTCTTATACATTCCTGTTCCTGGAATGCCATGAATTCCTCATGAGGAAGAGCTCTACAGAGCAGCCCAATCTGCCACAGAGAAAGAAGTAGAGAAGCAAGGACTGACCCTAGAGCCTGTTACAGAGCAGTGAGTTGGTCACTGTCTACTGAATGCACGGAGGCCTGTTGCCTGTGCTTTTCCCTGTCAGATGGTATTGAAGTGAATCTGGAAACCATTGATTTACTCTGAGTCTTTGCAGTTAATATCTCACTCCAATCAGCTTCTTCTCAGATTGCTCTGACACTCACCGGCAGGTGGATCTGGGGTTTCCTCCATCCTGGAACTCACAGGTCCCTGATCATCTTTCTCAGAGTCCTGGAAGAGAAAGAAGTCAGGGTCACAATAATCATTGCAGTGAGCAGTGGTAGAACACATTTCCCAGCAGCTCTGTTTCCCCAGAGAGAGCCCTGTGTCAGTAGCAAAGCTACTTCACCCCCAGGGGGTGGTGGGGTGAGTGGTTTAGAGTCTACACTGTAGATTTGAGTGAATCCTTGGGTTTTCAGTGCATTTTCAGAAGTTTATTGACAAGGATATGTAGATTTCTTCCTGCTTGCTCCCAAGTCTCCCTTGCTGCAAGTAGGACCCAGGGACTTGAACCCAGGTCCTCTTGCATGGTGACATGTGCACTCTACCAGGTACACCAGTGTCTCCCCCTACACCCTTTCTTGCTTTTTTCCAGTTGAATAAGGAAAATTGGGGTCAATATTTTCTCTTCACTTAAAAGTGTCATCCTGTCCAGGGGTAAATAATCTACTGGAAACAACACAGACCACTCTGTATACACAATGGTCAATTGGGAAAAAAAACCCATGTGAATAGAAAAGCTGTCTCCTGAAAACAGTTCAGTACAAGAGCCATCAAGGATTGACACAAGAAGCCTTCTGGAAAAAATTGTGACATTTCAGGTGCCATGGTCTCTCCATGTTTAAGTCAAATTAATTATTGTTGCATATAGTCCCAGCTTCCTTTTCTGTGTATACACAGACCTGTGTGTCTGCAGGAAAATACACTTTCCTGTCTGGTACATTCTGGATTCTTCCCTCAACTCTAGACCTCTTTCTGTCCAAGGCAGGAGCTTGGAATGTATGTTCTAGTCTTAGAAACACTTACAATGATGTCGTCCTCCGCATACTCCATGATGGCGTCCTCATAGTCCATGTTCTCACTGTAAATGTTGCTAATCAAGTCCACAGTGACCCAAAACAAAAGAATAGCTGTTAGGTTGTTTTCTAATCAACTTAAGTTTTAGCTGGATACTTCAGTATTTTCCACTACTTTTTCAAGATAATCAACTTTTTAAAGATATATGCAAGATCTAATGAGAGAAACAGTATGCAAATGTATTTTTGGAGAATGGACAGATACCAGAAAAAGAATGAAAGATATGAGGTCAGGCCTCTGAGACTAGGGCTGCAGATCCTGTCCTCACAGCTTTCCTTCCTGGAGTCCAGGCCAGACCCTCCCTGGCCTGTAGGGCTGGCAGATGCATTTGCTTTGAGAACCACCCAGTGAAGAAAGCTGCCCTTAAGTCAGTGAAGTTTAATACATAGTCTTGGGTGATGTTAGCTCCCATCACAGCATGGAGAGAAGGGGGATGAGAGGGAGCGGCACTGACTGCTAGGACTCTTCATTCTGAGAACTTAAAGATTTGAAATAACATTGCCTGGGAAGTGGCACAATGGATAAAGTACTGGACCCTCAAGCATGAGGTCCTGAGTTCAATCCCCAGAAGCAAATGTACCAGAATGATATCTAGTTCGTTCTCTCTCTCTCTCTCTCTCTCTCTCTCTCTCTCTCTCTCTCCTCCTTTCTCATTAATAAAATAAACAAAATATTCTTAAGAAATTATTTGAAATATGTGAATTAATGACATACCTACAAAGCTCTTTAAACCATTGCTCCATCCTCTCAACTGATCTGAAATGCAAGGGAAGAGGGGAAATCCAGTTAGAATGCATAAAATTCACACAAACATATTGTGAGTGCTGGTCAGTGTAAGCACCAATATCGATCATTATTGGAGGGACTGTGTGAGTCAGGAGGACTGCCCTGGTCACTGGGTGTGAGGGAGCTCTGCTCTTTGACAGACAGTTTGCTGGGTTGGCAAGGAAGTTATCTAGATGGAGGCTAATTGGGTTGGGGGGTCAGGCGGTTATGCTGGTGGTTAACTGCACATGTTACCAAGCACAAGGACCCAGGTCCAAGCCCCTAGTCCCTATCTGCAGAGGGCTTAGCAGTTGCATGTGTTTGCCTGAATCAGAGCCACTAGGGGACAGTTGACAACACACAGATGTTTTTGAGGTGGTCAGAGCACGTTTGGCTAATAGATCCCCAGATGGAGTGTGTTCCCCTCTGAGTGTCAGGAGGAGACAGGGCCGGGGTGCAGGCTTACTGAAAAGAGACAACGAAGCGGTGGTCAGCCCAGCCCAAGACCAGAGAGGGGCGGACTCTTGTGAATTTCTTGGCTTTCTTCAAGTTGCATATCACCCACATGTCCAGCAGGGGCACCATGTACTTGATTCTGAAGTGACCCTTGAACCTGGAGAGGGAACAGAGCTCAGAGCTGTTAGCTTGCATCTCCAGCATTCTAGGAGCAGCTAGGTTTCTCCTGGGGAGATGGTGGGTGTGTTTCTGTGGCTCCTTCCCCTCTGAGCTGAGCCTTGAGAGCACAGCAGAGGGAGGGCTGGGGCCTGAGAGCTGTGTGCTGACTGGAGCCCAGCCCAGGATGTCCCTGAACACTTCTTACCAGTGGGAGAAAAGCAGCCGTTTTCCTGAACATTGTAGAATTATTAGATCACCCCCCTATATTTATGAGCTCGCTAAGAGAACCTTTCACTCAGTTAGCATCTTTCCATGTAGTGTCTTCTTTGTTAATCATAATGATCCATGATCATATTTCCCTTATTAATTGTATAAAAATTGGAATTAACTTATTAGGTAATTATTGTCACCCTGAAAGTGCTTGAGGATACTAATGAAATAAGTCATGAATTATAAGTTCCGTTAAATATATTTTCTATGAGAATGAAAGAAGTAAGATGTATTTTCCATGTCACTTTGTTTTAATTGCCACTGGGGTTATTACAGTGGCAGCCTGATGAATCCACTGTTCTTACTGATCATTCCCCTGTTTCTGTGTGTTTGTTTTTGAGAGGACCGAGAGAAATTGAGAGGGTGGGAGACTGAGTTGAAAAGAGGAATAAAATCTTTAGCCCTAGGGTGTTGCAGCAGGTTAAGCACATGTGGCACAAAGTGCAAGGACTGGCATTAAGGATCCTGGTTTGAGGTTCTGGCTCCCCACCTGCAGGGGAGTCACTTCACAGACAGTGAAGGGGGTCTACAGGTGTCTACCTTTCTCTCCCCTTCTCTGTCTTCACCTCCTCTCTCCATTTATTTTTCTCTTATCCTATCACGAAGACAACAATAATAACTACAACAACAATAAAAAAACAAGGGCAACAAAAGGGAAAATAAATAAATATAAAATAATAAAAAAGAAAGAAATCTATAGCCCTCCTAACTGCTTATGAAGCTTCCCCTCTGCAGATGAGGAGTGGGGATTGAACCTGGAACCTTGGGCATGGTAATATGTATGCTCACTGAACCAGTTGTGCCACCAGCCAGCCACCCAATCTTACTTTCTAAGGGCTTTTCATACATTTTTATAAGTTAGAGGAAAAATATATAGCTCAAATAAAAAGTGCACACATTTATAATGAGTCAATAAGTGCAGCAATCAAGTAGAAAGAAGAAAAAAAAACATAAAGTATTTAATCAAATAATTTATACTTAGACCTAGATACCTCTTCACCCACTTCCTATTTCACTTCCTCAATCACACTAAGGCTAAACTTGTCAGACAAAGTAAGGACAACAAAAGCTGAATAAGGGCAAGAGACCAGCAGACTTCAATGGCTCTCTTGGTCACCACCAGGCCACCCCATCATCTGGGGCCCAAGTGGGGGAATAGTGGGATTCCCACATAGACAAGATGGGCCTTGACCACTGACAGAGACCTCCCTGCACTGTCACTGGTCACCTCCATCAGGAGCAACACCATAAACCCTCTTGTGGGCCTCTACAGGACCTTGCCCTCAATGTGGACAGCAGTGGTAGGGACTGCCCCACTCTCCGAAGGGAGGCTGGGTCAACATACACTGCTACTGGAGGAAAACTGGTCCTGAAATGAGTGCAGCCTAGAAACTTAAAGGAATCATGTGAGATAAGCCAAAAGGGGAAGGATGAGTAGAGATGATCTCACTTGTAGGCAGAACATAAGGTTCAACAATGGAAAGGAGAAACACGTAACAAAACGTTGACTCGTTTGGTATATTGAACCAAAGGGAAGGACTCTAGGGAAGGGAAGGGTAGGGAGAGGGCTAGGTTGGGGGTGGGGTGATTGGGGAGTCCTGGAGCATGATGAGAAAGGACCTAAGTCGATGAAGAGAGTGTTTTCAGACACCTATTAAGGTGCAATGAAAAAATTACCTTTGTGTCAAGAGCGGTACAAAACCATAAACCTCAAATAAAATTATTTTAAAAGATAAAAAGTCAAGTTATTCCCTGGACTGAAGACCCCACCAATGTGTCCTGGAGCTCCTTGTCCCCAGAGACCCACCCTAGTAGGGAAAGAGTCAATGTCCATGTTCAGCAGGGAAACAATTACAAAAGCCAGACCTTCCACCTTCTGCAACCCACAACAACCCTGGGTCCATGCTCAAGATGGATAGAGAATGGGAAAGCTATCAGGGGAGGGGATAGGATATGGAGATTGGGTGGTGGGAATTGTGTGGAGTTGTACCCCTCCTCCCCTATTGCTTTGTTAATTTATTCTTTCTTAAATAAAATATAAATTTTTTAAAAAGAAAGAAATTTAGCCACTCAAAAAAAAAGTCAAGTTATTTAAAACTTGCTTTCTTAGAGTTCTATTCATAATATTTCACTTAGAGTTTGGCAAAACCTAAAAAGCTGCTTATATACTGTGCCCACCATAAAACTGGCAGAGGCTCACGAGTACCTTGAGAAGGACCATGGACATGAGCAAAGGGAACTTCATGGTGGGAGCTGTCACTGGGTGTCTCTCCTCTCTGTTCCCTTCCTCATCTCCTTCTTTGTCTCTCAGGTACTTTAAAAGAAATTTCAGGGTGGTCTGTAGACACTATAATGGTTATGCAAAGATACTCTCATGCCTGAAGCTCCAAAGTCCCAGGTTCAATCCCCCACACCACATCAGCCAGAGCAGAGCAGTGCTCTGTTTAAAAAAAAAATTGAGGAGGACTTTGCTCAACAGTGTAGTCCACTCACTGAATTCATTGCCTCGTGTCACACAGAATAAATTCAGTTAATAAATCACTCATTCCCTCAGTCCCTGGTCCCTGTCACCATGTGCAGTCTGTGAATGCAAACACTTTGCAGAAATTTAGTGTGAGTGTCTGTGAGTTGTAGGAAGCAGGTTCTGGCTGTGGGTTGTCCTGTCTCCTTTGGGCTGAGCTGGAAGGGCAGACACATAAAGGAAGAGCAGGCTGGGGAGGGTCTTCCAGGCTGGGTCCCCCAGGCTCTGTCTCTGCATCTCTCCTTCAGCCTCTCCACCCTGGTGCCCTTCCCTAGGACTCAGGCCCTGCCCAGTCTCCCTGCATCCCCTCTGCTGCCCTCCCTGTGCTGGACAGAAACCTTGCAGAAAAGCCACCTCTTCTGTCCTCAGGGAAGCAGAGAAGAGGCAGCTGTGGAGTCAGGAGGAGGGGGAGCAGGTACGCACTTTGTGTTGGAGATGAGCAGCACGTTGGAATATAAGAACATTTGTCTTTTCTGCCACCTCTGACCCTTCAGGAAGTTGGCAGGGCCGAAGAGCAGGATGCCTCCACGAGGCACCACTGGGATGTTCTCCTCTTGCAGGCTGCTCTCCTCTTGCGGGCTGCTCTCTTCCACAGAAGAGCTGCAACACAGCAGACACAGGGCAATGTGTCACTGGGCAGGCAGGACACAGGGGCTCATGCTGATACCAGCACTCACAGCATGAGTCTCACAGAAGAGTCTCAGTCCCTCAGAAGGACTCAGCACCCCGATTCAGGAGTCCTGAGCTACACAGAACTCCTGTGAGAGTTGAGGTCACTCAGGGCCAGTGGAGATGGAGGGCAGCTTGAAGGACAGGGCACAGGGGCTCTCACTTTAGTGTCAGGGGACAAGGAAGCAGCAGAGTCTCCAGACCCAGGGGAAAGGAGACACTAAGAGGGAGTGAGGGGGAGTGAGGGTTGGGGTCCTGGTGCTTGGTGCTGGGGAAGGAGCTGAGTGGGGGGGAAAAAGTGTTTGGCAGACACCTCTCACAGGGAGATGAGAAATCTTACCCTGTGATAACAAACTGCACTGTAGTGAATTAACACTGGCCCACAATATAAAAATAAATATATATAAAGGGATGCTAAGAGATCAAAGGAGAGAGGATGAGAAATATTTCAAAGAACCAGCTCAGGGCCAAAGCCTAAAGGCAGCACAGTGCCTAGAGTATTGTCGGGAAATCATCAACCCCAAGTATCATCTGTAGTTTTTGCCTCTGTGACTCTGCTTCACTCCCTACCCATTCCTATCCCCCCTTTCTTTCCTCTTCTCTTCTTTTCTTTTCTCTTTTTATCTCTCTCTTCCTCTGTCATAAAAATAACAGACCCATGTGGGATCTATAAAGGTCAGATTGCATTTGCATCCAAGAGTGTGAAGAGGTCATTCCATTGTGGTCTCACATTAACATACACACTTAGGTAACAGAATTATTGAAAACTGACTCTAATCTTTAAGTCAGTCTTCACTTTGGGGTTGAGGGGGGCAGGAATTCCACAATCAGCAAATAATAAATCAAACATCCAAATGTTTTTCAACCCAAGGAAGTACTAAGCTATTCGTGGCTGTGCCCTGAGTAAGCCCACAGGACTCTGATCCCAGGAGGTCAAGACTGCTCTCTGGCATCAGCAGGAGGGAATCTCATGAGCACAAGTAACCATTCATGAGACCAGGGCTGAAGCTGAGGATTCTGACAGTGGGCATCATACAGAGCACGTACTGGGACTGCCCTCCTCCTGCTTTGCCTGTCACACAGGGCATGTGAACAGACTCTACCTGAAGCAGGACAGACAGCCCAGACACCCTGAAAGCCGCAAAGACTTTCTGGTAGATGCAGACATCCTCTATTCTTCACTCCTTGATGCTAAAGAGAGAGCTGGACACAGCACTACTCGCACTGTTAGCTCAGTCACCAAGACTGGAGATTCTGCTGTAGCCAAGGCCACTGGGCTGTGATGTCAGCAGTCAAAGGTCAGTGTCATAACTGACCAGCTGACAGCGGGACTGACTCCCTAAGCATGTTGCACCACCCTCTCTTGATTATTAAAATAGATTTCTTTTGAGATGACTATAGACTTCCAGGCTTTTACTGGAAATAATAGAAATGTCAAAAGTCTTGCCGCATTTCACACAGTGGTCATATAATTATATAATTCTAAACAGAGTAAATATCACAGCAAGATATTTACATGGGTGCTTTCAGAGATACACTATTTCCAGGAGCATAGGTGAGTGTGTGTGTTTGTGTTTGTGTGTCTGCGCACAACTACAATGTTATCTCCATAAAACCACTTTTAATATAAACAATCCAAGAGAAGAGTAGAGTAGAGAAGAGAAGGATGAGGAGGAGGATGGAGAAGGGAATAGAAGAGAAAGGTAGTTGTGGTCTATATTCATAATGGAATACTATTCAGCTATTTTAAATGATGTAATAATCTCTTTTGTCCCATCTTGAATGGAACTTGAAGAAATCATGTTAAGTGAGATCAATCAAAAGGAGAAAAATGATCACTATATGATCTCACTTATAAGTGGAACTTAAGAAAGATAAAACACAGGGAGTTGGGCGGTAGCACAGTGGGTTAAGTGCACGTGGCACAAAGCACAAGGACTGGTGTTAGGATCCCTGTTTGAGCCCCCAACTCCCCACCTGCAGGGGAGTCGCTTCACAGGCAGTGAAGCAAGTCTGCAGGTGTCTGTCTTTCTCTCCCACCTCTCTGTCTTCCCCTCCTTTGTCCATTTCTCTCTGCGCTATACAACAACAACAGTAGTAACTAAAACAATAAAAAAGAGCAACAAAAGGGAATAAATAAATTTTTTTTAAAAAAGAAAGAAAGATAAAACACTGGGTGAAAACCAGACTAGATGTTCTCCATTGCAGAAATCCCAAGGAAGGGAGTTGAGTGGCTATCAGGGACCCAATGCACAGTGGTGGAGCAAAATTGATGGTGCAAATGATGTGTAGATACCTATCATGGAAGGATGAAAAAGTAACCCATGTAAGAACTGTCCTGTAAATCATTATTTTCTGGGTGGATGGTAATATGAAGATGGCCTGGTCACAACCTATGCAAGATGGCTGCAACTGGGTCCCAATGAACCAGCTTCATTGAGCATGACTGTGAGCACTATGCTAAATGCTTTCTTTTTAAAATATGGAGACTGGGCAGTGGTGCACCCAGTTGAGCACACATGTTGTAGTGGCACTGGTGTTCAAGTCCCAAGTCCCCCATCTGCTTCATGTGCAGTGACACAGTACTGCAAGTGTTTCCTCTTTCTCTTTGCCTGTCTCCTCACCCTCTTCTCAATTTCTCTCTGTCCTATCAAATAAAAAGGGGGAAAAGTTCATTGTGTATGTATGTACTTATTTAGGAGAAAGAGAGAATCAGTAACAACTCTAGCATGTACATACCAGGGATTGAATTTGGGACTCTCACACACACAGGCTCTATGTTCTACCTGCTGAGTCACCTCCAGAGCTTCTCTAAATGCTGTATGCTGTACAGCCACAGTTTAACTTCATCCTTGTGACAATCCTATCAAATCAGCATTGATTCTGTCCCCTTTTGAGTATTAGGATCAGAACTCAGTGATACCACTTGAACTGTCACCCCATGGGGGGGCTCCAATTCATCCTCATGCAGGAGAGCAGGACAACTTTTCATGAAGGACAAGGGGATAACAAAATCTTGGCTGGCTTAACATATATACATACAGGTTCTGGTGGATTAGTTCAGTACTTTTTTTCTTTTGTGCAGAGTATAGTACATCATTTTAAAGGTAATGCCTACCTAAACTTACAAAGTTACTGTTAACATATTTTCTATGATTTTAAGGAAAGGCTGGTTGCAAATGTTCCTTTTTAGCAATGACTCATTAAAAGTTAGCATGTTTTTATCATTTTACCTTTTTTTTTTTTGCCTTGGTTAACTATTACCTTTCTTTCACCAGCGAAATAAAGCAGGTAAACTGAAAATTGTGCTGTAATGCAACTCAACCTCAAATCTAAATGAGTCACTCCCAGGGGTGAAAGTGGAGCTAAAAGGGGGTCTGTTGCTAACTGGGCTTTGGAATCTCTGAATGTGCCACAGGGACACTCTCTGATTGTCTCCTTGCTGAGAAGTCTTCAACTCTTAGGAGACTAAAGTCCCTGAGTCCCACATATTTTCTATGATTTTAAGGAAAGGCTGGTTGCAAATGTTCCTTTTTAGCAATGACTCATTAAAAGTTAGCATGTTTTTATCATTTTACCTTTTTTTTTGCCTTGGTTAACTATTACCTTTCTTTCACCAGCGAAATAAAGCAGGTCAATCAGAAGCACAGGCCTCCCTGCCCCCAAATTGGTGATGGGGTGAGAACAGAGACATCCCCTGCCTGCAACCCCTTCCACCCCCAGTTCAGTGGCAGGTGAGGTGCCCCCCCCACCCCGGGGCACTCCAGCCAAAAGGTGACAGAGAGGCCAAAGCACTTCAATCTCCCTAATGGAACCCCTGCAGAATCAATCAACACTGAAGACTGTTCTGCTGGCAATGGCCTTATTGTTAATCCATACAAGATTGCCACCGCTAATAAATCATGGATTCTGAATCCAAGACCTTCACCTTGAGCGACAGGCTGGTGGGGTCCCCCAGCCAGGAGGAGCCCAGAGTTTCCTGGGCCAGTGCAGGCAGGTCCCCTCTGCTAGCCACCTCGCCCGAGCTCGCCACCCCCTCCCCACCTCTTGCAACTCTTCTCTCCTTTAGGCTCCCCAAGTCTAATTAGTCCTGACACCCCTGACGCATCGCAGGGATGGGTGGTGGGGGTGGGACGTGGCGGTGGGCAGCGGCCCCCCTACACACACACCCCAGCCAGCCCACCTGGCCGCACCCACTGCCCCCTGGCCTAGGCGCACAGGGCTGTGCTCATCACATCATTATTTCTCCCTCAAGAGAGGGAAGGGGCATGAGCAGCGACAGCAGCGGCCAGGGGAGGCTTGATTACAAAATCCTGCTCCAGGTAGAGCCTTGCTTAGCAACCTCCCCTAAAAAAGCCAGCTTACTTGCTTGCACTTGGAAAGCAGGGCGTCGGCCACCCCCTGCCAGCGCACGCCTTCCCCCCAAGCCAGTCGCCACAGCTGAGGCCACCCCGTAACAGCAACCCCACACCTCTCCTTTCCCGCGGGTCCCAGAGAGCGTCACCACACGGAATTGACCAAGGAGGTTGGGGGGGGTGCAATGTGCCGCCTGCCCCCCCCCAACACCATGGCGTCTGCCCCTCCAGCACCAGAACCCGAGTCCCAGTCATCATGTAGGCTTCTCGCTGGTCAGCCCCTCCATGGGTCTCCCGGCTACTCGGCTCACAGGGCCGAGGAGGGACCGTCACATATCCGCGGCGCCCCACTCGGCGCCCACTGTGCACCTAAGAGCCCGGGACCCAGGGACTCCCCACGGTGCAGGACTCGCGCGCTGGTGCCAGGGGACCTTAATCTGGCTCCGGAGCAGCGACCTACGCGCTCCCGCACCCACGCAGTCTCACGCAGGGTCCCCCGCCCACACCCGCGCTCTCCGCGGGGACCCTACCCCACCACCCGCCACCCTCCACCCCCCTGCCCCTGATGGCGCCCAGACCTGACCAGGCCCGCAGTCGCACCTTCCTCAGCGCTGACATCCTCCAGTGCTCCAGGCTCAGCAAGTGCCAGACCACATGGCAAGCGGGCCCCTAGGCGGGCATCGTAGTCCCGTTGCCTCCGAGACTCGAGGCTCCGTTGGTCAGTTAGTCAGGGTTCCTGTTGGTCCAGCACTGCTGCTGCCGCTGCTGCCTCGCGCTCCAACCGGGCTCCAGCCCGGTTTTGGTCCATGCCAGCGGTTGGCGCCTGCGCACTCAGCGCCCAGGGAGGCACCTGCGCACTGGGGGGCGGCAGGTGTGAGCTCCACCCTAGGGGCCAACCCCCTGCATGCCTAGGGGGACGCTCAGCCCCTGGTGCCTCGCACAGCAAGCCCCAGCACAGGCCCCTTGCCCGCCCTCCTTCACCCACCGCCGAGTCCCTCCAAACAGACAACTGTTTCGCAGGGACCCGCGGTCAAGCGGGGACTTGGGGACTGCGGAGGGCCCGGGGTGCATGTCCTGCCAGGGCTGCGGCCTCCACCACGGTGCGCTGGAGCCCAGCCCCAGCGCTGCAAAGTTCCCTGCAGGACAGCACAGCCCTGCACAGGAAGGCCCGCTGGGGACCCAAAGCTCCAGCGCACGGAGCTCCTGTGCTCACAGAAGTCTTCACAGAGGCTGCTCTGCTCAGTGCACCAGAGAGAGAGAGAAAGAAAGAAAGGACAGAGGGAGTAAGGAAGGGAGGGAAGGCATGAGAGTGAGAGTGTGTATGCACGCTGGGAGAGTACAGTGATCAAATTGGAGTTGGTGACCCATTGTTGAACTCAACAACTGGAAGTATCTCTTTGAGATACAAGATAAAGCCATTCTCATTACTTCCTAGACATGTTCTATGCCCTCAATTTAAAACATGGGCATTTCAACAGGCCAATAAAAATAAAATACCACGATGTGGAGTGTGGTTCAAAAAGAGGAGAGATATAGACAGACATACAGATAGAGAGACACAGAAAGAGGAAGGAAACCTGGGGAAATATGAAAGTCTTCTATAAATTCCCAAAAAAGTACCAAAGTAAGAAAGCAGAAGTATACTAGAGTTAGCAGTGAGTACCTCCCTAATACTTCCTCTCCACTTTTCCAAGCTTTTGGTCCATGATTGCTCAACAATTTGTTTGGCTTTGTATGTTAACTCTCTTTTCAGTCACCAGGTTCCAGGTGTCATCAGGATGCCGGCCAGACTTCCCTGGATTGAAGACACCACCAATATGTCCTGGAGCTCAGCTTCCCCAGAGACCCATCCTACTAGGGTAAGAGAGAGGCAGACTGGGAGTATGGACCGACCAGTCAACGCCCATGTTCAGCGAGGAAGCAATTACAGAAGCCAGACCTTCTACCTTCTGCAACCCTCAATGACCCTGGGTCCATGCTCCCAGAGGGATAGAGAATGGGAAAGCTATCGGGGGAGGGGGTGGGATATGGAGATTGGGTGGTGGGAATTGTGTGGAGTTGTACCCCTCCTACCCTATGGTTTTGTTAATTAATCCTTTCTTAAATTAAAAAAAAAATCAAAAAAAAATTTCCAAAAAAGATGATGATAAGCAACTGCTCTCAACCCCTGTCCCCTAAACCTGTAGCCTGGAAGGCACTGTCCAGTACAGCTTTGGGGGTGTAAGGGGGCTATGCTCACAGAGGAATGAGTGCACTTTCCATGTAAACATGTTGAGCTCCTCTCATGAGCTGAACCAGAAAAAGGAGGAGACACAGCATAACAGAAGGAAAATGAGGAGGCACCGCCCTGCACTTGTGAAGCCTCATTTACCTTCCAAGTTCAAATATCTAGAAAACAATTAAATCATAAAACCTTACAATAAACACTAAAGTGCTATTCCACATCATACAACATGTTGCTTTCAAAGAAGGTCCATAAATCACCCCTTTCCCCATTCAATTACCAACCACCTGGCTAAGTGCACACATTACAGTGCTCAAAGATCTGGGTTCAAGCCCCCAGTCCCCACCTGCAGAAAGGAAGCTTCATGAGTAGTGAAGTAGAACTGCAGTTGTCTCAACTGGTAGAGCGCTAGACCTGCATGCCTAAGATTCCTGGCTTGACTCCTGGCAGCATATGTGCCAAAGTGGTGCTCTGGTGTTTCTCCACCCCATCTCATATGAAACTCTCTCTCAAGTATAATAAATAAAAAAATGAACCTTGAATATTGGTTTAAGGATCTGGGGATATAATTCACCAGGTAAAGCGTGTGCCTTGTTATGTGGGCACAGTTCAGGTTTGAGTCCTGGCACTGCCTGGGAGATGCTACAGCACTAGAGGAAGACCTGGTGCTGTGGTGTTTCTCTATCTGAAAGAAAAAGGGGGTTGGGTGGTGGTACAGCAGGTTAAGTGCAGGTGGCTCCAAGTGCAAGGACCTGCGTTAAGGATCCCAGTTTGAGCTGTCAGCTCTCCACTTGCAGGGGAGTCACTTCAGAGATGGTGAAGCAGGTCTTCAGGTGTCTGTCTTTCTCTCCTCCTCTCTGTCTTCCCCTCTTCTCTCCATTTCTTTCTGTCCTGTCCAACAACGATGACATCAATAACAACAACAGTAATAACTACAACAATAAAACAAGGGCAACAAAAGGGAAAATAAATAAATATATTTTTAAAAATATTTTTATTTATTATTTATTCCCTTTTGTTGCCCTTGTTGTTTTATTGTTGTAGTTATGATTGATGTCGTTGTTGTTGGATAGGACAGAGAGAAATGGAGAGAGGAGGGGAAGACAAAGAGGAGGAGAGAAAGATAGACACCTCAAGACCTGCTTCACTGCTTGTGAAGCGATTCCCCTGCAGGTGGGGAGCCGGGGGCTCGAACCGGGATCCTTCAGCTAGTCCTTGTGATTTGCGTCACCTGTGCCCAACCCACTGCGCTACCACGGACTCCCAATAAATAAATATTTTTTTAAAAAGAAAGAAAAAGGAGCCCAGTTTGGTGAAATCATGCATGTAGAAGGCCCTGTCTCCTCAAAAAGAAATTGTGCAAAATAGCATATGCTTGGAATTTCACAAATAGCAGCAGGGCATAGTAATCAGGAAAAGATGCAAGAGGAAATCATGCTCATGCTCACAACTTCTGCTTTTTGCAGACTGGATTTTAAAGTTTCTGAATACTGAAAATAGAACATATTTTGACTTTAGGGGAGCTGCTGTTATTTTTTCCCGTTAGGGGGAATGAGAATGGGAGACAAGAGATCATTTCCAATTGGAAATACTGGATTTTGAGAGGTTGTTTTTCACTGCTAATGAACACTCATGCTGATGGTTTTCAGGTTGATGTATGGTGGTGTCTGTGTAGCTGTTTGTTCCAGGATCAAGTTTCTGCTGTAAACAGGAGATTCTGGGATGGACAGACATAGGACATGTTTTGTGGGTCTGCAAATTGGGAGGGAGTTAAGACACAGCTGTATGGTCAGGGCCACACGTGCACCTGTGTCCTAAACTTTCTTTGTTGGGGCTGTTTGAAATCAGATGTCTACTCATCTCTATTTATGATATACAAAGGCTGGGTCTGAGGGCTGGACAGTAGCACATCAGGTTAAAATAACAACAAAAAAAAAAAGAGGGGGAAATGGCCTTCAGGAGTAGTAGATTTGTAGTGCAGGCACCAAGCCCCAGAGATAACCCTGGAGACAAAAAGAAAAAATAAAGAAAGGCTGGGTACTACTATGCAATTCCTGCAAACTCCTGCTTAGAGATTCCTGTCAAGCCCTGTGTGTCATCATATATACATACATACATATATATATGTATATATATGTATGTATGTATATATACCTCCAGGGTTATTGCTGGGACTCAGTTCCTGCACTACGAATCCACTGCTCCTAGAGGCCATTTTCTCCATTTGTTGCCTTTATTGTTCTTGTTATTGTTGCCATTGCTATTGTTGTTGTTGAATAGGACAGAGAGAAATGGAGAGAGAAGGGGAAGACAGAGAAGGGGAGAGAAAGATAGACACCTGCAGACCTGCTTTACCATCTGTGAAGCGACACCCATGCAGATGTGGAGCCAGGGGCTCAAACTGGGATCCCTAGGCCTGTCCTTGTGTTTCGTGCCATGTGTCCTTAACCCAGTGCACTATCCCCAGCCCTTGTGTTTTATATACTTATGTGCATTACATCACAGTATGTGCTTTACATGTGCTGGACACTGCACAGTGCAGTAAATGTACTCACAGCACACTGTGTGCTGTACGAGGTGTAGCAAATGTGTGTGATGCACTAGTAGTCTGCACCACACCGTGCATATATGTATATGGTTCACACAGGAGTGCAGGCTGCATGTACAGTTCATACTGCATAGATCATAAAATATAAGGCCTTGCCTCTTCATGCTGCAGATGAATAATCTGAGCTCAGAAAAGAAGCATCCAAGCAGGTAAAGTGGAGGTGCCTGCTTCCATCACACGTTCAATTCCATCCTGGCTCCCAAGATGTCACAGAGCATCTTCCTTACTGCATAAAGTGTTCTACATGCATCTCCCAAGCACATCACCCCAATTCTTGTGATGCTGCCATTGCTGTGATTCCAATTTTAAAGGTGAAATGGAAACTCAGAGAATTTAAGTAAATGTCAAGAGTCATAAAATAAGTAGCAAAACTCAGACACGGAGCCAAGTCGTCAAGCTCCAAGCTCCGTGGTTTTTCCAGGCTCCTGCAGATTCATTGAGTTTCCTTGTGCTCTGCAGCTTTAATGCCAACCACGGCACTTTGATTTGAAGGATGATGATTCCCTTAAAGTCCTGGAATTCTTTGTTGCTGGTGGTAGGGCTGCATGTGGGGGTCAGAGCACTCACATGCAGCCATGTAGCCGTGATGACCTCATATCCCATCACAAAAGCCCCGAGTCCAGCTCCCCATGGAAGCAGCCCCCAGCCCATCATAGCCCCTGCCAATAATAACCTAGTCACCATGGTCACCAGGATGTCTATATCTTGCTTTCTGACAATGGCTGTTTCATTGCTTTATCACAGGCTAACTGCAGAAGTCCTGAATATACAGATTTTATTTTCATAGGACAGGTGCCCTTTGCTTGGTCCAGGTATCACTGTCTTGGCCTCTGTGGGATGAGTGCAAGGCTCAGAGCTTCCTTAGCCTCTGACATACAGAGGACACAGAGGGCTCTCTCATCTGAAAGCCCCACGGGCTATGCAAATGACAGGAAACTACCCATTACACATGTCTTCAGATTTGAAGGCCCTCTTCTGTCCTTGTGTCCACACACTGCCTTCTTCCCTATCTGTTCACCCTTTTACCCACACTTGAAAATGCCCCTCCCCTCTCAGGAAAACTTGCTGGACTAATGTGAGCAGAAGGAATTGTTTATCTTTCTAGTTGCTACCCTCACAATCTCAGACACTGTATAAAACTCACGTCTAACGCTTCCTAGCCCCATGGGCTCATGTTTCTGACAGCAGGATTCTGTGCATGTTCTCTGCACCCAGATAGCACTGACACCTACTCAGAACTAAACATAATATGTGTCAACATGACAAAGTGCCACATTTAGATGTCGGTCCCTTCTCTTTGTCTACAGGGTGGCCTCACCTCTGGGTGAAGGCACTCCTTATCTGCTCCTCTCAGAGGAGGTTTTAACAGACACATCTCAGGCTTTCTTAGGGAAAAGATCTAATCACAACTAGTTACTGCACTTCAACATCCTCTGAGAGAAGTGATGTAGCAGATGAATGTACTAAGGACAGACTGAACTAGTTAACATGAAAAGTCACCACCACCCTATAGCCTGAGACAGGCCTCAACTGGGAATACTGCACTGTGTGTATCTAGTGGAGAGATAGAGAGACAGACACAGAAAGAGAGAGAGAGAGAGAGATGGAGGGGGCAGGCACAGCAATAGTGCTTATCTGGTATGCAAAGGACGGGAGAATATATGAGAGTGGAAAACATGAACATGATCTCGACTCCCCTTGAATGATCACTGGAGTACAGGAGGGTCTGAACATCTGGTCCCTCATAACCCAAACACCTGTGACCTGATCTGAGAATCACAGAGACACAGAATACAGGACTTGAAAGAGCCCTGAGGGTCATCTGGTTGAACACCTATGAGCCTCAAAAATGAGAGATGCTGAGATATCGCTCAGCTGAGGACCAGATAGGAAGAGAGGTCCTTTACTGAGGGATACACAAGGGTCACCCCGGAGCCCTGGCCCTTTGGAAATGAGTGAGCCACAGGAACAGGAAGAGAGCCCACCAACTCTCTCACAGGGATGGATGTGATCCTGAGCCTTCTGCCTACCACGCGCCTCACTCAGGCCTTGTAGGGACGTATCCTCCAGAGGGCAGGTATCCTGTTATTCCAGAAACCTTCTATCCAGTGTGGAGGGTTTGCTTTATGATGCAGGTGACATTCAAATAAATACACATTAACTGACATCTTTTGAAAGTGGCTTCCCTGGGGAACACGTCATTTCTGAAGAAAAGAATGATCTTTAGACCCAGTCTCTAAAGAGTGGAATTGATGGGAAACTTGAAGCATCAGCTTTGTTGGATGTGACAGGTGCACATTTGATGTCCATTGATGGGTAATGACGGCACAAGATGTGCGGCACAACTGACGGCTCCCAGCACCGGATGAAAGTAAAAGCCCTGTTCCCCCCCTACAGGTCCCACCGCACTTACTAAAGTTCCCTCCATTGACCCTCCTATTGCTAATTCACAGGAGAATGAAACCCAGCATTCTTTCCCCCGCCTCTATCCAGTTTTACAAAACCGTCCCTCTCCTGAAGCACTTCCCGTGGAGGATGAGGCTTTGCTAGAAAAAGAGGCTGCCACATACTACAATCCCGATTGGTGTCCTCCTCCCTTTAATTTCCCTCCCAATACTTATGCCCCTGTTCTCCAGCCTGACCCTCTCCTTGACAATCCTTCTGTCAGGCGGGCACGCTTAGGAGCCCTTACAGGAATTTCCACCCTCCACAAGGTCCTTGCTGACCGGAGAGAGCAGCTTCAATTAATGAAAGAAATAGCTGCAGTTACAGAAGAACTTACATTTTTAGCCTCACCAAAAAACCTAAACCTAATCCCTAAAACTAAAACTAAAACTAAACCATCCAAATCAAAACCGGTTTTGGCTTTCCCTGTTACTGGAAGCCAGGCTCAAACTGGCTAACCGTAACCCCTACGCTCTTCCTTGTCCAGACTGCCTCCCTACACCACCGCCCCTCCGTTTTGTGCTCTGGTCCTTGACTTGGCCAATAATACTGATTAGACCTCCAAGGCTAAAACTCAACTAGCACAAAAAACAGCTTCCCTTAGATAATTAATAGAAGAAAAATGAGAACATTTACAATTACTTAAAGAACTGTGGGCTCTTGATTTGGCACTATCTTAAAACTAGCAAGCAAAAAAAAAAAAGATCCAGCCTTTTTCCCTCTACTCTCAGAAAGCTTTAAACCAGTTCTGAGTGAGATCTTACCTGGCTAGAAAGCTATTTAGAGAAAGAATGAAATCTATCAAACAAGACATTCTCTTTAACTTAAAAGTTATTAATCAGAAAACCAGTACACACTTTTGATAGAAATTTAATGATTTGTTTCTTTAAAACTAAAATGTACCTTAGCCCTGAAAAAAAAATTTCAAAGATTTTTCTCTGTGCGGTGGTAAACTGAGCCCGCCTGTTCCGCCCACACAGCCAATCACGGCACAGAGCTCCTGCTCCACAGATTGGCAAAGACTCCAGTCAATCATTCCCTAGCCACTAATGCCCCTCCTGGGGGGGGGGGGTAGATAGTCTGTGAGTTAGGAATCCGAAAACCAAAGCAGTTTTTCAAAGGGAAAATTTTTCTTTTCACCAAGAATGTATGTTTTAAGTCTGTGCTAACCTTGTTTTCATTAATGTGTGTTAACCCCTAAGTAACTAAAGTTTGTTTTAAGTTTTAAATAAGATTTAGTTAAGCTAAATGTGGTTTTAAAGATCCCGACTCATAGAGTTGGCACACCTTTACCAAAGTAAAATATAGGACAGTTTCGTCCTTCTGACATCTAATATCAGCATCAATTCATTAGTTAAAAGATTTTCTGAGATATCTAGGCATAGTAAAATGCCTCTACAGTCTCTCTCACTCTTGTGAGAATTGTAAATATTACCAGCACCCCAATACCAACTGCCACTCTTTGTTAATTTGTTAATTCCATGCTTGAACTGACTTTCTAATAACCCAGTCAGTGTAGAGCAGTGGCCTTTCCAGGAAAAAAAAGGTTAAACATATTCATGGCCTGATAAAAAAATTTTATTCAACAGATGTGATTCAACAAAATTATTTAGTGTAAAATGATCATCTAAAAGAAATGTTAACAGTAAAAATTTATTTTAACATTTCAGCTATGAGGTTTATCTTAGCTTTTTATGTTACCTATCCAAATCAAAGTGAAAGATCAATTAAGTTGTGTACCCATCCTTGTTCATAGCTGCCCTAAGGGTGTGATAGCTTTGTGATAAACAAAGATCCTAAGAAACAAAGTTTAACATTTTACTTAAAATTGTTTTTAAGACTGGCTTGGGTTAGTAAAAGATAACACAATGATTATGTTAATTATTTACATGCCAGAGGCTTTTGCTCTGGTTTTCCTCTTTATATCTTTCTGCTTTTAAAAATTATCTGGTTTGTTTTAAGACGGTGTCAGAGATTTATTCTTGGCAATTGGTGTTTTTGGTCTGATAGAAGATTTGTTTTGGCAAATCCTGATTTAACAAAATTATTATTTTGAACATTTAAGTTATGAGGTTTATTTTAGCCTTTTAAGTTGCCATATTAGAGTTCTAAGGAACAAAATCTATTAAGAGTTTTATATCTATGCTTACTCATGATAGCCTTGTGATGAGTAAAGATCTTTGTAAACTAAATTTATAGTATTGTACTTAAACTGTTTAATCAGTTTAAAATAATGCTAAACAATGGTAAACATTTTATCATGTCAACACATTAGGTACTGACTTTCTATAACATATTGGTATATTCTAATAAAGAGACTTCTAAAATCATATGAAAGAACTCAAGACAATTCTAACCACTAGATCATCAATTAAGTTGTTACAAGTTCTCTCCCTAAGTAAATAATTATAGGTACATCTGCACATGAAGAACTGACTGCTCATATGGTAAGATTTAAAACTAAACATTTTAAATTTTTTATTTATGGGTGTGTGATGACTCCTAAAGTCACTCATATCCTAAATTTTTTCTCATTTTTTACAAGCCTCTTAAAAATTTTAATGCTTGACCTGCCATAGTGAGAGCACTTTACTGGCTCCTGCATTGTTTAATTAAGATCTTGCTATTCAGACTTTTAAGACTAATCTCCATTGATAAAAGCCAATGCTCTCTGACAGATTGATGTAATTCACCTGCCCATGTTTAGTGAACAAAAACATTTTTTTCTTTTT
Source organism: Erinaceus europaeus (assembly GCF_950295315.1). Classification (NCBI taxonomy): domain Eukaryota; kingdom Metazoa; phylum Chordata; class Mammalia; order Eulipotyphla; family Erinaceidae; genus Erinaceus; species Erinaceus europaeus. Next base: position 171,054,607 of record NC_080163.1, read on the forward strand.
CAGTTGATATTTTTTCTAAATTTATGTGGGATACAGCTCAAACAAGAAAAACTAAAACCCTTAAGCTTAATTTAAAAAAAGAAGGAAAATGCACCACCCAGTATTCAGTTGGCTAAAGTGTCAATGAAGTAGCATACTAAACCTTTTTAATATTTACAAAAATTCGAATTGTCCATTTATTGTATCTCATTGACAAAGCCACACACTTTTCCAGTTAGAGACATATTCCTTTACTCTTTTTTCAACACTGGATGTCCATGTTTGTTTTCCTTTTATTATGGTGGATGACATTATTGCTCTTGCAAAATCCACAGAGTCCCTGTTGGCAAGTCCTTACCACAAAGGATGCCATGGCAGTATATACTCCAGCTAACCTCACCAGCTTATCCAATTATTCTCTTTCTGATGACCTACCACTGCTGACTTCATCTTTGCATGCTTATTGACTGCTCACTTTTCCCAAAATAGTCCTCGATGTTCAAGGAACCTCACCTTGACTTCTAATGCGTATGCACCTCCTCTGTGTTTTGGTACAACACCATCCTATATTTTCATGTCAATTCTTCTCTACCTGGTCCTTGCCTCCTAGTTTTGCTTGTTCCACAGCTGACCCTCTATGAAGAAGAAAAATTTCACCACCAGAAGACCAGACGTGCTGTGTTTCTTCCCCTGGACATCACATCCACTGACTGCTTCCCTTAGACTTGCTGGTGGCACGCTAGGACACTCTATATATTCCTCCCATGAATTTTCTGACAAATTACAACAGGTTATAGACTCCACCACAAATAGTCTTGAGTCACTATAGAGCCCCTTATGGGAACCTTATTAGTCTTTTGTTAATGGTTACCTTAGGACCCTTTATTTTTAATAAGATTACTGATTTTATAAAATGGCAGATTGACTCCTTGGCATCAAAACCTTTGCAAATACATTATCACAGACTTGATTTGGCTGACAGAGGCCTGGCTGAACCTGAGGATGACAGACCCCCCTTTTCGGATGGCATAAAACTCAGAATTATGCATCGAGACATCCCACCTTGGCAGGGCAAGGACACCAGTAAGGGGTGCAAGGCAAGGCACTGCAGGGGGAGGACCCTATAGTCAGCCTCTGAGTCCCCCTTGAAGCAAACCTGATTTGCATGGAGGTTGGTGTCAGCAACAAAAATTGTTTCCCTAGAAACTGTGGCTCTGCCTCCCCTCCCCAAAAAGACAACGAGAGCCTTATAAGATGCGGGAAGATTGGTTTTACATTCACCCCGCGGGAGGAATCGGGTCAATACTTCACCCCTCTGGTTATGCCCACCAAACCTGCTGTTAGGGTCTCTGCTCCTCACCCCCAATTTCCTGCCTCAATTTAAATTTTAACAAAGGGAGGATATGCCAGGAGCCATTTCTCTGCTTGATGATAAGCTTTGAGACAATGGAATCCCTGGAGACAAGTGTTAATTCCCCCCTGGGCAGGCCATTTCCCCTCAGGTAAACCATTTATCAGTAATCAAGTGAGTCAACACACAGTTGTGGTAATAAACATGGTTTCGGCCATTGTTTGTTGCAAGGAACATTCCGCTTTGAAGTTTGCTCCCCCTCCCCCCCTCCTGCATTCCCTCTCCTTCCCCAAAGCCTTATAATGCCTGTGAACACAATAAAATTTTGCAGCTTGATCAGAAACTTGTCTTGCTGTCATACTTTTGTGTCTCCTGTCCCCATCATTCCAGGTCTTTTAGGTTCCTAGCCCCTTTTCACCACCCTGCTGGTCAGGGCATGGAACTCCATGACATTACATTTGTCTTTTTGGTACTTTTTTCTTCCCTCAGAAGTGTGTTATATTTCCCTCACTTGTTATTCCAGTTTCTACATTGTGTTTCTAGAAGAATGGATTCACTCTGAGTCCTGACTTTATTGTGCATTTCAGTTCAGGACACTGATGTATTTACATGAGTTGCAGAAAGAGTCCTGACTCCCATACACAACAATCCTGGTATCTTATTTTTACACTGATAGAATCAGAGAGGGTTGAAAGCAAAGCCACACGGCCCCTCACCTTCTAAAAGAATGAAGGCAGCAGAATCCATCTGCTTCTATAGATCCAGCATTCACTGAATGTGTCCAGTGCTCATGTCTCTACTAGAGACATAAATTGAAGGCAACCACAGCACATGAGAGAGTTGTCTGCAGGATGAAGTAGCTACTGTGAAAAGAGGAAGTGTTCTGGCTGCTTGAGAGCCAGGGTTTAGGAAGGCTCTTACAAGAGGAGGCTGGTGGGTGGAAGGGCTTCCAGAAGAAAGTCCCTGGGACATAGCTGTCCCAGGTGGGAGAGGAGCTGCAAGCAGTGTTTTTGAAACAGCTGGACAAACACTGGGGGGTGGAGGAGCATGGGTGTCATGCTTAAATGAGTATTTTTCTAATTTCTAAATCAACTTTCCCACTGATTCTCCACCAAATAAAACCTATACCAGGGGGAACACAGAGGGGCTTCCCTCCAGTCACCAATAGTAGCTTGGGCCTTTTAACATTTCAATGTGGGGTCACTGTGCAATCAATTCCGCCCTTTCTAAATCTACACTTACTTTAAAATTCTCTGCATGCCAAAGAGCTGGCGGTCGGCCTTCAAGTGAGCTGACCTTCTCTGGAAGGTTTCTGAATGTCTGAGCCTGGGCAGCAACACTCCCAGGAAGCTCTTCTGCCTGAATAGCAGCAGTACTTTGTCCCAAAGCCCATAACAACTCAGGGGCTCCCCAGCCTACTGGGAGCTCTCCAGGGGCAGACATGAGCAAGGTACAGAGGTACATTTTATATCCCTGCTTCCAGCAGCAGCCGTCAGTTGTGCCGCACATCTTGTGCTGTCATTACCCGTCAATGGACATCAAATTTGCACCTGTCACATCCAACAAAGCTGATGCTTCAAGTTTCCCATCAATTCCACTCTTTAGAGACTGGGTCTAAAGATCATTCTTTTCTTCAGAAATGACGTGTTCCCCAGGGAAGCCACTTTCAAAAGATGTCAGTTAATGTGTATTTATTTGAATGTCACCTGCATCATAAAGCAAACCCTCCACACTGGATAGAAGGTTTCTGGAATAACAGGATACCTGCCCTCTGGAGGATACGTCCCTACAAGGCCTGAGTGAGGCGCGTGGTAGGCAGAAGGCTCAGGATCACATCCATCCCTGTGAGAGAGTTGGTGGGCTCTCTTCCTGTTCCTGTGGCTCACTCATTTCCAAAGGGAAATGAGGTCACAGCTCATGGTCACAGCTGGGAACATTGCAGGCTGCACTCATTTCAGGACACAGTGTTTTTTGAGTGGCAGAGCAGGATACCTTAGCCTCCCTTCAGAGACTGGGGCTATCCCAAAGTCACTGCTTTATGGTGAAGACAAGGTCATAGAAGGGCCACCAAAAAAGAAAACTACAGACCAATATCTCTGATGAACATAGATGCGAAAATATTCACCAAAATTCTACCCAACCGGATACAACAGTATATCAAAAAGATTGTTCATCATGACCAAGTGGGGTTTATCCCAGGCATGCAAGGTTGGTTTAATATATGTAAATCAAACAATGTGACCCACCACATCAACAAAAGCAAGACCAAAAAAACACATGGTCATATCAATAGATGCAGAGAAAGCCTTTGAAAAAATACAACATCTCTTTATGATAAAAACACTACAAAAATGGGAATAGATGGAAAATTACGAAGATAGTGGAGTCTATATATAGCAAACCTACAGCCAACATCATACTCAATGGTGTAAAACTGGAATCATTTCCACTCAGATCAGGAACTAGACAGGGATGCCCACTATCACCATTACTAGTCAACATAGTGTTGTAGTTCTTGCCATAGCAATCAGGCAATCAGGCAGGAGCAAGGAATTAAAGGGATAAAGATAGGAAGAGAAGAAGTCAAACTCTACTTATTTGCAGATGACATAGTAGTTAACATGGAAAAACCTAAGGAATCCAGCAAGAAGCTTTTGGAAATCATCAGGCAATAAAGTAAGGTGTCAGGCTACAAAATTAACATTCAAAAGTCAGTGGCATTCCTCTATGCAAACACTAAGTTAGAAGAAATTGAAATCCAGAAATCAATTCCTTTTCCTATAGCAACAAAAACAATAAAATATCTAGGAGTGAATCTACCCAAAGAAGTGAAAGACTTGTATACTGAAAATTATGAGTCACTACTCAAAGAAATTGAAAAAGACACAAAGAAGTGGAAAGGTATTCCATGTTCATGGGTTGGAAGAATTAACATCATCAAAATGAATATATTACCCAGAGCCATCTACAAATTTAATGCTATCCCTATCAAGATCCCAAGCACATTGTTAGGAGAATAGAAAAAAATGCTACAAATGTTTATCTGGAACCAGAAAAGACCTAGAATTGCCAAAACAATCTTGAGAAAAAAGAACAGAACCGGAGTGACCACACATCCAGATTTCAAACTGTATTACAGGGCCATTGTCATCCAAACTGCTTGGTACTGGAACATGAATAGACACACTGGACAGTGAAATAGAATTGAGAGCCCAGAAATGAGGCCCCACACCTATGGACATCTAATCTTTGACAAAGGTGCCCAGACTAGTAAATGGGGAAAGCAGAGTCTCTTCAACAAATGGTGTTGGAAACAATGGGTTGAAACATGCAGAAGAGTGAAACTGAATCATTGTATTTCACCAAATATAAAAGTAAATTCAAAGTGGATCAAGGACTTGGAGGATAGACCACAAACTATCAGATACTTAGAGGAAAATATTGGCAGAACTCTTTTCCGCATAAATTTTAAAGACATTTTCAATGAAACGAATCCAATTACAAAGAAGACTAAGGCAAGTATAAACCTATGGGACTACATCAAATTAAAAAGCTTCTTCACAGCAAAAGAAACCACTACCCAAACCAAGAGATGTCTCACAGAATGGGAGAAGATCTTTACATGCCATACATCAGATAAGAGTTTAATAACCAGCATATATAAAGAGCTTGCCAGACTCAACAACAAGTCAACAAATAACCCTATCCAAAAATGGGGGAGGACTTGGACAGAATATTCTCCACAGAAGAGATCCAAAAGGCCGAGAAACACATGGAAAAATACTCCAAGTCTCTGATTGTCAGAGAAATGCAAATCAAGACAACAATGAGGTATCACTTCACTCCTGTGAGAATGTCATACATCAGAAAAGGTAACAGTAGCAAATGCTGGAGAGGGTGTGGGGTCAAAGGAACCCTCTTACACTGCTGGTGGGAATGTCAATTGGTCCAACCTCTATGGAGAACAGTCTGGAGAACTCTCCGAAGTCTAGAAATGGACCTACCCTGCAATTCCTCTCCTGAGGATATATCCTAAGGAACCCAACACATCCATCAAAAAAGATCTGTGTACACATATGTTCTTGGCAGCACAATTTGTAATAGCCAAAACCTGGAAGCAACCCAGGTGTCCAACAACAGATGAGTGGCTGAGCAAGTTGTGCTATACTATATATACACAATGGAATACTACTCAGCTGTAAAAAATGGTGACTTCACAGTTTTCAGCCGATCTTGGATGGACCTTGAAAAATTCATGTTATGGGAAATAAGTCAGAAGCAGAAGGATGAATATGGGATGATCTCACTCTCAGGCAGAAGTTGAAAAACAAGATCAGAAATGAAAACACAAGTAGAACCCAAAATGTAATTGGCATATCGCACCAAAGTAAAATACTCTGGGGTGGGTGGGTGGGGAGAATACAGGTCCATGAAGTATCATAAATGACATAGTGGGCGTTGTATTGTTAAATGGGAAACTGGGGAATGTTATGCATGTACAAACTATTGTATTTACTGTGGAATGTAAAACATTCATTCCCCAATAAAGAAATAAATTACTAAAAAAAAAAAAAAAAGAAAGGAAAGGAAAGGAAAGGAAAAGAAAATTGAGGTCAGTATTTTCTCTTGACTTGAAAGGGCCATCCCTGAATTGGGTTTGATGTACTGCACTGAAGTAAAGGACTAGGGCGAGTGGTCTTTCAGGTCCTGGTGCATGATGGGGGAGGAGGAGCTGGGCTGGGGGTGAGAGTGTTTTGCAGAAAACTGAGAAAATATACATATGTGCCAACAACTGTTTACTGTTTACTGTAAACCAGTAATACCCCCTTGAATAAAAAGTAAACAAAAATCCTTTCCAGGGATAAATTATCTACAGAAAAGAATGCAAACCACTTTGTATATGCAAGAGTTAATTGGAAAAAGAAATCCATGCTAATAGAAAAGCTGCCTCGTGAAAATTATTTGGTGCAAGAGACATCAAGGATGGATATTAGGGGAAATCTGAAAAAAAAAAGGTAACTTTTCAGATGCAGTGTTCTTTCCAAGTTTGTCATGTGACCACCAAGGATTGTTGCATATAGTCCCAGCTTCCTTTTCTGTGTATACACAGACGGGTGTGTCTGTAGAAAAATACACTTTTCTGTCTGGTACATTCTGGGTTCTTCCCTCATATCTAGACCTCTTTCTGTCCAAGGCAGGAGCTTGGATTGTAAGTTCTAGTCTTAGAAATACTTACAGTGATGTCTTCCACCTGCTTTCGGGAGGTGTTCTGGATGCCCAGAATCTCATTCTGAATGTTGCTAATCAAGTCCACACTGACCCAAAACAGAATATCTGTTAGATTATTTTCAAGTCAACTTACATTTTGACTAGTCACTTCAGTCTTTTTCACTACATTTTCAAGATATCAACATACTCAGCAAGATCTAATGAAGATATATGCAAATGTATTTCTGGAAAATGAGAGCAATCCTAGAAAACATACCTATGTTGTCAGCTCTATGAAATCAGGCCTACAGATCCTGTCTTCACAGCTTTCCTGCCTGGAGTCCAGGCCAGAACCTCCCTGGGCTGTAGGGCTGGCAGGTGCATTTGCTTTGAGAACCATCCCACAGAGAAACCTGCCCTTAAGTCAGGTCAGGTGAATACATGGTCCAGGGTGATGTTAGCTCCCATCACAGAGTGGAGAGAAGGGGGACAAGAGGGAGAAGCATTGACTGCTAGGACTCTGCATTCTGAGAACTTGAAGATTTGAAATACCATGGCCTGGGAGGTGTCACAAAGGAAAAAGTATGCAAGCATGAGATCCTAGTTCAATCCCTGGAAGCACGTGTACCAGAGTGATGTCTGTTTCTTTCTCTCTCTTCCCCTGTCTTTCTAATTAATAAAATAAAGTCTTTAAAAAAAAAGATTTGTAATACCTGAACTAAGGACATACCTATGAAGCTCATTGTACCATTGATCCATTTTCGTAACTGAACTGAAATCCAAGAGAAGGGGAGAAAAGAAGATAAAATGCACAAAATTCACACAAACATATTGTGAGTACTTCCCCCCCCCACCAATAAAAAGTTAACAAAAAGTAAAATAAAGGTATCCCTTCCAGGGGTAATTATCTACAGGAAACAAAAAAAAATCTTCAACATGGAAACATCAACATCAGGTTGTTATTGGTGGGACTGTGTGAGTCAGGAGGTCTGTCCTGATCACTGGGTGGTGAGAGGCTCAGCTCTCTGACTGATAGTTTGCTGAGTTGGCAAAGAAATCTTCCTGATGGAGAGGAAATTGGGTTGGGGGTCAGGTGGTGGTGCCAGTGGTTAACTGCACATGTTACCATGCACAAGGGCCCAGGTTCAAGCCCCTGGTCCCCACCTTCAGAGAGCTTAGAAGCTGCATGTGTTTGCTTGAATCAGAGCCATTGGGGGACAGTTGAGAGCACACAGCTGTCCTTGTGGGGGTCAGAGCATGTGTGGCTAATAGACCCCCAGATGGAGCTGTGCTCCCCCCGAGAGTCATGAGGAGACAGGGTCAGGCTGCAGTCTTACTGAAAACAGACCACGAAGATGCGGTCTCTCCAGCCCAAGACCAGCGATGTTCGGGCTTTCTTTCCTTTCCTCTTGTTGAATGTCACTGACATGTCCCGCAGGGTCAACGTGTACTTGATTCTGCAGTCACTCTTCAACCTGGAGAGGGAACAGAGCACAGAGCAGTTAGCTGGCATCTCCAGCATTCTGGGAGCAGCTGGGTTTCTCCTGGGGAGATGGTGGGTGTGTTTCTGTGGCTCCTTCCCCTCTGAGCTGAGCCTTGAGAGCACAGCAGAGGGAGGGCTGGGGCCTGAGTGCTGTGTGCTGACTGGACCCTGGCCCAGGATGTCCCTGAACACTCCTTACCAGTGGGAGGAAAGCAGCCATTTTCCTGAACATTGTAGAACAATTAGATACCCCCCTATATTTATGAGCTCGCTAAGAGAATCTTTCACTCATTTAGCATCTTTCCTGTTGCTTACTTATTAGCCATAATGATCCATGATCATATTTCCCTTATTAATTGTATGGAAATTGCAATTAACTTATTAGTTAATTATTGTCAACCTGAAAGTACTTGAGGATACTAATGAAATAAATCATGCATTACAATGTTCGTTAAACATATTTTCCATGAGTCCCAAACAAGTTGAATTTTCATTATCTGTTTTTTTTTTAGTTGCCACTGGGGTTATTCTGTGGCTTAGTGGCTACATGATGAATCCACTGTTCTTGTGGGTCATTTTCCTGTTTTTTGTTTTGTTTTGTTTTTTTAATAGGACTGCGAGAAATAGGATGGTAAGGTGACTGAGTGGAAGAGAGGAATGAAACCTCCAGCCTTGCTAACTGCTCATGAATCTTTCCCTCTGCAGATGGGGAGTGGGGATTGAACCTGGGTCTTAGGCCATGGATGCTCAACCAGGTGTGCCACCACCACGCAGCCACCCAGTCTCAGTTTCTAAGAGTTTTTCATGCCTTTAAAGCTTAAGTTATTTAAAATTTGCTTTCATAAATTTGTATTCATAATTTTACATATACATGTCTGTCAACATGTTATGTTATGTTTTTATGTTCTGGAAAAACATAAAAAGCTGCTTAAGTACTGTGCCCACCTAAAACCAGGCAGAGGCTCATGTACCATGAGAAGGACCATGGACAGGAGCAAAGGGAACTGCACGGTGGGAGCTGTCACTGGGTGTCTCTCCTCTCTGTTCCCTTCCCCATCTCCTTCTTTGTCTCTCAGGTACTTTAAAAGAAATTTGAGGGTGGTGTATAGACACTATAATGGTTATGAAAAGATAGTCTCATGCCTGAGGCTCCAAAGTCCTAGGTTCAATCCCCTGCACCCCAAATGCCAGAGCTGAGCTGTGCTCTGGTTAAAAAAAAAAAAATTGAGGAGGACTTTGCTCAACAGTGTAGTCCACTCACTGAATTCATTGCCTCGTGTCACACAGGATAAATTCAGTTAATAAACCACTCATTCCTTCAGTCCCTGGTCCCTGTCACCATGTGCAGTCTGTGATTGCAAACACTTTGCAGAAATTTAGTGTGAGTGTGAGTCCTGGGAAGCAGGGACGGGCTATGGCTTGTCCTGTCTCCCTGGGGCCGAGCTGGAAGGGCAGACACGTGAAGGAAGAGCAGGCTGTGGGAGGGTCCTCCAGTCTGGGGGCCCCCTGGCCTCTGACTCTGCATCTCTCCTTCAGCCTCTCCACCCTGGCTGCCCTTACCCAGAACTCGGGGACCTGCCCAGTCTCCTTGCTTCCCCTCTGCTGCCTGCCCAGTGCTGGACAGAAACCTTGCAGAAAAGCCACCTCTTCTATCCTCAGGGCAGCAGAGAAGAGGCAGCTGTGGAGTCAGGAGCAGGGGGAACAGGTACGCACTTTGTGTTGGAGATGAGCAGCACGTTGGAATATAAGATCAGTTGCCTTTTCTGCCACCTTCGACCCTTCTGAAATTTGCCAAGTCCTGTGAACTGGATGTGGTCTCGAGGCACCTCTGGGATGTTCTCCTCTTCCGGGCCGCTCTCCTCCACAGCAGAACTGCAACACAGCAGACCCACAGGGCAGCCTGTCACTGGGGAGGCTGGACACAAGGACTCCTGCTGATGCCAGCACTCACAAGCATTGCAGAGGAGTCTCAGTTCCCCAGAAGGACTCAGCACCCCGATTCAGGAGTCCTGAACTAGACAGAGGTCCTGTGAGAGTTGAGCTCACTCAGGGCCAGTGGAGATGGAGGGCAGCTTGAAGGACAGGACACAGGGACTGTCACTTTAGTGTCGGGGGACAAGGAATCAGCAGAGTCTGGGGACCTGGTAGAAAGGAGACTCTAAGAGGGAGCGAGGGTGAGCGAGGGTATTGGGGTCCTGGTGCTTGGTGCTGGGAGACGAGCTGAGTGGGGAGGAGAATGTTCCGCAGACACCTCTCACTGAGTGATGAGAAATCTTACCCCATGTCAACAAACTGCACTGTAGTGAATTAGTCCCTCCACTAAATGATAAAAAGGGTGAGGGAACAGTTAGAGGACAAAGGAGAGAAGACAAATGTTTCAAACAACTAACTCCAGTCCACAGTACAGTGTCCAGATGAACTGAAAATCATGTAGCCCCAAGTGTCACTCCCAGTTTTGCATATGCCAATGACTCTCTGGCTGTCTCCTTCCCCTCCCTCTTCTCCTTCCTCTTCCTCTTCCTTTCCCAATCTCCTTAACCCCTTCACTTTCTCTTCTGCTTCTGACTCTCACTCTCAATAATGATAATAATAAAATGTAAACAGATATATGACCTTATAGAAGTCAAATTACAGATTACATGACATCCAAGAGTGTGAAGGGGTCATTCCACTGTGGTCTCAAGTTAACATACACCCTTAGAAAAAAGGATTCTGGAAAACTGACTCTAATCTTAACTCAGTCATCACTTGGGGGTTGAGGGGGGCAGGAATCCCAAGATCAGCAGATAATAAATCCAACATCCAAATGTTTCTCAATTTAAGGAAGTACTAAGGTATTCTTGGCTGTGCCCTGAATAAGCCCACAGGACTCTGATCCTAGCAGGTCAAGTCTGCTCTCTGGCATCAGCAGGAGGGAATCTCATGAGCACAGGTAACTGTTCATGAGACCAGGGCTGAAGCTGAGGATTCTGTCAGTGGGCATCACACAGAGCACGTCCTGGGACTGCCCTCCTCCTGCTCTGCCGGTCACCCAGGGCATGTGAACAGACTCTACCTGAAGCAGGACAGACAGTCCAGACACTCGGAAAGCCGCGGAGACTTTCTGGTAGACTCAGACATCCTCTATTCTTCACTCCTTGACACTAAAGAGAGAGCTGGACACAGCACTACTTGCACTGTCAGCTCAGTCTCCAAGACTGAAGATTCCGCTGTAGCTAGGGCCACTGGGCTGTGATGTCATCAGTCAAAGGTCAGATCATTACTGAACAGCTGACAGCATGATTCCCTGAAGCAATTTGTATCTTCAGCTTTGAGTTTTTCATTAGTCATTTGGAATTTTTTTCTGATAACTATAGATCCCCATGCATTGATTAGAAACAATAGAGATGCCACAAGCCTTGCCCCCATTTCTCACAGTGGTGATATAATTATATAATACTAAACAGAGTAAATATCATGGCAGGATATTCACATGGATGCTGTCAGAGACACACTATTTCCAGGAGCATCTGTGTGTGTGTGTGTGTGTGTGTGTGTGTGTGTGTGTGTGTGTGAAGGGAATGTCACTTGGAAAATCAAATGTCAAATGAGTTGTGGACATTCTTTGATGACCTTCAACTGTAGTGTAAAAAGTATACATCCAAGTATCCATTAGCTTAGAATAGACCTCTTAGGTTTTTTAAAAATTTATTTTCCCTTTTGTTGCCCTTGTTTTTTTGTTGTTGTTGCTGTAGTTATTGTTGATATTGATGTACTTGTTGTTAGATAGGACAGAAAGAAATGGAGAGGAGTGTTGCTGAGGAGTTATTCTGATGCAGTCTCCATCCCCAGGTTTTACTACGCCCCGCAAAATCCTAGCAGTGCCCCCTTCAACCAATCCTGGCCCTACACGTCACCCATGGTTGTCGCCCAATAAAAAGCCCCCTCACCCCCCTCTCTCTCTGGGCTCTCAGCTCTCCCTCTCTGAGATCTCGCTCCCTGCTCTCCCCCCGTGGTCAGGTAGTGGGGACGGCCATTGCAGGCTGGCTCCACGTGGTCTGAACCAAACCCCCCCATCCTATAATAAAGATTTGTGTACCCCTTTGCTCTGGATGTCCACTCTCTCCTCGGCGGTGCAGCCCGACACCAGACCACCACAACAATATCTGGCACCCATCCTGTTCTGTACCCACACCACGACCGGCCTGAGGTCCCCGAAACCGCCCAGACACAGGTAAGTGGCCTCTGCCCACTTCTGTGGCCCCGCATTTCCCTCCACCATGGGAAATTTTTCGTTTTATGAGGAGGTGTCCCAGTCATTATCTCTTGGCCTGGGACAGATTCGCACTGTCATAAACGGTTTAATTTTCGCTACCCCTTGGATTTTTTTAACTGTGGTCGCCACTTTCAAGATACGTAAAACGTGGTATGCCATAAGGATAAGTGACCTTGAGGCTGAGGTACGAGAGTTAAATCACATGTGCTTAAGACTTAGATGTCCTAAGCGATCAGCGGCTAAACCCAAGAATCCCGTTCCCACAGACACGCACATGTGTTCGGACGCTCCTCCTCTGACCCTGCCCCCTGCCGCCCTGGTTTCAGCTCCGCCTGAGGTTTCTGTGTCCCTGAACCCCCCCTGCCCTGCTGCCCCGGTTTCAGCTCCGCCTGCAGCTTCCATGTTCCTGACCCCGCCCCAGGCCCCTGCCGCCCGGTTTCAGCTCCACTTGAGGTTTCTGCGTCCCTGAACCCCCCTGCCCCTGTCGCCCCATTTCAGCTCCGCCTGCAGCTTCTGCGTTCCTGACCCCGCCCCCTGCTGATACATCATCATTAAGGGACCTAGTGGCTGAGATACAGAGCTAAAGGATATTTTTTCAGCATTTAAGGACTTTAAACCATGTGCAGTCCACCCCCGGGAGCTCCGTCCCCGTAGATATGCATTTAGTCTCCCCTGTGGCCACTACAGCAGTTTCTACGGCACTTTCCACTTCTGTAGCTCCCTCTCCCGCACCATCGGACCAAATCCACATGTTCCTGGTAAACTTGGCCCCTTCTAAACAAATCCCTCAGCCGTGACAGCCATATTCCTCTAAAGAAATTGGAACGCTCAGGCAGGTGGTCAGGGAGGACGGAATGCATTCTTCATGGACCAAGTCCGTCTTAAGAAGCTTTTACCAGCATCTCATAATACACCACAAGACTGGAAAGATCTGGATCGTGCTGCACTCCCAGACCCACTCTATCTTCAGTGGCAGGCATGCTTCCGCGATGAGTGCTCTAGGCAATCGCAGGAAAATAGTAACAAACAGGTAGAATGGAATTCTGATGCTTTGTTTGGAGCAGGAGCTTATGAATCTGGAGCTCAGCAGGCAGAAGCCAGGTTTCTAACCGGTTATTTTGAACAGGTACGCATCTGTGCAACACAAGCATGGGAAAGGGTGACCCCACCCAATGTCGATTCGTCAGCTCCCATTAACTCTTTTCACTAAGGCTCTGATGAATCACTGGCAAGCTTCATCTCAAGGGTGAAGAGAAGCTTAGAGAGAAAGGTTTATAATCCTGACGTCTGCACACTACTCCTGCGCTCTATTGTCTGGGAAGGCATGACACCACAATTCCGTCAGGTATGTCTTAATCTTAAACACCTACACCCAGATAATTGGATTCTAGCGACACAGGAACTTACATCAGGCAATTATGGGGCACCCGCTACGACACAGGTCTATGCAGTTGCCCCACGTAAGCAAAACAGGGCCTGCTTTCAGTGCAGTCGCCAAGGACATTGGCGTAACCAATGTCCTGATAAGTTGCGACCACGCCTCCAGTCAGGGAAACCACGCTTCCAGCCAGAGCAACCCCGCTTTCAGTCAGGGAGCCAGAGACCACGTACTGTTTGTCCAAAATGTCGTAAGGGGTTTCATTGGAAGAGAGATTGTTGGTCCCAATTTCATAAAGATGGTTTGCCCCTGAATGGTACAAATTCAGGGCCTGAGATTTTGTGGACCACTCCTGTTTTAGAACGGGGCCACCCTTCTATGACAGTAAAGATTGGCAATATTCCTTTTAAATTTTTGATTGACACGGGGGCAGAAAAGACGATTTTAAGGCAAGAAAAGGTTCCCCAAGATTGGGAACTTATCCCTGGACCCAGTATACATGGAATAGGAGGGATGACCAGAGCATTTTGCACACGAGACTCGCTCATGTGGGAAGGCCCAGAAGGTTCTACCGGACACTTCCGCCCTTTGGTAGCTAATATTAGCACCAACTTACTGGGCAGGGATCTTCTGGAATGTCTTGATGTTAGGATATCCACAGACGCCTCTGCAGAGTGTAAAACTCGTTCCTGCGATACCAGGTCTACTCAGCACCCCCAATACTAAATGCCACTGTTCATAGCCAAACACCCCACTTAAGCTGGCTTTCTAATGAGCCTGTCTGGGTGGAACAGTGGCCTTTACCTAGGTATAAGCTAAAAATTTTAAAAGACCTAGTCCAAGAGCAGTTGTCCTTGGGACACATTCATCATTCTCAAAGCCCATGGAATACTCCTGTCTTTGTGATTAAAAAGCGCTCGGGAAAATGGCACCTCCTTCAAGATCTCCATGTAGTAAATAAAACCATGCAGGTCTGGGGCTCCCCCCAAAGGGGTTTGCCTCTTGCTTCTGCAATTCCCACGGGAATTCCAATCATAGCTATTGATATACAAGATTGTTTTTTCTCTATCCCCTTCATCCGCAAGATTGTAAACGTTTTGCCTTCTCTGTTCCATCTATTAATAACGCCAGCCCTGCTGATAGATTTGAATGGGTGGTGCTGCCCCAGGGTATGGCCAATAGTCCTACTATTTGTCAGGAGGCTGTTAAATCTGCCCTTGTCCCATATATTCATAAGGGCCTTAATATTTTTCATTATACAGATGATATTTTAATATGGGGAAAATCAGATACAGATCTCTATGCCTTACGTGATTTTCTCATTCCTGCATTAAAGAAAAGCGGCTTTAATGTAGCCCCTGAGAAGATACAGCTAATCCCTCCAATATCCTTCCTAAGTTCAGAGATTTCTCTAATGCAAATTCGTCCCTTAAAACCTAATGTTACCTTCCCTTCTAACCTTACTCTTGCTTCTTTACAAAGTTTTCTAGGAAATTTAAATTGGCTTAGGCAGTATCTCTATCTGCCCACAAGCTGCCTCCAATCACTATTTGACCTGTTGAAAGGAAACAAACAGCCCTCTTCAAAACGTAAGTTAACTCCTGAGGCCTCCTTGGCACTGGAAAGGGTTAACCAGGCCCTCCAGGACATGCACCTTGTTCGATTCTCCCCCTCCTCTCCGGTAAACCTTCTAATCTTCAACTCCACCCCCACAGTAGTAGGGGCACTGTGGCAAGACCATGGGGTTCTCGAATGGCTTCACACGCCAGTAGGAGGAGCTCCAAGACTTCTCACTGAGATAGACGTGTTAGCATTCATGGTTCGCCAAGGGAGAAATAGGTCTGTGCAGGTCTTAGGGAAAGAACCGGATTTAATCATTCTGCCCTTTTCTCTCACAGATACAGAGTGGCTTATACGCCATCATTCCCGCTTTGCCATAAGCTTCGTGGGGTTTCCAGGACAAATAGATAACCATTTTCCTTCTAATAAATTGATAGCTTCTTTACCTCTTCTGCCTCTACTAGCACCTAAACTTTTCTCTCGGGATCCCATTCCCTCCGCTCCTACAATATTTACTGATGGCGGAAAAAGGGGAGCTGCTGCCCTTATATATTACCCAGACAAACAATCTCCTAAACCTCTCTTTACTGAGCTTCCTGAGAATTCCCCTCAGTACAAAGAACTTTATGCTGTTTTCCTTGCACTAAAAGCTGTACCAGAATCCTTCTACCTTTTTTCTGACAGTGTGTATACTGTTAACTTACTTCCATGGCTTGCTCGTTCTTATGTGAAAATTGATGACAACCCACTTTCCCCTCTCTTGATTCAAATCGCCTGTATGCTCTGTTCTCGAACCCAACCACTGTATATTCAACCCCTTCATTCCCACAGCCCTCTTCCTGGTTCCCTGTCCGAAGGGAATGCCGCAGTTGACCACCTTGCCTCCACAGGAACTTTCCCAGTCTCTCTCTCTGATCCTGCTAATTTTCATTCTCTAACCCATGTTAATCTTAAAGGCCTTCGAGCTCGATTCCCTGATGTTCCTGTACCACAGTTAAAAAATATCCTCGCTACATGCTCTTCTTGTGCAAATCTCATAAAGACACCTGCTATCCAGACCCTTGGGGTTAACCCCCGAGGTTTAAACGCTAATGCTATTTGGCAAATTGATCTCATCCACATACCAAACTTTGGCAGACAAAAATATGTGTTTGTCTCAATTGATACCTTTTCTAAATTTATGTGGGCTACAGCTCAGACAGGAGAAAGTGCTAAAAAGCTTGTAAGCCATATGCTCTCTTGTTTTGCCGTTATGGGTGTCCCATTATTTTTGAAAACAGACAATGCACCTATGTTTACAAGCAAACAATTTAAAGATTTTGTTCCCTCTGGAATATTACTCATACCACGGGCATTCCCTA
The DNA here is from genome assembly GCF_950295315.1 of Erinaceus europaeus. Lineage (NCBI taxonomy): Eukaryota > Metazoa > Chordata > Mammalia > Eulipotyphla > Erinaceidae > Erinaceus > Erinaceus europaeus. The sequence continues at coordinate 171,071,182 of NC_080163.1, forward strand.
CAATCCACACGGACAAGGCATTGTCGAGAGGGCCCATAAAACTCTGAAGGCTCAACTAAATAAAGATAAAGGAGGAACATATCCCCCCAATATCCAGCTAGCAAAAGCCTTAACTACGTTAAATCTCTTTAATATTTACAATAACTCGGTCTTACCCCCTATTATTCTTCACTGGCAAACACCATCTACCCTCCCATCTATTAAGGTCAAATGGAGAGACCCACTCGATAAAATTTGGAAAGGGCCTGACCCATTATTGACCATGGGAAGGGGTTTCGCATGCATTTTCCCTCAAAATTTCTCTAAACCTGTCTGGGTTCCTGCCCTCCATGTCCAACAATACCCGCAGGATGGCGCTGTTATTCCTGAAGAACAAGAAATACTACAAGAGGACCAGATGCAGGATACATCCCAGGACCCGTAATACGACATGGCAGAACCTACAAAATCTGGCTCACAGAGACCTCTCTCCTACCCTTTCCCTGTATGTCTTATGTTATAACTGGCCAGTTGTTTTTGTGAGTGAGTGTGTTGAATGGGAAAAAAAAATCTTTTTTTTTGCATGACCCATCTGCTCGGAGTACTCTAAAAGATAATTGGCTTTATATAAAAATGCTGGACGCAGCCAAAGTTTCTGGAGACATCCAGAAACATTCCAAAAATTTTTTTCTTTCTCCCTCTTTTGATTTTTATATATAGTTTTGGTATATATGTAAGTGTTTAGTCTTAAACTGTGTGACTAATGACAGATATAAATTTGTTTTTAAATAATGTGTTTTTATAACAAAAGTTCTTTTTCCTCCAGTGTGTTATAACTAAATGTTTATAGGTATGTCTCAAGTTTGGTAACACTAACTTAACGGTCAAAAGTGTAACCCTACAGCTACACTTTTACCAGACAAGGTAAAAATTAATTTGTTAAGGTAACTTACTATTTAGGTAAAAGTCTAAATGTTCAACATGACTATTCATTCCCAAAACTAAACTATATAAATTTTATATACAGGACACCTTTGAAGGGCCCCCAAAGGTGCCCTGAAAGCTATCTTGTGGAAATTAATTCACAGCATATCTGGCATCAATCTGGCACTGTAAACGTTAAAATCATTGTCACAAATATGCATTAACTCTCTAAGCAATTTGAGTCTGTTTAAAATACATATTTTAGCTAAAATTGGTCTCAAGATCCTGCAGTAGAGGCTGCTACAGGAGGTCACATTAGATGACCTTTAAATAAAATCATAGAGATTTTAAACCAATTATAATCATCGAGGTATCAACTATAACAAACCTATAACTTGTTACAAGTTCAAATTAACCATGAGAAGAGATTGTTTGTGTTTCTTTCACAGGAATCCCGGAAAAACCATCTGAACCCCTGCACACCCTGACATCACCCACTAGATGGCAGGACTACCGTGGCACACCCCCCGAAACCCTAGATGTCACTCAACGCGATCTGAAGAACCTGATACACAGACTCCAAGGACAGAACTTTCTTCATGCCTGGTTGCCGTTCCTGCTTCTGACCTGCCTGTCACGTGTTGGCGGTTCCAGCTGGCTATCTACAGAAAAGCAACATTCCAGCGGCTGACCTCCCTCAATTCCAGCGGCTGACCTCCCTCATGCACCGTCGCATCCCCTGCCAATTCTTCCCCTAGCCATCTACTTCGGACTGAGACTTGTATCGGACTTTCTGACATACCCTATATACATTTTACACAATTTCGAAGTAGCTTATTTCCCTTCATGCTACTGGTTTTTCATAGACTGATCCTGAGTAATTCATAGACTTTACAGGCTGTTGCCTTGAGGACTATACAATGCCAAATAGCCCCTCTGTTTGGTGGGTCATGCCCTCCCGCCTCCCCCTCTTTATGTACCCTTGCCCTTCCCCCACCCCAAGCAGGGAATGTTCCTTTACACACCAATCCTTCCCTTCACACCACACTGGCTTTTACTACTCCCCTACTTGTCCCTTCCTGTATTGTTATATCATTCAGGCTTATGCCCAAAAGGTTTCTGCTCCATGATAGTCTTTTACAGACTTTGTACATCTTATGCTATTACTAGATAGAAAGATAGAAAAGATGTAGAAATATTGTGAAGAGATGGTTGAGCAGGCTGCGCTTAAACCTATGAGATGAGTCTCTCCAGATAAGTCTCTCTCTCTAAAGAGGGGTTGAGCACAGGAGGACGCATAAATCTCACAAGGTTCACAGCCATTTAAGCCTTCCCTCCTCCACAGAAAGTCCTACATCTTCCCACCTGAGCACGGCATTCCTCTAAAACAAGCCTGCTCCATTCCATTTTTCTTTACTGTGTCCATTTAGATATAAAGGGATAGGAGGAGATGTTGCTGAGGAGTTATTCTGATGCAGTCTCCACCCCCAGGTTTTACTACACCCCGCGTAATCCTAGCAGTGCCCCCTTCAACCAATCCTGGCCCCACACGTCACCCCTGGTTGTCGCCCAATAAAAAGCCCCCTCACCCCCCCCCCTCTGGGCTCTCAGCTCTCCCTCTCTGAGATCTTGCCCCCTGCTCTCCCCCCGTGTTCAGGTAGTGGGGATGGCCATTGCTGGCTGACTCCATGTGGTCGGAACCAAACCCCCCCTTCCTATAATAAAGATTTGTGTACCCCTTTGCTCTGGACGTCCACTCTCTTCTCTGCGGTGCAGCCCGACACCAGACTGCCACAACAACAAGACTTCCCTTTCTTTCTTACCTTTTCCTTAGGATCTCATAAACTATTTGAAAGAAAATATGATGTGATGCTTGAACAGTGCTTTCCTCACTCAACTCATGAAATATGAGACAGATGTTTTGTGTCCTAAAGAAAAATATTAAGAACAAGAGCAATTGAAGCACACCTCATGGATTTCCCCCGTGCTGCTGGGAAATGGGTAAAGCACGGTCAGGTGCCCCTGGTTTTTTTCATCTGCTTCCATCTCCCAGTGACTGATTGGAACACCACCTCTAAAAGGTCCAGGGAGATTTGCTTTAGCTGCTGCAGCCCCTCAGTCTTCCCTGTGACCTTGACCAGGAGGACAGAGTCGAGGCCACCTGAGTGAAGTGGCCTTGCTGGGCCCTGCTCTGTCCCCTTCCTGCTCCTTCTGAGACTCACAGCCCCCCCTCCTCCTCACCCCTGTGGCATATCCAGGGAGACTCTGTCCCTGCTCTCACTGAGCCTCGGCCTCCTGCTCTTGCACTGCTGCCCTGAAAGGATGTGCAGGGACCTGGGGTTGGGCCACTGCACCCTAGGTCCTGCAGGAGCTGCTGCCCTCCAGGGTAGCAGAGTAGCAGGGTAGCTGAGTGCATATGTGCTTGGTGGTGGGGTCCCGAAACCTCAGCCACAAGGCCATGTCACTGCCTCCCCTTGGAGCTTACAGGAGCTTCTCCTCTGCTTTTTGAGGACCAGGGGCCCGGCAATCTCCATAGCTTACAGGGAGGGCAGGTGGGATTGTGCCTGTGTGTCAGTGAATGAACTGTGAACCATGAAGCCCCCTGTAAGATAATGAAAAAAAAGGCTGTAGAGACGGAGGTTGGTCCATGTCTACAACCTTAGGGGAACTGGGGTGGCTCGCAGTGGGGAGACTGAGGTGTCAGAACTCTGGTGGTGGGAATGGTGTGAATTCAAAGCCCTGTTGACAGGCAATTTTGTAAAATTAAAAAAATGAGTCAATCGGGAGTTGGGCTGTAGCACAGCGGGTTAAGCACAGGTGGTGCAAAGTACAAGGACCGGTTTAAGAATCCCGGTTCGAGACCCTGGCTCCCAACCTGCAGGGGAGTCATTTCACAGGCGGTGAAGCAGATCTGCAGGTGTCTATCTTTCTCTCTCCCTCTCTGTCTTCCCCTCCTCTCTCCATTTCTCTCTGTCCTATCCAACAATGATGACAACAACAATAATAACTACAACAATAAAACAGCAAGGGCAACAAAAGAAAATGAATAAATAAATTTTTAAAAATGAATCAATCAATTAAAAAAATATAGACAGCACATGGTAGGCAATAACAAGGTGAACACAACACACCTTTAATTCCATTAGATGTTTAGCGTGAAGTGGCCTTTTCTTACTGCTCTTTCCACACCACCGTGATTGCTGAGGCTCATTGCCTGCTGTACTCCACCTTTCCTGGAGACCTTTTTTTTCATTATTCTCTTTTTTTTATTGTTTCATTTTTCTTTTTTGGTGACACAGAGACAGGGAGACAGGAGAGAAGACAAAGGGGAGAGACTCTTCCAGCACTGCTCATCAGCTCATAAAGCCCTCTCTCTCTCTCTCTCTCTCAAGCGCGCGCACACACACACACACACACACACACGTAGGGACCCGGGACTTGAACTCAGCTGCACTGTGGTGGTAACACGTGCACTCTTCCAGCTGAGTCACCACCTGGGGCCTGGTCTTTGCACTGAGCTCTCTGCACACACCAAGGGCAATTTGTGCACTGTGGTGGGTGACCGCCCGGGTGTGAGACACACACAGACAGATGCACAGACACACACAGCAGGCAGGCAGCAGGCAGGCCTCGTCCCGTGTCCTCCCCAGTGGAAGCTGTCTCACTCTCAGGCCTGCAGTGAGAGCTCTGTTTCTCCTTCCCTGTACCTTCTATCTCACCCTCTCTCAGCCTATTTCTCTCTGTCTCTGTCATAAAAAAATTATGAGTAAAAAACAATGAAAGGAAAGCTGGCCGCTGGGAGCATTAAATGTATCACACAGACAGCAACTCCATAGAAAACCCATGCGGCAAAAATGAAGAAATAAATGCATTTAAAATTTTATAAAATCAGACTTCATATGACAATTAAATGTGTTATATTGAAGAGATAACAATACAACTAAATATTAGGATGAACTCTGTGTAGGAAATTGTTGCTTCTACCAACTAGGTTGTTGGCCTGTGGATACAAAGGTACTCAAGGAAGTACCACTATTTCTTTCTTTCTTTCTCTCTCTCTCTCTCTCTTTCTTCCATAATATCTCTATGTTTATCATGCCTAGGGCTTCACTCCTCCATGGCTGTTTTTTTTTTCTCTCTGATAAAGACAGAGCGAGGGGGAAGCTCTCAGCACTGCCGTCTTCTACAGTGTGGTGAGGCCCAGGCCTGAGCCCAGGTGGTGCACAGGGCAAAGCAGGCAACTGACTGGCTCGGCCATCTTGCTGTTCCTGAAGGGTCTTTCCTACCTCTATTCTAGCTTTTACCTCATTTTATAACACTTCAACATACTAACTGCCAGACAGTTCTCATCTTTCTTACTTACTTTTAAAATGTATTTTTAATTTTTTATTAGAGAGTTAATATTCATTCACAAAAATGTTAGATAATAGGGGTACAGTTCCAGACAGTTCTCACCACCACAATTCAGTGTCCTGACTCCTCTATTTCACCTGGGTGATGTTGGGAGTGTTTGTCACCAGGAATCTTGTTTTTATAACTTCAATGAGAGGGAAGCTAATGTGCAAAACACCAGAGGAAAATATGCACAGTTTCACTTATCTGAGAGAAAAGTTCTACCAAGGTCACCAATATAGGCTGATTCTATAACTTATCTATCTATCTGTATATGTGTGTGTATATATATATATATATATATATATATATATATATATATATATATATATATCCTGTCCCCAATTTTTATAGTGGTCCTGCCTTTACCCACTTTCTAGTTCAGCTCCTGGCATCTATTACTACTTCCAGGAGTCTTCCCCCCCTTCTCTCTCAGATAAGTGAAACTGTGCAAAGCTTCCTCTGGTGTTTTCCAAATTCGCTTCCCTTTCATTGAGGCTATAAAAACAAGCTTCCTGGTAACAAAAAGTTTGGATCCTTGTCGAGTAGTGGTACAGAGCCCTCTGGTTCACTTCCGCTCCCATAAATCCCTCTGGGAGTCTGGACCAAAGATCATTATGGGGTGCAGAAGGTGGGAGTTCTGGCATCTGTAATTGCTTCTCCACTGGACATAGATATTGGCAGGTTGATCCATACCCCTAGATTGTATTTATCTTTCCCTGGTGGGGCAGGGTCCTGGAGAGGTGTATTCTGGGTCATGTTGGTGAGATTGTCTGGCCAGGAAAGTCAGGAGGGTAATACAGTAGCACCTGGAACTTGGTGACTGAAAGTCAGAAAGATGGGAAGCAAGACAAAAAATTTAATGAATAAGAACCCTCAAGTACATGCAATGCCTTCTTTAGGCCCTTCCACTAAATTCCAGGCTTGTGAGGTCTGAGTCTAATCGGGAAGGACTATGAAGGACTCTTGTCTGAGGCATGTAATTGCCCCTTACTTAGGGGGACATGTACACCTGTGCCCAGCATCCTAGGCCCCAGCCTATGTCTACTCTGTAACTTTGTTAGAAAACGTGCTGTGGAAATGGAACTAGGTGGTCTCATGTGTGAGGAAAGATCTCACCATAAGAGGAGATGGTAGGTTGACATCTCAGACTTGGTGTCTGTGGAGACAATTCACGGTAACAAGTCAGCAGCAGCGCGTAGTGGCCTGGTGGCTCAGGTAGTGTTGATTTAGCTGAGCTTGTTTTTCTTTGAAATTCCAGTGGTTGGGATTTACCGTAATATACTTGACCTCACTATGCTTTCTGCTGTTTAAGGCTGTCTGCTAATAACAGTATCTTAGATACTGACAGGGCCAGTCGATTTTGATCTGGATAAGGTTATAGGTAAGTTAGGTACCTATACCTTGTATTTGTCTAAATATATGATGTCCCTTTAAACTGTGTACAGTCTGGAGATGGCTTTATAGGGCAAATTCACTAAGAGACGAAAACAGCCAGAAAAACTTGAAAGTCTCCAGAGTTTGCTGGGTCAGGAGTCAATGAATTTCAACTGCTATGCTGCCTTCTAGGCTTCTATTGATGGTCAGTTGCTCCCTGGGGATCCTCTTGTCAGCCCACTCTCCTTGTTGGGGATATTCTGCCTGATTCAGCAGCTGTTAACTTTCATTAGTAGAACACATCTGCTAGTTTCCCCACCCCCCGAGGCCCCATAGATGTCGGTAGATCTTGCTGAGATCAAGCATGTGCACCAAAGACACAGTAGACCAGGGGCTGCTTATGCATTGCTAGCTTTCAGTTTTCCAATTCTCTAACCCTTTGTGACCTAAAGTTTGTTTTAAAAAAAATCCATCCTTATTTGTGAAATGGATGACATATTTTAATAAAATGACTTTTACACACACACACACACACACACACACACACACACACACACACAAAGTTGTATGTAAATTTTCCATGGTTCCATGGTAAGAAAAACCAAAATAATTGTGGAATTTGGGGCTATTGGATTGGGTTATCTTATGCCTTATAGGTTACATACACATATGCACAAAAATCCATAGACCTATAAGATGTACCTTATGGAAAACCAAATAATTGTGGAATTTGGGGCTGTTGGCTGTTTGGCTATTGGCGAAGAGGAAGGTTGTTCAGTTTAGGACTTTTTCCCCCCAGTGCTAAGAGAGGAGCTGCTGCTGGAGGGCAGTGTTAGACAATTAAAAAAAAATCTGATATGGATTGGGAGAGGCATATGGGAAAGTGGGCCCTGTCTAAGGGTTTCAGGACTGGGGGAAGTTGGGGCTCTATAGTGGAGATGTGAGGTTCCTGCTGTCTTAGGGTTCAAAAGACAATCATTAGTTAATGTTATCATCACATTATTTGGTAATTGGGTTAACTTTGAAAAGTCCTTTTGTTAGGGTTTGCTGTACAGTACCCAGTATCTTGTATATAGCTATGCTATTGGATGCTTCTAATCTACTTGGTCTATGCTTTTGAGAGAGTCCGCATATCAAATACACAGCCTATATATTTAAAAAGATTCAGTTTGTGTTTTGAAAAACTTTGAGACATACAATTGATTTTCCCCCTCTCATCTTAATTAACTAGTTATTTATATATCTACATTTTGCTAGGAGTGTACATAAACACCATTCCCATCACCAAAAGACTGTGACCCATCCCTCCCACCCACTGCCACCCCCCCACTGGCCCAGGAAGCTGCATGTCTACCCCTCACCACTGGGTTTTTACTTTGGTGCCCTTCTTACAATTTGGTCAGGTCCTGCTTTTAGTTTCCCATTCAGATCTTCTTCCTCAACTTCTGTTGATGAGTGGGGTCATCCCATACTCATCTTTATCTTTCTGACTTAGCTCACTTAACATAATTCCTTCTAGCTCTGTCCAAGATGGGTCAGAGAAGGTGGGTTCATTGTTCTTGATAGCTGCATAGTATTCCATTGTGAATATATACCACAGCTTTCTCAGCCACTCTTTTCAGTCACCAGGTTCCAGATGCCATCAGGATGCTGGCCAGGATTCCCTGGATTGAAGACCCCACCAATGTGTCCTGGAGCTCAGCTTCCCCAGAGACACACCCTACTAGGGAAAGAGAGAGGCCGACTGGGAGTATGGACTAACCAGTCAACGCCCATGTTCAGCAGGGAAGCAATTATAGAAGCCAGACCTTCTACCTTCTGAAACCCACAATGACCCTGGGTCCATGCTCCCAGAGGGATGGAGAATGGGAAAGCTATCAGGGGAGGGGGTGGGATATGGAGATTGGGTGGTGGGAATTGTGTGGAGTTGTACCCCTCCTACCCTATGATTTTGTTAATTAATCCTTTCTTAAATAAAAAAAATCAATCCCTAGTATCCTTCCCTTTCTTTCAGAGAGAAGACATTTTAAATCCAACAGTACAGATACAGTTATCTTCTAATTCAGCTGCATGAGTTTGACCTCTGAGGTTATTCCACTGTTTTGTTTTCTCTAGTCTTTGCAGTCCATAGAACTCAGCTCTTCTAAAAAATCCCCCCCCCCGTGAGCCCCAGTGATTTCACCTACAGGTTATTTAGGAAACCTGAGTCTATGTATCTCCTGCTTTCTGACTTGAACTGCCTTGTCTTCAGCACTCAGATAATTAAAGAAGGAATGCTGCTTCAGGTGTTACTGTGAGTCTGGTTTTGAGAGGCTTCCTTGTGCCTGTATGAATGGGATACACTCTTTCTACAGAGCTTACACAACAAGATTTCTTTCACTGCCCACAAGGACATCTTTGGATTGCTCCAAATCTTTCATCTTTCCTGCATCCTAAAGTTGTCTATTTCATCCTAAAGTTGTCTATTTCAATAACCCTGGATATATATATATATATATATATATATATATATATATATATATATATATACATATATATATATCCAGGGTTATTGCTGGCGCTCGGTACCTGCATTGCGAATCCACTGCTTCTGGATTCCCCACATTTTTGCTGCCTTTGTTGATGCCATTGTTGTTTTATTTTTATTGTTGCCATTGCTGTTGTTGTTGCTGCTGGACAGGACAGAGAGAATTCGAGAGAGAAGGGGAAGACAGAGAGGGGGAGAGAAAGTATGACACCTGCAGACCTGCTTCACTGCCTGTGAAGCGACTCCCCTAGAGGTGGGGAGCTAGGGCTCAAACTTTTGGATCCTTATGCAGGTCCTTGTGTTTCATGCCATGTGCGCTTAACCCACTGCACTGCTACTGTCTAGCCCCCTATTTTCTAGTTTTAAGGTCTTCCTTGCAAGGATATGGGTATGCTTACATGCTATTTTTTATAATGAGTGCTCAATTTAAAAATATAAAATGTCTGAATTTAAAATGAATTTTCAATTTAAAACTCATCCCTGGAGATGAATAATAATTGTATTTATATACTATTTGCACTTGTGTTTCATTTGGCTCTTACTCTTTTTTTTTTCCTCCAGTGTTGTTTCTGGGGCTCAGTGCCTGCACCATGAATCTACTGCTCCTGCGGACATTATTTCTATTTTATTAGGCAGGGCAGAGAAAAATTGAGAGAGGAGGGGGAGATAGAGAGAAGGAGAGAAAGATAGATACAACAACAAATATGGATACCTGCAGTCCTGCTTTGCTGCTTGTGAAACAACCCCTCTGCAGGAGGGGAGCCAGGGGCTTGAACTGGGATCCTAGCACAGGTCCTTGTACTTTGTACTATGTGCGATTAACCTGGTGAACCACCACCTGGCGTGGCCTTTACTCTCTAACTAAAATTAAAGTATGGTTTTTGGGGAGTCGAGCTGTAGCACAGCAGGTTAAGTGCAGGTGGCGCAAAGCACAAGGACAGGCATAAGGATCCCAGTTCAAACCCCGGCTCCCCACCTGCAGGGGAGTCGCTTCACAGGCGGTGAAGCAGGTCTGCAGGTGTCTATCTTTCTCTCCTCCTCTCTGTCTTCCCCTCCTCTCTCCATTTCTCTCTGTCCTATCCAACAACAACAACAATAATAACTACAACAATAAAACAACAAGGGCAACAAAAGGGAATAAATAAAATAAATAATAAAGTATGGCTTTTGTTATGATTGCCACTGTCCAATCAGTAAGTAAGGTCCTGACTTTAATCTTGTGATACAGCTATTATCATTATCATTCGAATTTACAGTTGAATTTGCAGCTAGAGATATGTTTTTAACTAATCAGACACTGAAGAAATGTGACCACTAGCTAATTACAGATTGTGTTCATGTAATTGGCAGAGCTGCTCTTGCTGACATTGAAGTTGATTGCACTCACCTCTTAGACTTTCTGTAGATTCTGACTTAGAAAGGTACATCAAAAATCTGGTGACTGGCATGTGCCAAGTAGGCATTCATAGGCTTATTAATATTTTCTCAGTAGTGTAAAGCCAACTGTATTCTAAGGCTCATTGGATTAGTCAGTCAGATGTGTAACATACTGGTAGGATCTGAAGGTTCACTACTGAGTTGGAGCACAGCACAGCACTGACAACTTAGCTTCCTACCCACTGCAGCATGTCCTGTCCTGGAGTGAATGGTGCTCTGGCCTGTCCCTTATACAAAATTACAATTTATTACTGTTTGACTCACAGGTTAGTTTTCGAAATCAGTGATTCTATTCAGTGTCAGTGAGGCTGGGGAAGTGACATTCTTACCAGCATTGCTGAGTTGGTTGCAAATTGATGCACACTTTCAGGAGAAATTTTTCTCAAATGGTTGTTAAACTGGAAAAATCAGATGGGCTTGGGAGCCGGGCAGTGGCATCCCTGGTTGAGCGCAGACATGACATCTGCAAGGACCCCTGGCCAGGACTCCAGTCTCCACCTGTGGGAAAAAGCTGTACAAGTGGTGAAGCAGGGAAGGAGATCTATCTCTATCTATCTATCTCTATCTCTATTTCTATCTCCTGTTCTCTCTCAATATCTCTTTCCATATTGATTTTTTGTCTCTTTTAAACAAAGAAGTAAAATATTAATAAAGAGTTGTAAAAAAAAAAGAAAATACATAGACTCTTTGAATAAGAATATACTTTAAAAAACTTGTCCCAAGGAAATCACTGGGCCTTCGCTCCAAAATTCATTATACAGATCCTGGTACTTCAGAGACAAATAGACAAATAAGAAACTGGTTTAAAAAATGTTAAGTTCTGTGGACTGGGAGGTGGTGCAGTGGATAAGGCATTGGACTCTCAAGCATGAGGTCTTAAGTTCAATCCCTGGCAGGACATGTACCAGAGTGATGTCTGGTTCTCGCTCTGTCTCCTATAATTTCTCATTACTCAATAAATAAAAGCTTAAAGAAAAATTGTTAAGTTCCAGGAAGATAACTCATAAGCAGAGCACAAAACATAGATGCATAAAAACCCAGGTTCAGTCTGGGGTGTGTGTGTGTGTGTGTGTGTGTGTGTGTGTGTGTTAGAAATATAAATAAGAGGGGGCCAGGTGGTGGCGCACCTGGTTAAGCGCACACACTACAGTGCGCAAAGACCCAGGTTCAAGCCTCTGGTCCCCACCTGCAGGGGGAAAGCTTCACGAATGGTGAGGCAGGGCTGCAGGTGTCTCTCTGTCTCTCTCCATCTCTATATTCCCTTCCCCTCAATTTCTCTCTGTTTCTATCCAATAATAAATAAAGTTAAAAAAGAAAAAAAAAGAATTTAAAAAAAAAAAAAAAAAAAAAGAAAGAAATATAAATAAGTGTATCTGGGGCTGGGTGGTAGTACACCTGTTTGAGCACACATGTTACAATGGTGAAGGACCCAGGTTGAGGCTCCTAACCCCACCCAGCTTCAGGGGGAAAGCTTTTCAAAATGTGAAGGAGGGCTGCAGGTGTCTCTCTGTCTTCCTCTCTAACTTCCCTTTCCTCTCTATGTCTGAATGTCTCTGTCCAATAAATTAAGATAATAAATTTTTAATATATATATACATATATATGTATATGTATATATGTTTTTTAAAAAACTGAGGAAAGACACAAAGGAAAGACACAAATGGGCTGGGTGTATGGATCAACATGCCAACTCCCATGTTTAGAGGAGAAGTAGTTACAGAAGGCAGAATTCTTACCTTCTGCACCCCAAAAGGAATTCTGGTCCATTCTCCCAGAGGGAGGAGAAATGTTATGGGAAGGTGACTTGAAGATGACTATTTACAGAAGGAATAAGTCAACTCATATCTTTAACCTTGGGAGAACCACTGCAGTTCCCAGTGAAGGGGCAGAGAAGGAATGGAATTGTACTTCTGTTGTCTCATAATTTTGTAAATCAATATTAAGCCACTAATAAAAACCTTTCAAAACTTGAATCATCTGTGTTCAGGCAGTGGCACTCCCAGTTGAGTGCACATATTGACATGTGCAAGGACCCAGTTTCAAGCCCTTGGCCTCCATCTGCAGGGAAGAAGCTTCATGAGCAGTGAAGCCAGGATGCAGGCATGTCTCTGTCTCTCTCCTTCTTTCTCCCCAACCCCTGTCAGTTTCTTTCTGTCCTGTCAAATATAAGGAAACAAAAACCAAAAAAAAAAGGGAAGGAAAAATGAATGATCACTAGGGTCAGTGGATTCATTGTGGAAGCACCAAGCCCCAAATGATAACTCTGGTGGAAAAATAAAATCTGAAAATGGTAGAATTTTGTATTCAATTATCAAAATAATGCAGTAGCATAATTCTGTAGGTCTGGAAATTTATTACAGACTCCATCTTAAGCAACAAAAGCAAATTAATATGTAAAGTATCATGGATTCCTTGTGCAGGCACAAATCCCCAGCAATAACCCTGGTGACAAAAAAACAAACAATAATAACAACAACAACAAAACTAAAAAAAATGATGTTGAGATAAAGAAGTTAAAAGAATCTTTAAATCTAAAGCAAACAGGGAAACAGTAACAAGTCAGCCCACATATCCTTGTAGACACTATATAGAAGGCAGTGTGCAGACATCAGATAAAACAGCAGTGCTGTTGGGGGATGGTCTAGACGTGAATTGCAGTAGATAATGAAAAATAAAATTGTTTCTAGAATGTGATTAGTAGTCTTTTTAGTTACATAGCATTTCCTCTCATTGTACACATTCTAGTGTTAATGAATCTAGTTTCTTTGATACTTGATTAAAACCAAGGGTGAAGGACAATGATAATGAGGAACAATAAATAACTTCCAAAAAGCCCCCAGGGTTGACTCACTCACAAGCTGGGTGGCCAGTCTCAGTGAAGATTCATGTGAACGCCATACCTCTGGACCTGTACAGAGACTTTGCATGAAGTCTTGGAAGAGTGTCTGTCACACTCATGCTTAATGTACCCAAGTGTGGATTAACTAGGGGACAAGTGACCCTTTCAAATCACATGTAGGAACAACTCCAAATTCAGTTAAACTTGGTCCTCTTGCTTGTCTCCAAAGATCCACGGAGCACCCCCTGGTCTCTTCCCTGGCTGGCGAGTTTTTTCACCCACCTATTGCTGCTTCTGCTGTTCAGACCTCTTTTAATGTGGATGTCCATGTTCACTACAGGCTGTGTTGCAGAATAGACTCAGTGCCCTGTTTTGTTTTGTTTTTGTTTTTTTATTTAAGTTTCAGGTGATCTTCAAGGGTTTTACTCAACAGCTTCTTCTTTGGGACACCATCTTTGAAGTTTCTGAGTTTTCCTTCTGCTTTGATCTGATAAACTAGGCCTTGAAGACTGACTGCTCAGCCTCCTTACATGTTCCTGCTGTGCACTGTTTCCTCCTGGTGGAGGCCTCAGTGCTGTTGCCTGACCTCTTCAACAGTCCTTTTCATCAGCTCAACTCCCACAACTTGCTGCACCACCTGGTTTGAATGGGAACTTTCCTCATCCCCATCTCAGGAAGTTTTGCTGCTCCAAGAGTTTTACTTTCCTCTTCCTCACCTTTTGTTTGGCAGGGTGGGGAGGACCTAAGGTGTCTAGAGTGTCTCGTCACTCTGGCTGACGTTGCCTATTCATATAGTGATAGACTGAAACACCACTGCTAGGTCAGATGGTGGCTCATATGTTACAATGTGCAGGGACCCGGGGTCAAGCCACCAGGCCCCATCTGCAGGGGTGGGGGAAAAGCTTCACCAGTGGTGTAGCAGGGCTACAGGTGTCTCTCTGTCTCTCTCCCTCTGTATCTCCCCCTTTCAATTTCTGGCTATTTCTATCCAACATATAAAGATGAAAGAAAGGAAGAATGAGGGACCTGGGTGGTGGCACAGCGGGTTAAGTACTCAAGGGACGAAGCGCAAGGACTGGCATAAGGCTCCAGGTTCCAGCACCTGGCTCCTCACCTGCACTGGGTTCACTTGACAGGTCGTGAATTAGGTCTACAGGTGTCTTTCTTTCTCTTGCATCTCTGTCTCCCCCTCTTCTCTGGATCTCTCTCTGACTTTACCAACATCGACAATAGCAATAACAATAGAGAGATAGGGAAGAGAGAGGGAGTGAGGGAGAAAGGAAGCAAGGAATAAAGAAAGAGAGAAAGGAAAGAAAGAAAGAAAGAAAGACCACTCTCTGAAACTTGCTCTGGTGCTGTGGTACCTCACTATGGTTTTAGAACCTGAATCTGGACCACGTGCATGGCAAGGTTCTTGTCCTGCCTGATGGAATACATCTCCAGTCCTCTTCACTTTTTATTTCATTTTTATCTGATTCTTGTGTTTTTAAATTTTGATTAGATTGTAACATTCCAGTGTATAGTGCCATATCACACCCAGCACCAGAGTCCTGAATCCCAACCACTCCACTTCCCAGAGATGACCACTAGAGTTCTCACAAGTCTTAAACTTTGCGTAATTCGGTTTTGTTTTTTCAAGTTCATATGTTTCAGTTCTCTATATTCCACGTGAGTGAAACCATCTGAGAGTTGTCTTTAATGCCTTTATTTATATCTAGAAACAAAATCATTTCCAGTTCTATCCATTTTGTCCTGAAACACACAATAGCATCTTTTTGATTGCCGAGTAATATTCCACTGAATATATATCCCATAACTTCTTTAGCCAGTCTTCTGATGATGGAATTTAGGCTGCTTCCACTCTTTGACTATTGTGAATAATGCAGCTATGAACATAAGAGTGTCTATGTCCCTTCACATTTGAGTGTACTTTGGATAAATGCCTGTATGGAGTTATGGGATATATATTATATATATTATATATATATGGGAATATTAATGTGCATTCAGAAAAATATGATTACATACAAAACTTTTAGACAAGTTGTTCAATTTTCTTGAAATATGTCACTGAGTCTTGATAGGAGTTGCATTGTAATTGTAGATTAGTTTTGGTAGAAAGACCATTTAATATTGTTTATTCTTCCAATCCAGGGATGAGGAATGTTCTTCAATTCTTGTGTGAAAAGACATTCTCTATTTCTTTTAACAGTGCCCAATAGTTTTCCTTTATGTGTTTGTGTGGTTTATTTTTTTAACCTCCTTTGTGAGACCATCCCAAGGTATTTTATGTTTTAGGTTTTGATTGTAAATGTACTTGAGTCTTTTATTTTACTCTCTTCTAACTTTTTTGTATACAGAAATGCCACAGACTTATGAGTATTGACTTTATATCCTGTTACTTTATGAAATTTATTAAATACTTCAGTAGTTTGTCCGTCGAGTCTTGAGGTTCTCCAGATATGTTATCAGTCAGTAGAAAATAGTGCTAGTTTAATTTTTCTAATTTGCATATATTTGATATCTCTTTCTTGTCTGGTTGCAGTGGTGAGGACCTCAGTGACTGTAGTGAATAACAGTGGAGGTAGTGGACATCCTTGTTTGGTTTTCCCCATTGAGAATGATGTTAACTGTGGGTTTGTCTTAATGGTGTTTACTAGGTTGAGTAAATGTCCTTCTTTTCTCAATTTCTTGAGTGTTTTTATTATAAATGGCTAATGGATCATGTCAAATTATTTTTCACCATTAGTTGATATGACAGTGTGATTTTTTTCTTTTCCTTCTCTCTTCTCTCTCTCTCTTTCTGGTATGATAGATTTTATTTATTGACTTTCAGATTTTGTTCCATTCCTGTTTCTGAGGGATGAATCCCACTTGTACTTGGTGAATTATTTTCTTGACATGTTAGACTCATTTTTCAGTGTTTTTTTTTAAAAACGAATTGATTGTAATTTATTTATATTATTATTTTAATATATTTATTTATAAAATGGAAACACTGTTACAAACACTGGTATATTTATCGAATGGAGGAAATGATTCTCTAAGGAGAATAAAAAAGAACTGCACCAGGAAAGGCAAAAACACCGAGTAACACATCAAATTCATGCATTTCCTTTTACCTTGCACATTACCTGTTGGCTATTTGGCTGTTGGCCAAGGCTAAGGTTGCTCAGTTTAGGAATTTTTTTCCCCCAGTGGTAAGAGAGGAGCTGCCGCTGGAGGGCACTTAGCACTTTTTTAATTGTTTGACAATTTAAAAAATATCAGAAAAAAAATATATATCAGAGCCTAGTTTCCTTGCCTTTCTTTTAGAGAGAAGACATTTTTTCCCCTCCTCCGGGGTTATTGCTGGGCTCAGTGCCTGCACCATGAATCCAACAGTCCTGGAGGCCATTTTTTCCACCTATAGGCTTCCCACACCTTGGAACTCCCTTCAAAGAGCAGGGAAATATTGTCAGAACAGAGGAGGTAAAAATGAACTCCTAGCCTCCACACCTGCAGAAAGCCAGGAAGCCTTGACCCATGACACCCAGGTGCAAAACTGGTCAGAGTTACCAAGCACCCAATCTGAAAGTATGGGACGTATTGGGGAGTAAAAGAGATAAAACCCTGTCCTGGAAAACTAAACAGAGGAGGAAGACTTGATTCAAAGGTATTTAAAGATAGAGTAAGAGAGAAGTGTGTACATGCAAGAACTGGTCCTCAAGAAAAGGAGGTGGCTCAGTGATAGAGCACAGGACTTGCCTGGGTAAAGTCCAGAGTTTGATCCTTAAATCTGTCAAATAACTGAGAAATTATTTTTAAAGTCCAGGTGGTGGAGCACATGTTACAATTCACAAGGACCCAGGTTCAAGCCCCCAGTCCCCACCTGCAGAGGGGAAGTTGCATGAGCATTGAAGCAGGTGTGCAGGTATCCTCTGTCTCTCTCCTTCTCTGTCTCCCCACTACCTCCCCAATTTTCTTTTTTTTTTCTCACCTGACCACACCTGGCCCCACAGCTGAGTGCAGGGCCGCTACGACCCAGCCAGGTCCCCCCTCCGAGGCGCCCCTGCCCCAGGAGCCTGAGCCTGAGCCGCCCATAGCGGTCTGGCCCTCACGCCCCACACCGGTGCCTCCAGCCCGCTCACCTCGACCCGGCCCTACCTCCCCAATTTTCTTTGTCCTGTCAAAAAAAAAATGAAATCAAAACCCAAAAAGGAAATCTTAAAAAAAAAAAGTACAAATAAGCCTTTAAAGCAGGAGGAGGAGAAGGAGAAGAAGAAAAGAACTGTGGGGCTCTGGAAATGGCACAGTGGCTAAGGTGCTAGGCTCTGAATCGCGAGATCCCAAGCTCAGTCTCCAACATTGCTTGTGAGAGAGTGATGCTCTGGCTCCCTCTGCCCCATCCCTCTCATTAATAAATAAATGTTTAAAAAGAATAAAAGCAAGAACTGGGCCTGAGCTCACTTCTGCTGACAAAACAGAGGGTGGGGCATTTTTTAAATTTCTTAATTGGGGATTAATTTTTACATTCAACAGAACAAAACAATAAGGGGGGTTCAATTTGGGGCTAAAAGGAGGTCCTTAGTCATCTGTGCTTGCTCATGAGCTTTACCTAAAGGCAATGGGCCCATTCTTATATCTTTGAGACAGGAGGCAATTTCTCATATCTTTGAGACAGTTTAGGGGAAGGGGCCCACTGCTGTAGGCTCCCTCCTTCCTGGGGAGACTGCAAGATAGGGTTGCTGTCTCTTCTGATGTTTACATTTAAAAGTGGTCCTTGCGTAAGATGTTTCCTGGGTTGTAAGCTGACAAGAGAATTTAATTCTGTAAATGCTTGTGTGTTGTGTGTGTGTGTGTGTGTGTGTGTGTGTGTGTGTGTGTGTGTGTGTGTGTGAAAGAGAGAGAGAGAGAGAGAGAGAGAAAGAGCGAGAGAGAGAGAGATACAGCAAAGCATCACTGTAGCCTTTGTGATGCTTGAGATCAAACTCGGGCAGGACCCCATGCTTGAGAGTCAGCTCTCTACCCACTGAATCACATCCCTAGCCAAAAATAAAAAGAAATCTCTTTTTAAAAAAAGAAAACTGGGGTGACAGTAAAATACTTTCTGCAAAATACTTTCATGCCAGAAACTCTGAGGTCTTAGGCTTAATCCCCAGCACCATCATCAGACAGAGCTGAATAGTGCTCTGTTCTATATGTGTATATCATTCTGCATCTCTCTCATTAAAATAAATAAAATATCTTAGAAAGAAAGAGGAAAAAGAAAGTAGAATTCTGAAAGTAGAATTTCCCTTTTGTAGAATTGCCCTTGTTGTTTATCATTGTTATAATTGTTGTTGTCAGTGCTGTCATTGTTGTTGTTGGATAGGGCAGTGAAATTGAGAGAGTAGGGGAAGACAGAGAGGGGGAAAGAAAGACACCTGCAGACCTGCTTAACTGCCTGTGATGCGACTCCCCTGCAGGTGGGGAGCCAGGGGCTCGAACCCGGATCCCTGCAGCGGGATCCTTGAGCTTCGTGCCATATGGGCTTAACCTGCTGCATGACTGCACAGCCCCCTATATTTTCAGTCTTTCTGTCCTGTGTTGCGGCCCACTTACACATGCATCACAGCCAGATTATAAGCACAAACTATAAGCAGTGCACGGGCTAAAATCTGGACATTCCCGACCGGTGACTGTGGTGACTGCGAGGCCGACCTCAGCCTCTGTGGCCAACTTCAGGGTCCTTAACAGCCCCCAGCTGAGGCCAGACCTTCAGCTTTTGCACAGGACCAGCCTGCAGCTCCTGACATCACCTTGTGCTTCCTGGCTTCCAGTAGGTTCAAGGCTCCTGAGCTTCCTGAAATAAATCTCTTTAGAGAAAATCCTGTAGACTTTGCACTAAAATATCAATATTCCTACTATGCAGGAAAAACTCACTTGATAAAATGCAGGGCGCTGGGTGGAGCTGGGCCCTTCTGCTAGTGAGAGTGATGGAGGACAAAAGCCCTCACGCCTGGCCTGCTCCTTGGGCCCAGAGCAGAGTCCCCAATGCCCTTCCTGTGGGTCACACACCCAACTCTTGTTCATCCTCACCCTGTGACAACCTTTCCCTCCATCCACAGCCCGGAGTGACTGCGCCAGCAGGGCCTGGGACAGAAGTGCAGCCGCAGCCAGGCCGGCACAGTGCTGGGAGATGCGAGCCCAGAGAAGAGGCTGCAGACAGGTAGGCGGACATGGTTCTCCTGCCCGGGAGAGCCTACCTGGCTCTGTCCAGTTTGCTGATGTGGCGGTGCTCCTTCACACACTTGATATGCATTCCCCTAGTACTCCACCTGTGACCGACCAGACCAGTGAGGTCAGTGAACCTGCTGGAAGCCTGCGGTATCTGGTGTTTTCCCAGATGTGACCCCAGGAAGGCATGGCCTCAGTTTGCTGGGGGAGGAAGCCACTTGGTCAAGTGGCAGATGTTGTGGAAAGCAGAAAGCTTAGTCCTTGAGGAGAAAGGCTTCTGGCAGCGGGTTCCTTTTTGATGGCAGGAACACTAAGCTGGATGGTTAAGGACTGAGGTGAATTTGGGCAGTTGGGTGAGAACTATCTTTGAGAGTTGCAGGCAGCAAATGCAGAGGCAGCACAGCATGAAACTGGAGAGTATGAGAAAAAACAACTGACATCCCCAGGGCAGTTTGAAGGGGTTGGCTGAAAGGGGGTTTGGGTGGGGTTGTCCTTGTTTCTGGGCAGTGGCTCAGCAGGAAGAGCCCTGGGCTTGCCTTTGTGACACTGAACTTGGATGTGCCAGGTCTTGGCTTCTGTGCCAGCACTGCTTGTGCGAGAGATGGGCGTTGTTTGCTGGTGCCTTTCTCCTTAAGTATGTATCTTCACCCTGGCTGACGTTGCCCATTCATATAGTTCTTCTAGCATTTTCCCTTCTTCCATAGCCAGTCAACAGCGTCAGGTTGAGCCTGATGTAAAGTTTCGAGACCTCCTTTGAATCTGGAGAGGTGGCAGTCGTTGACTATGTGGGTCATAGTCTGTCTGTAGCCGCAGGAGCAGTTCGGGTGGTCTCTGGCTCCCCAGTGATGGAACATAGAGGCGCACTGGCCATGGCCTGTTCGATAGTGATTGAGGAGGGCCCAATCATAACGTGCTAGGTCAAAGCCGGGTTGACGCTTGCAGGGGTCTGTGATGAGGTGTTTGTTCTTTACCTCAGCTGACTGCCAACTCTGTTTCCAAGAGACTGGAACAGAGAAGTTCAGTGTAAGCATAGGGGACCAGATTGGGTGATGAGACGTCAAGGGTTGGACAGGGTGGGCGAAGATATCCACGTATATTGGCAGGTCCGGTCGAGTATAGACATGGGAAAGGAACTTAGATGATGCCGCATCCTGTTAGAGGACAGTTTCTTGTGAGGTTTCACGTGTGTCACTGAGGTGATAAGAGAAACCTTCTCTGCGGTTGAATGCAGCTTTGGCTTGCCCATAGCTGGCTCACATGTGGGTCAGCACAGGAACCCTAGGCTTTTCCTGCCCCCATTCCTTACACAGAGATGGGAGGGACCAGATATACAGCCCATTCTCACCAGGACAGAGTTGCGGGAGAAGCTCAGAGACCAAAGTTCCCTGTCATTACACTCTGACCCAGAGGCCTTCCCACAAACTCTTCCCAAACACACTCCTCCCACTCCTCCCAGTGAAAGCACCTTCCTATCACTTTTCTTCTCCTTTCCATGAGAGTTTCTCCTGTGCTTATTCTCTTGTTGGAGAGCCCTGACACTGGGTTCCAGGAGTGGGAGTCACCAGACCCTTCTCATCACATGGTCAAATGTCTATTTTTTTAAATAAATTTTTCTGTGCTCATGGTACTCTATTTGGGTGTCTTCCTATGACCTTGGTCCCTGAAATTTATTGACTTGGTACATCTATACTTCTCTGAAAACTCTCTTCCTTTCCTCCTCCAATAAAGTAGATCTACATGAGAATATTCCCCTCCCACCATGTGAGAGAGTTGCTCAGACTGTGAGCATTGTCTGAGCAGATGCTGACTCTTCCTATCAGAGTTTATTTGACCTAGGTACCACTTAAGAACAAGGACCTAGGCATTGAGAATTTGTTTTCATCCAGGGTTAATCCACTTCATCGATGTATCTGACATTTCCTTCGAGGTGGATGATGGAGTGAATTTTAGCATTCAGGGAAGGATGTCACCTTAGATTATGGATTTTTTCCAGTTAATTATCCACCAGAGGAGGTGGACCACACCTGTTATCAGGGAATAGAGTCCAACATGCAGAGATTGGTGCCTTCACTTCACCTGCCTGTGTACAAAGGGGCTAGGTTTTCTTGACCCCTACAAGTTCATACTTGAGTATTTAACTTTGCAAAGGAGGGATATTATTACCTAAACTATAGGAATAACAACATGGGTGTGTTCATTTTTCAAAGTCACTTAATAGGAGAATATACAGACAAGCCAGAAGGTGCTTGCATCTTTGCATAACTTGATCACGTGCAGCTGACAAATTATAGCGTGATTCCTCTTTCACAAAAGGCTTCCAAGTCCCACCTCCATTGCAGCTGCTATTGTGCTCAGTATCCATGACTAAGGGCTTGTTCATAGTATACAAAGGATTATGTTGAAAATGCCTACGAAGTCACTCATCAGTACTAACTATGAGAATGTATACAAACACAGAAACACAATTTGAAGTCCACAGTTAAGTGGCTTTCTTGGGGCATTCACTCTCCTCTTTCTAAGGATGTCAGATGGTGCTAAGTGAGATTAAATAACTGTCAGGGTTGTGACTCAGCTCCTGGACAGTAGCTTCATTGAATGATCTGTGGAAACTCAGAAAAGTTTCTTCCTGATTTCCTGTCATACTGCTTATTTTTCTCTCCCTCAGAAATAGATTCCAAAGCATCTGGGAGACTTTTAAGAGTTTTAAGTTAAACTTAGAGAACATCTTAGAATTGTAAGCCAGAGAGCCTTCTGGTGTTGTTTTCCTCAGGGGGTAAGGTACCAGCAGGACCTTCTAGAAGGAACCCCTGACCAACAACCAGTGCTGACTGAAATGCCAACCAGAGAATGAGGAGAGAAGAGCTGGTTCACTCAGGGCTGAATCATGTTGTCAGAGAGGTATTCCT
Organism: Erinaceus europaeus; assembly: GCF_950295315.1. NCBI lineage: Eukaryota > Metazoa > Chordata > Mammalia > Eulipotyphla > Erinaceidae > Erinaceus > Erinaceus europaeus. The sequence continues at coordinate 171,093,761 of NC_080163.1, forward strand.
TCTCCTTTCTTTTATTCAGTGTGCTGTAGATGTACAAGCACATTCAAAGTTCAGGGTTGATCGAGGAGTGGCTCAAATAAAGAATAAAAATTGGGCCTGGGGTTATCATACAAAGTCCCAGGTTTGTTTCCTGGCACCATATAAATAGTCTCTTTTGTTTCCTTTTCTGGGCAGATTTGGAATGGATTACAGTACAATTGTTAACACATGAGTATGATCTCTCATCTTACTGTGGTAGGTGTCTTGCAAGGAGCAAGATGGAAACTCGCCAGAGCAGATTTATGAAATGATGTCATCTCTTCACTGTGCTGAAAGGAGGTATAGTGGAGGAGGCCTGCAGAATCCTTTGAATGGCAAGCAGTAAGAAGGCAATGGCAGTGGAACTGGTGGGAAGAGGTAGTGAAATCTGGATATGTCTGAAGACAAAGCAAGGGATTTTCGGATTGAACAAGTGCAGGCTCTGACAGAGAAAAAGAACTACAGCATATCCCCACAGTTGTTCTTTACCAAAAGACTGGTGGTGTAATGAGAGAGGAGGTGCCTTGGATTGAATGTGAAATACAGGTTAGCTGTGTCATTGTGGGCAATTGAGAGTGACTTCAGAGTTCAGCAAAAATGCCCAGCAGGGACATATGCCTATGGCAGCACCTGAATCTGTCAGACTAGTCATGAAAAGAGTGGTCCCCTCCCCAGGCCCTACCTCACTTGGGAGAGATAGAAACAGACAGGGTGTGTGGATAGAACTGCCAATGCCCATGTCCAGCAGAGAAGCAATTATAGAAGCCAGATCTTCCACCTTCTGCACCTCATAAAGTTCTTTGGTCCATACTCCTAGAGGGTAAAGAATAGGGAAGTTTCCAATGGAGGGGATGGGTTACAGAACTCTGTTGGTGGGAATTGTATGAAATTCTACCTTTCTTATCCCACAGTCTTGTGAATCATTATTAAACCACTAATAAAAAGAAAGAAAGATCACTTCGGTTAAAAAAAAAAAAAAAAAAAGAAAGAAAGAAAGAAGAGTGGTCCAGAACCAAACTTTTAACTAGGTACTATCTGAAAAAAAAAAAAAAACAACCTTATTTTTATTTGATAGAACAGAGAGAAACTAGGGGTTGTGGGAATAGAGAGAAAGAGACACTTGCAGCACTTCTTCACCACTTGTGAAGCTTCCTGTCACAGGTGGGGCTTCAGGCTTATGCTCAGACACTTATGCTAATACATACTAATGTGTGTGCTCAATTGGTTGTGCCACCACCCAGCCCCTTCTAATCCAGGTACTCCAACCAGAGTGGAGACAGAAGGTGCAAGGCTTGGAATATGACATGGAATGGGCAAGGAGGAGATGGAAGAAGTGAGAGGCTCAAAGCCAATCAAAGAAGTCATTAGTTTCAGATGAGGTAAGTGGGTGAAGATGAGCTCATCTCAGACAACTGATTTTGTCATAGCAGACTTTAGTAACCTTGACTAGGGTGATTTTGTTGAAGGGGTAGATACAAAACTTGCTGGCAATTCAATAGTGAGATTTGCAAGAGGGAAATTGAAGCCATTAACTGCAGACCACTCTCCACAGAGACTAGACAGGTTAGTGGCTGGAGGGTTTCTAAAATCAAGATACACTCCCCACATATAGTCAAAATAGGAACATGTGCATACGACCTATAAATAATTAAAGGAGGGACACACCCCATATATGAAAGAAAATTAGGCACATAAATAAGCCGTTTACAGTCAAAGGAAGGATACACACATACCACATATCATCAAAGGAGCACACATCCCATGCATGTTCTGAAGGACCTGATCAAGTTGAGACTGAAAAATAAGTACTAGAGACCAACACTATAATTTAAAAATAGGTGAAAGGAGAAAGGCAAAAGACCATAGACAGCTCACCATAGAAAATTGCAAAAAACATTCAGAATGATCACTGCTGGTGAAGACATGGAGCAACAGAAACTCTGGTCCCTGCTAATGGGAGTACAGATACTTTGGAGGACAGTTTAATATTTTCTTGTTAATACTAAACACTTATATGATCCAGAAATTGTTCTCCATGGGCTTTTAACCCAAATGGTTCCACACAAACACATGCACAAAAATGATTATACAGTTTTTTTACATGATCACCACAAATTGGAAACAATAAAGATGCCTTTCAGTAGCTGAAGAAATAAGCTATGGTCCATCCAAAAAGAGGAATGTTAGCACTAAAAAAGAAATGAGATAGTCATGAAAAGACACTGAGGGACCTTAAACACTCATTACTAAGTGAAAGAAGTTCCTCTGAAAAGGTTACACACTGTACAATTCCAACTATAGGACATTCTGGAGAAGGGAAAACAAGAGATATAATAAAAAATTTGCCAGGGCATTGGAAAAGTAATGAATAGGCTGAACACAGAGCGTTTTAGGTCAGTGATAATGTAAGATGCTATAATGGACAAATGTCATTATACCTTTACCTTAACCCACAGGAAGTTCAACACTAAGAGTGCCTTGATAGGAACTATAGCCTCTGTGTAATAACAGCATGTCCCAGGTATAGGTTCACCAGTTGTAACAAATGTTCCATCTGGCAGGGTGTGCATAATTGGGCAGATTGGGAACACCAAAGGTATATATATATATATATATATATATATATATATATATATATATATATATATATATATATCTTTGTGCCTTCAGCTCAGTTTTGCTGTGAACTATACACTTCCCTAAAATTTTTATTTTAAAAAATGAATAATGCAGGAGAGAGAAGAAATACACAATAAAGTAATGTTTGATTGGGTTCGCCTTGAACTTGTCATTCTCTTCAAAATTCTCACCTTTATTCAAGCCTACTCTGAAATTCACAATAAAATGATCCCAGGAACCTTATGGTGATTTTTTAAACCTCTATTTTCCAGTCCCTTCCCCAGTTTTATTAAGACATAGTAGACATGCAACACTAAGTTTAAGGTACAGCATAATGACTTATATGTTATGAAATGATTATATTATGTTTACTTAACATCTTTCAATGGGATACCAAAATAATTTTTTTTCTCCTTGTGGTGAGAATACTGAAGATTTACTCTCCCAACAGCTCTGTTATCTTACATACAACAGTGTTCACTGTGATCACCACAATGGGTCATCAGAATGTCTGATCTCAGTCAGGAATCTTTATTTTTCGATCACTTTTCTCCTATTTTCCCTTGCCTGTCACTGGTACCAATAATTTGTTATCTATTTTTCTTTCTTTTCCATCACCTCTGGAGCTTTAACACTCTGAGATGACATTTTTTTTTTATTTAAGAAAGTATTAGTTAACAAAACCATAGGGTAGGAGGGGTACAATTCCACACAATTCCCACCACCCATTCTCCATATCCCTCCCCCTAACCTGATAGCTTTCCCATTCTCTAGCCCTCAGGGAGCATGGACCCAGGGTCATTGTGGGTTGCAGAAGGTAGAAAGAAGGTCTGGCTTCTGTAATTGCTTCCCCGCTGAACATTGGCGTTGACTGGTCGGTCCATACTCCCAGTCTGCCTCTCTCTTTCCCTAGTAGGGTGGGTCTCTGGGGAAGCTGAGCTCCAGGACACATTGATGGGGTCTTCAGTCCAGGGAAGCCTGGCCGGCATCCTGATGACATCTGGAACCTGGTGACTGAAAACAGAGTTAACATATGAAGCCAAACAAGTTGTTGAGCAATCATGGACCCAAAGCTTGGGATAGTGGAGAGGAAGTGTTAGGGGGATACTCACTGCAAACTCTAGTGTACTTCTGGTTTCAGGCATATATTTTGCAGTAGTTTACGGATATGTGTGAACATATGCTCTCTCACAGAAACTGGTGTATATCTAGGTTTTGGGACTTTGTTAGAAAGTGAACCACCTGAGATGGAATTAGAGTATACTATGAAAGGAAAGGTCTCACCCAAGTAATGAAGCTGAAGGGTTGTCATTCCACAAGTGTAGTCTCTGGACACACAGTGAAGCATGTTGAGGTGGCAATCGTTGTGTTGGTTAAGTTGTGATCGGCAGATGCAATATTATTTGATATGGATTAGGAGAAGCATACGTGAAAGTGGGCCCTATCCAATGGTTCCAGGACTGGGGGAAGTAGAGGCTCTATAGTGGAGATGTGAGGTTCCTGCTGTCTTAGGGTTCAAAAAGACAATCGATAGTTAATGTTATCATCACATTATTTGGTAATTGGGTTAACTTTGAAAAGTCCTTTTGTTAGGGTTTGCTGTATAGTACCCAGTATCTTGTATATAGCTGTGCTATTGGTTGCTTCTGATCTACTTGGTCAAGACCTTTGAGAGTGTCTGCATATCAATTACACTGCATATATTGAGAAAAGATTCAGTTTGTGTTTTGAAAACTTCAAGACATACAATTAATTTTCCCCCTCTCGTATTAATTAACTAGTGAAGTATATGACTACACTTTACTAGGAGTGTACATAAACACCATTCCCATCACCAAAAACTGTGACCCATCCCTCCCACCCACTCCCACCCCCAACTGGCCCAGGAAGCTGCATGTCTACCCCTCACCACAGGGATTTTACTTTGGTGCCCTACTTACAATTTGGTCAGGTCCTGCTTTTAGTTTCCCTTTCAGATCTTCTTCCTCAACTTCTATTGATGAGTGGGATCATCCCATACTCATCTTTATCTTTCTGATTTAGCTTACTTAACATAATACCTTCTAGCTCCGTCCAAGATGGGTCAGAGAAGGTGGCTTCATTGTTCAGGATAGCTGCATAGTATTCCATTGTGTATATATACCACAGCTTTCTCAGCCACTCATCTGTTGTTGGGCACCTGGGTTGCTTCCAGGTTTTAGCTATTATGAATTGTGCTGCTATGAACATAGGAGTACACACCTCTTTTTGGTTGGGTGTTATGGAGTCCTTGGGGTATAAGCCCAGGAGAGGAATTACTGGATCATATGGAAGGTCCATGTCTAGCCTTCTGAAAGTTTTCCAGACTGCTCTCCACAGAGGCTGTACCAATTTACATTCCCACCAGCAATGTAAAAGGGTTCCTTTGTCCCCACATCCTCTCCAGCATTTGTTGCTGCTGTCCTTTTTGATGTATGCCATTCTTACAGGAGTGAGGTGGTATCTTAGTGTTGTCTTAATTTGCATTTCTCTGACAATCAGTGACCTAGAGCAGTTTTTCATATTTTTGTTAGCCTTTTGGATCTCCTCTGAGGTGAATGTTTTGTTCATATCCTCTGCCCATTTTTGGATGGGGTCATTTGCTTTTTTGGTGTTAAGTTTGCTGAGTTCTTTATATATTTTGGTGATTAGTTTCTTGTCTGATGTATGGCATGTGAAGATCTTCTCCCATTCTGTGAGGGGTCTCTTTGTTTGTTTAATAGTTTCTTTGGATATGCAGAAGTTTTTCAATTTGATGTAGTCCCATTGGTTTGCTTCTGCTTTAGTCTTCCTTGCAATTGGGTTTCATTTATCAAAGATGTCCTTGAGGTGTAGGTGGGAAAGTGTTTTACCAATGTTTTCCTCTAAGTATTTGATTGTTTCTGGCCTGACATCTAGGTCTTTGATCCATTTGGAGTTGATTTTTGTTTCTGGTGAGATAAAGTGGTTCAATTTCATTCTTCTGCATGTTACAACCCAGTTTTCCGAGCACCATTTATTGAAGAGAGCCTCCTACTTCCATTTAATCCTTTGGGCCCCCTTATCAAATATTAGTTGTCCGTAGGTGTGGGGATTTATTTCTGGGCTTTCAATTCTGTTCCACTGGTCTGTGTGCCTATTTTTGTTCCAGTACCATGCTGTTTTGATGATGATGGCTTTATAATATAGTTTAAGGTCTTAGAGTGTGATGCCTGCATTTCTGTTTCTTTTCCTTAAGATGGTCTTGGCAATTCTAGGTGTTTTCAGGTTCCAGATAAATGACTGTAGTGTTTGTTCTATTCTTTTAAAGAAGCTTGGTGGAACTTTGATGGGTATTGCATAAAATTTGTATATGGCTCTGGGGAGAATATTCATTTTGATGACATTTATTCTTCCAATCCATGAGCATGGGATATCTTTCCATTTCTTGGTAGCAGTTTCTATTTCCTTGAGTAGCGACTCATAGTTTTCAGTATATAAGTCTTTCACTTCTTTGGTCAACTTTATTCTTAGGTATTTGATTGATTTTGCTGAAACAGTAAATGGGAGTGATTTCTGGATGTCTTCTTCTTCAGATTTAGTGTTTGCATAAAGAAATGCCACTGATTTTTGTACATTGATTTTGTAGCCTGATACCTTGCTATATTGCCTAATAACTTCCAGTAGTTTTCTGGTGGATTCTTTAGGTTTTTCTATGTATACTATCATATCATCTGCAAATAGTGACAGCTTGACTTCTTCCCTTCCAATCTGTATTCCTTTGATTTCTTTCTCTTGCCTGATTGCTATGGCAAGAACGTCCAATACTATGTTGAAGAGTAACGGTGACAGTGGACATCTCTGTCTAGTCCCCGATCTGAGGGCGTATGCTTTCAGCTTCTGTCCATTGAGTATAATGTTGGCTGTAGGTTGGCAATATATAGATTCCACTATCTTGAGGAATTTCCCATCTATTCCCATTTTTTGTAGTTTTGAGCATTAATGGGTGTTGGATTTTATCAAAGGCTTTCTCTGCATCTATTGAAATAATCATGTGGTTTTTGGCTTTGCTTTTATTGATGTGGTGAATGACATTGATTGACTTATGGATGTTGAACCAGCCTTGCATTCCTGGGATGAATCCCAATTGGTCATGATGAACAATCTTTTTGATATGTTGCTGTATCCGGTTGGGCAAGATCTTGTTTAATATTTTGGCATCTATGTTCATCAGAGTTATTGGTCTGTAGTTTTCCTTTTTTGTTCTGTCCCTATCAGCTTTTGGTATCAGAGTGATGTTGGCTTCATAGAAGGTGGAAGGGAGTATTTCTGTTTCTTCAATCTTATGGAAAAGCTTAAGAAGTATAGGTACTAACTGTTTCCTGAAAGTTTTGTAGAATTGGTTTGTGAAGCCATCTGGTCCAGGACTTTTGTTGTTGGGGAGGTTCTTAATAATGGTTTCAATTTCTTTGTCTGTGATTGGTGCATTTAGATTTTGTAGTTCTTCTTGGTTCAGTTTTGGAAGGTCATATGCTTCTAGGAATTCTTCCATTTCTTCCAGATTCTCTAGCTTGGTGGCGTATAGTTCTTTATAGAAGTTTCACAGGTTTCTCTGGATTTCTTTGGTGTCAGTTGTGATATCTCCTCCATCTTTCACAATTCTATTAATTTGAGTGTTCTCTCTTTTTTGTTTGGTGAGTCTGGCTAGGGTTTTTGTCAATTTTGTTTAATCTTTCAAAGAACCAACATTTGGCTTCATTGATCTTTTGTATGGTTCTTTTATTTTTGATGTTGTTGATTTCTGCTCTAACTGTAGTGATTTCTGTCCTTCTGGTTGGTTTAGGGTTCCTTTGTTCCTCTTCCTGTAAGTCCTTGAGGTGTGCAGTAAGGTCGTTCATTTGAGCTTCTACTTGGTGTTTAATATGTGATTGTATGGCTATAAGTTTCCCTCTCAGTACTGCTTTAGCTGTGTCCGAAATATTTTGATAGGTTGTGTCTTCATTTTCATTTGTTTCCAGGGACATTTGAATTTCCTGCTTGAGTGAATCTCTGACCCAGTGGTTCTTAAGGAGTATGTTGTTTAGTTTCCAAATTCTGTGACTTTTAATAATTGTCTGTCTGTTGTTAAATGTTAGTTTTACTCCACTGTGGTCTGAGAAGATACTAGGGATGATTTCAATGTTCTTGAATTTATTGATGCGGTCTTTGTCGCCTAACATGTGGTCTATCCTTGAGTATGTGTTATGTGGATTTGAAAAGAAGGTGTATTCCAGTTTTTTGGGGTGAAGGACTCTGAAATTTCCAAGAGGTCTAGTCTGTCAATCTCTTCATTCAATTCTCTTGTATCTTTGTTGGTTCTCTGCTTTGTTGATCTGTCTAAGTGTGAGAGTGGGGTATTGAAGTCTCCCACTATTACTGTATTACTATTGATGTATTTTTGAAATTCTTTCAGTAAGTGCTTGACGTATTTAGATGGTCCCTCATTGGGTGCATAGATGTTAATGATTGTTAAGTCTTCTTGGCTGATTGATCCTCTAATCATTATGTAATGTCCTTGCCTATCTTTTATTACTTTATTTAATTTAAAATCTATCGTGTCTGAGATGAGAATGGCTGTTCCTGCCCTTTTTTGTGGTCCGTTAGCCTGTGTGATAGTTTTCCATCCCTTCACATTAAGTCTGTGTTTATCTTGTTGTGACTGATGGGATTCTTTCAAGCAGCATATGGTTGGATTATGTTTTCTGATCCATCCCCCAACTCTGTGCCTTTTGATGGGTGAGTTTACGCCATTGACATTTATTGATATTATGGATTTAATGTATTGTAGTGCCATTGTTCAAAAAAAAATTTTTTTGTTTGCTCTGATATATTGTCAGTATTGTAGTGATGTTCTTGTTTATAAGAGGTCTTTTAGAACCTCTTTCAGGGCCAGTTCAGTGATGGTTGCCTCCTTTAACTGTTGTTTGTCTAAGAAGGGTTTGATCCCTCCATCTAGTTTGAATGAAAGTCTAGCAGGATATACTATCCTTGATTGAAACCCTTTTTCATTCAGGGCTCAATAGATATCTTGCCATTCTCTTCTGGCTTATAGAGTTTGAGTGGAGAAGTCTGCGGATAATCTTATGGGTTTTCCCTTGTATGTGACTTTTTTTCTCTCTTGCAGCCTTTAGGATCCTTTCTTTATCCTTACTTATTCTCATTGTGACTATGATGTGTCTTAGTGTCTTCAGGTCTGGGTTGTATCTGTTTGGTACTCTCTGGGCCTCTTGAATCTCGATGTCCTTTCTGTTATTCAGGTCTGGGAAGTTTTCTTCTATTATTTCCTCTAGAATGTTTGCTTCCCCTTCCTCTCTTTCTTCCTCTGGCAGGCCAATTAAACGAATGTTACTTCTTTTGAGATCATCCCATACATCTCTGTTGTTGTTTTCAGTGTCTCTCGATCTCTTTTTTAGCTCTTTCATCTCTTTCTTAGTTTTCTCTAACTCATCCTCTGACTAATTCTGTTTTCTGCTTCTGTTAGTCTGCTTTCCCTTGCCTCAGCTTCTTTCTTCATTACAGCTATTTCAGCTTTCAGTTCTCTAATTGCCTCAGGATAATCAGTATTTTCCTTGGGCGTCTCAACTGTTGTTTCCCTAATACTGCCATTAATTTCCTCCAATGTTGTTTTCATTTCTGTGATTAATAAGTTTATTATTGCTTGCATACTTTTCTTATCTATGGTTACTTCTGGCTGATTTGTAGTTTCTTCTGGGCTCTTGTCTTCATTCATTGGAGTAGCAGTTTTATTTGTTTTTGATCTAATCATTTTTTATTTATGTGTTTCATTTTTTTTTCCTGCAGGGTTATTGCTGGGCTCGGTGCCTGCACCATGAATCCACTGCTCCTGGAGGCCATTTTCCCCCTTTTTGTTGCAGCCTCGTTGCGTTTATTATTGCCATTGTTGACGTTGTTTTGATGTTGGATAGGACAGAGAGAAATGAAGAGAGGAGGGGAAGACAGAGAGAGAGGGGAGAGAAAGATAGACACCTGCAACCTGCTTCACCCCCCGTGAAGCGACTCCCCTGCAGGTGGGGAGCCGGGGGCTCAAACCGGGATCCTTACGCCGGTCCCTGCACTTTGTGCCACGTGCGCTTAACCCACTGCACCACCGCCCGATTCCCTATTTGTTTCTTTTTTCATGCTCTGTTGTTCCTCAGTTGTTGTGTTTTGAGTACAAGCAACACTGTACTAAATACCTGTATGACAATTACAGTCACCAACCTCAGGAATTACAGTAGCAACTGAAGCAAGTATTGAAGCAGTTTAATCACTACCAGTTAGCCAAACAATTTCTCCAGTCAGTGAAAGAATAGTAACCAAGTCCCAGTGAAGAAGAAAGAGAAAAAAAAAGAAGAGAAAGCAAGAATAGAGAGTTATGCAAGTCTACTATCCACTGTATATTCTATGGGTAACAAGAGGGGAAAGGGAACCAGAGCAGAGATACACACATAGAGAGTTCACTCTGAGTCAGAATTCTTCCCCAGAATAATTCCCAAATGTGTATCAGTGAATTCAAAAAAGCACACTGTTTGGTGGTGTGGGGGCTGGTTCCTGTGGCTTTGGGAACTGTAGGATTAAGGAAGAAAGAATGACAAGAATGGGAAAAGAATAAAAAAAGAAAGAGAGAAAAAAGAAAAAGATAAGAAAAAGAACAGTCATAAAATAGCGGTGAAAGGAGTTTTTAAAATTTATTTATTTTTAATTATTTAATTAGCTATGTGGGGTGAGGGGGGGGGTTGGCTACATAGAAAGAAAAAAAGGCCAGAGGTTTCAGAAGGGTATAGACTTAGAATGAATGATACTCCCTGGTGGGACAGGAATTCGGTAAAGACAGAAGCTCAGCAGGGGATTCTGCTAGGAGCTGGTCCCCAGGGACTGGTTAGGGGCAGGGGGCAGAGGAGGTGGTGTGCTTAATAATTAAAAGGAAAAAAAATTGTTCCCTTTTTTTCTACTCTAATTCTTAACCAAATTAAGTTATAGTCACCTCCTTGGTGTCACCACTAGGACCCCTTATTGACTGGCCTACTAAAAGCAGAAAATCCTACCTTTTCCAGAAGATGTGATCAGAGCTCAAGCCACTAGCAGCTTCTCAGTCAGCCATCTTCCGGGAACCCCCCTCTGGGATGACTTTTTCAGATAGAAAGAGCAAGTTGGTGGCCACATACTGAAGTTTCCTTTAATTCAGTGGGGCTGAGCTCAAACCTGGATCTCACACATGACAAACAGCACAATATACAAGTGAGCTACTGCCAACCAAATCTGATCTCTTCTCCTAAGAGTCTGGTGGTGGGTGGTGGTAGTGGGGTGTGTCTTTGATTAGATCATGCAATCACATAGAAACCTACTTTTATATCTAAAGCTCTGGAACGAACTGGTATCAGAGCCAGTTTTCATTTTTGTCATCTTCAGAGGACTCGATTGTTCCATCTGTCTTCTCCACTAAATACCCTAGGCCCTCTGTGTCACAGTGATCCGTATTCTTGCCACAGTCCTCCAGAAGCACCACTCACCCAAATGCAGAGTCAGGCTTGGGTACTTCTTGCACTCCTCTGCTTCCTCTCTCCCTTTATAACCCAGCCAAAAAAAAAATAATAATACCGTGTGTTTTACTTGCAACACTTCTCACTTCCAGTTTCTTTTTAAAAATTAATTTTATAAAATTATATGTCAACAGCGGTTTAAAGCCACACCATGCCTACCACCAGAGTTCTGAATCTTCAGTCTCTTCACTGCAATCCACTATAGTTCCCCTAAGGTTGTAGACATGCGCTAACCATCATCTCTACAACTATCTGTCTCCATTTATACATGATTTCCCCCATTTTCTCCTGATTCAAATCTCTGTTCCTCTCCAAGCCATTCATGACAAAATAACTACCTCCATATGCCCCTCTCCTTTTCCTTATTTCTCTCTGGGTGCTGATGGAGATGGAGTTCAGAATCCTCTTATCTTCATCTTACCACTTCTCCCCCACTGGGAGTACAGATCAGGCTTGTTTTTGGGGTGCAGAAGGTAGGGGTTCTGGCTTCTGAAATTGCTTCTCTGCTGAACACAGTCACTGACAGGTCGATCCATACTCCCAGCCTGTACCTATCTTTCCATAGTGGACCAGAGCTCTGGAGGTGGGAGCAGCTAGGACACATTGGTGAGGTCATCTTCCCAGAGAAGTCAGGATGAAGTCATGGTAGCATCTGTAACTTGGTATCTGGAAGGTGACGTGACCTAAATTGAGACAAACTAGTTATTGAACAGGAACCAAAAAGTAGGATTAGAGCAGATGAGATTAGGGATTTTAGGGTAGAATAAAGCTAGGAAAACCATTTTAGGCATGTTTCTGGGGGCACACAACTACGGTAGTTTTGCTTGAGTTTGATAACTAGCCTGAAGTTAGAATAGAATATTATCTGAAAGAATAGTAACAGCATGATAACAGCATGATGTTGACCAGACTTCCCTGGACTAACAGACAACCCCACCAATGTGTCCTGGAGCCTGCTTCCCCAGAGACCCACCCTACTAGGGGAAGAGAGAGGCCCACTGGGAGTAGTCAGTGCCCATATTCAGCAGGGAAGCAGTTACAGAAGCCAGACCTTCCACCTTCTGTACCCCATAGTGACCCTGAGTCCATACTCCCAGAGGGATAGAGAATGGGAAAGCTATCAGGGGAGGGAATTAAATATGCAGATTGGGTGGTGGGAATTGTGTGGAGTTGTACCCCTCCTATCCTATGGTTTTGTTTATGTCTCCCTTACTTAAATTTTAAAAAATTAAATAAAAAAAGAAGAAATCCCAGAAAAAAATGGTGTCAGAGTAGAGAAAAGGGCTAAAAAGTTGGATTAGGGCAAATGATGGATAAAATGAACTATCTCCATCCATCTGACCGAGGGCCCATACATATTTGTCCTTATACTTTATATTTACATTTATACTTATATTTATAATATACTTATATTTATATTTAGCACCAGAACCTGTGTAACCTCTAAGTCCCTATTGGTCTGAGCTCACAGCTCATGGTCACAGCTGGGAACATTGCAGCCTGCACTCATTTCAGGACACAGTGTTTTTTGAGTGGCAGGGCAGGATACCCCAGACTGGGGCTATCCTTACAGTCACTGCTTTATGGTGAAGACAAGGTCATAGTAGGGCCAACAAGATGCCCTTCTTGATGGATCACTTCTTGTTTCCAGTTTATGTTTTTATTGTTTCACCAGAACTTTTCCTATCACTCTAAATGTGGACTTCCCAGTTTCATTTTTTTCCTTACCTCCCCTTTTAACCTCAGTCACATTTCCTTGTTAACAGTCTACTATTCCTTTAGACACCTCATTGCTGTTAAAAAAATTAATGACTTTTTTGTGGACCGTTAGCCTGTATGATAGTTTTCCATCCTTTCACTTTAAGTCTGTGTTTATCTTGTTGTGACAGATGGGATTCTTGCAAGCAGCATATGGTTGGGTTATGTTTTCTGATCCATCCCCCCACCCTGTGCCTTTTGATGGGTGAGTTTAAGCCATTGACATTTATTGATATTATGGATTTAATGTATTGTAGTGCCATTGTTCTAAAAAACAATTTGTTTACTCTGATATATTGCAAGTATTATAGTGATGTTCTTGTTTATAAGAGGTCTTTTAGTACCTCTTTCAGGGCCAGCTTGTTGATGGTTGCCTCCTTTAACTGTTGTTTGTCTAAGAAGGTTTTGATCCCTCCATCTAGCTTGAGTGAAAGTCTAGCAGGATATATTATCCTTGGTTGAAACCCTTTTTCATTCAGGGCTCGATAGATATCTTGCCACTCCCTTCTGGCTTTTAGAGTTTGAGTGGAGAAGTCTGCAGATAATCTTATGGGTTTTCCCTTGTATGTGACTTTTTTTCTCTCTTGCAGCCTTTAGGATCCTTTCTTTATCCTTACTTATTCTCATTGTGACTATGATGTGTCTTGGTGTCTTCAGGTCTGGGTTGATTCTGTTGGGTACTCTCTGGGCCTCATGAACCTTGATATCCTTTCTGTTATTCAGGTCTGGGAAGTTTTCTTGTATTATTTCCTCTAGAATGTTTGCTTCCCCTTCCTCTCTTCCTCTGGCAGGCCAATTATACGAATGTTACTTCTTTTGATATCATCCCATATGTCTCTTTTGTTGTTTTCAGTGTCTCTCAATCTCTTTTTAAGCTCTTTCACCTCTTTCTTAGTTTTCTCTAACTCATCCTCTGTCTGACTAATTCTGTTTTCTGCTTCTGTTAGTCTGCTTTCCCTTGCCTCAGCTTCTTTCTTCATTACAGCTATTTCAGCTTTCAGTTCTCTAATTGCCTCAAAATAATCAGTATTTTCCTTGGGGGTCTCAACTGTTGTTTCCCTAATACTGCCATTCCTTTCCTCCAATGTTGTTTTCATTTCTGTGATTAATAAATTTATTATTGCTTGCATACTTTTCTTATCTATGGTTACTTCTGACTGATTTGTAGTTTCTTCTGGGCTCTTGTCTTCATTCATTGGGGTAGCAGTTTTATTTGTTTTTAATCTACCCATTTTTTTTATTTATGTGTTTCTCTCTTTTTTTTTAATGCTCTGTTGTTCCTCAGTTGTTGTGTCTTGAGTACAAGTAACACTGTACTAAATACCTTTATGACAATTGCACTCACCAACCTCTGGAATTACAGTAGCAACTGAAGTAAGTATTGAAGTAGTTTAATTGTTACCAGTTAGCCAAACAATTTCTCCAGTCCGTGAAAAAATAGTAACCAAATCCCAGTGAAGAAAGAGAAAAGAAAGAGATGATAGCAAGAATAGACAGTTATGCAAATCTACTATCCAGTGTATATTCTAGGGGTAACAAGAGGGGAAAGGGAACTAGAGCAGAGATACACACATAGAGAGTCTACTCTGAGTCAGATTTCTTCCCCAAAGTAATTCACAAATTCAGAAAGGCAAAGAAGAAAGAAGAAGTGTATGACAAGATTAAAAAAAAGAGAGAGAGAGAGATAAGAGAGAGAAAAGGGAGAAGATAAGAAGAAGAGTTGTAATTAAAGAGCAGTGCAAGGAACTTCCCATATGTGTATCAGTGAATTAAAAAAAAAAAACACCCTGTTTGGTGGTATGGGGTATCCTGCTAGGAGCTGGTCCCAGGGACTGCTTATGGGGGGGGGGAGGATGTATGCTTGAAAATTAAAAGGAAGAAAAAAGAATTTTTTTCCCTACTCTAATTCTTAACCCAAATTAAGTTATAGTCACCACCTTGGTGTCTAAGCACACCTTATTGGCTGGCCTGCTAAAGGCAGAAAATCCTATTGTCTCTAGGGGAGTGTGTTCGGAGCTCAGAGGCTAGCAGCTTTTCCGTCCGCCATCTTCCGGGAACCCCCCCCTCCAGACTTTTTTAAAGGATTTCTCGAAAATGAAAACTAGCTCCAAGTCCTTTGATCCAATGAGAGCTATACTCAAGAAGTCTTTGGATCTGCCCTCAGGGTCGCGGTGGTCCCTGGAGACTCCCAAGAGAAAGCCCCTGAGCTAAAGTGCTCTCTCCGGGTCCTCTGCCCGCCGCCCAACAGCGCTCTGCAATCGGCGGAGGAGCCACCTTCCTATTAAGTATATACCTGACATTAATATTATTATTATTATTTATTATTATTATTATCGACAAGTTTATCAGTGGTGTGGTAAAATGAGTAATGGTCATTATTTTTCTGTTGTATGTGTTAGAACAGAGAGAAATTGCAGCTATCAAAAACAATGAACCCACCTTCTCTGACCCATCTTGGACAGAGCTAGAAGGAATTATGTTAAGTGAACTAAGTCAGAAAGATAAAGATGAGTATGGGATGATCCCACTCATCAACAGCTGACTAAGAAGATCTGAAAGGGAAACTAAAAGCAGGACCGGATCAAATTGTAAGTAAGGCACCAAAGTAAAAACCCAGTGGTGAGGGGTAGACATGTAGCTTCCTGGGCCAGTGGGGGGTGGGAGTGGGCGGGAGGGATGGGTCACAGTCCTTTGGTGGTGGGAATGGTGTTTATGTACACTCCTAGCAAAATGTAGACATATAAATCAGTAGTTAATTAATATGAGAGGGGGAAATCAATTGTATGTCTCAAAGTTTCTCAAAACACAAACTGAATCTTTTTAATATATAGGCTACGTATTTGATATGCGGACTCTCTCAAAAGCCTAGACCAAGTAGATTAGAAGCATCCAATAGCACAGCTATATACAAGATACTGGATACTGTACAGCAAACCATAACAAAGGGACTTTTCAAAGTTAACCCAATTAACAAATAATGTGATGATAATATTAACTATCGATTGTCTTTTTGAACCCTAAGACAGCAGGAACCTCACATCTTCACTATAGAGCCCCTACTTCCCCCAGTCCTGGAACCCTTGGATAGGGCCCACTTTCACGTATGCATCTCCCAATCCAAACCAAATAATATTGCATCCGCCGATCACAACCTAACCAAAGCAACGATTGCCACCTCAACATGCTTCACCTCAGGCTGTATCCAGAGACTTCACGTGTGGAATGACAACCCTTCAGCTTCATTACTCGGGTGAGACCTTTCCTTTTATAGTACACTCTAATTTCATCTCAGGTAGTTCACTTTCTAACAAAGTCCCATAACCTAGATATACACCAGTTTCTGTGAGAGAGAGCTTATGTGCACACGTATCCATAAACTACTGCAAAATATATACCTGAAAGCAGAAGTACACTAGAGTTTGCAGTGAGTACCTCCGTAACACTTCCTCTCCACTATTCCAAGCTTGGGATCCATGATTGCTCAACAATTTGTTTGGCTTCATATGTTAACTCTCTTTTCAATCACCAGGTTCCAGATGCCACCAGGATGCTGGCTAGGCTTCCCTGGATTGAAGACCCCACCAATGTGTCCTGGAGCTCAGCTTCCCCAGAGACACACCTTACTAGGGAAAGAGAGAGGCAGACTGGGAGTATGGACTGACCAGTCAACGCCCATGTTCAGCGGGGAAGCAATTACAGAAGCCAGACCTTCTATCTTCTGCAACCCTCAACGACCCTGGGTCCATGCTCCCAGAGGGCTAGAGGATGGGAAAGCTATCATGGGAGGGGGTGGGTTATGGGGATTGGGTGATGGGAATTGTGTGGAGTTGTACCCCTCCTACCTTATGTTTTTGTTCATTAATCCTTTCTTAAATAAAAAATTTAAAAAAATTAATGACTATGATCTGTCATGTTTACAAGCTAAAGAAGAAAACCCACATGTTCATACCAGTGAATACAGAAAAAGCATTTGACACAGTCCAACATCCACATAAAGGAAACAAACAAACACTTCTCATTAAACTAGGAGGAGAAGACTTCTTCAATTTGACAAAGGTCATCTACAAACACCTTACAGCTGACACTATATTTCATGTTTAGAAACTCATTGTTTCCTCCATGCCACCTGGAACAAGATAAAACTGTCTCTTCTCCCCATGCCTTTCAATAACTCACTGGAAATCCTGCTTAATGCAATAAGAAAAGGAAATAAAAACATTGGGAAGGAAGAAATAAAACTGTCTTTGTTTGCAAATGACATGGCTGCTTAAGGAAACATTTCCTTCCTCAAAATCCTATGTCAGATTTTATTTTATATGGGATACAAGCAGAATCCTTAAAATGCCCTTTCAAAAGCCTTGGGGGATGGGGAGAAGCAGCAGCTCTTCAGACATGTTCTGGCTGTTCCCTCCTTTACTTATGTGATTGCAGTTACGATGGACAGTCAGTTAAGTAAAGAGAACACTTCACTGGGGTCTCAGACCTGCTCTTTTTCATGTTTGAGAGCCCAACATATTATCCACTATGTCACGTCCTTGGCTGTCACCTCTTTCTTTCTACTTCACTGATTTCTTAGGATGAATCTCCCAATCCCACACCCAATGAGCTGAACTCAAGTTCACATCTCTGGACATGCTTTGAGGAAACCACAAGAAAAGATTTAACTGAAATATGTCTTCTTCAAAGCATTCCTCCCTGATACCACATGCTATGGTATTTGCCCTTTTAACATTTTCCAGTGAGATACTTTATCATTTGTTATTACAAATCACTGTGTGGGATGCATTGGATCGACCTTCTCGTGGTGCATCCCGTGAGTACCCATTTATTGGGGAAACTGAGGATCCTTCCTAGCCGACTGAATCCACATGGATCCCAGTCACTTTCAAAGCCAGCAACAAGCAGACATCAGGCTCAACCTGACGCTGTTGACTGGCTATGGAAGAAGGGCAAACGCTAGAAGAAGAACTGTGTTATTTAAAAAAAAAACAAACACTCCCTCTTTAGATTGAAAGCTCGATGGAGCTAGGGCTATTTCTCTGCTTTGTCACATACTGAGAGCAAAGAACAGTACTTGTCCCTATTATTATAATTATAAAAATAATAATTACTATTATTATTTTGTTGTTGCTGTTCATGATAAATGATATTTTGAAGATGAAAGGAATGTAAAATTTTAAATAAAAATATATATTGATCTAGGTCCAGTGAGTTTGCCAGGTTGGATGTGTGTGTTGCTATGCATTTCAGCCCCTTACCATACAAGAGTGGCACTGTACTGGGGGAGCTCCAGTGCCGCAATCTCCCTCTCTTTCTTGTCCATAGGACTAAAGTTGAGGTGGGAGTAGGGAAATCATACATGTGCAGGGCCTACACTCTGAAAACAAACAAACAAATTGAATCTCTATTTTTGAGGTTTGGCATAAAATCCAGCGATTTCTGACAGTGGAGCATATTGGGACGTAATATTCAATTTTGGACAAGATTCTTTGATTCTTTGATTCCTCTTTTATCCATGTTCCTGGGCACCTCTTAAAATGACTGCTCAATTTTAAGAAACTTAAGAAACAAATCTTAAAGCACAAGGACTGGCATAAGGATCCCGGTTCGAACCCCGCCTCCCCACCTGCAGGGGAGTCGCTTCACAGGTGGTAAAGCAGGTCTGCAGGTGTCTATCTTTCTCTCCCCCTGTCTTCCCCTCCTCTCTCCGTTTCTCTCTGTCCTATCCAACAACGACGACAACAACAACTACAACAATAAAACAACAAGGGAAACAAAAGGGAATAAATAAATAAAATAAAATATTTTTAAAAAAGAAAGAAACAAATCTTAGGAAGACCATGTTTCTGTTCAAAGACCAGGAAAATTTCCAGGAAAGATTAGTCTGTCCTGGGAGTATGGCTCTAGTACAGCGGGCTAAGACGCAGGTGGCGCAAAGCACAAAGACCGGCATAAGGATCCCGGTTCGAACCCCGGCTCCCCACCTGCAGGGGAGTTGCTTCACAGGCGGTGAAGCAGGTCTGCAGGTGTCTATCTTTCTCTCCTCCTCTCTGTCTTCCCCTCCCTCTCTCCATTTCTCTCTGTCCTATCCAACAACAACAATAACAATAATAACTACAACAATAAAACAACAAGGGCAACAAAAGGGAAAAAAATAAAATAATTATTTAAAAAAATTTTAAAAAAAGATTAGTCTGTCCCAATTCAAAATAATCTGGACCACTCAACTCTCTTTTCCTATTTGAATCCCTATCCACTTTCTTTTTAAAAAAATGTCTTACTTATTTCTTATTGGATAGACGGAGAGAAATTGAGAGGACAGAGGGAGACAGAGAGGGAAAGAGACAGAGACACCTGCAGCCCTGCTTCACCCCTTGTGAAGTTTCCCCCCTGCAGATGGGGACCAAGGGCTTGAACCTGGGTCCTTGTGCACTGTAATGTGTGGGCTTAACCAGGTGTGCCACCGCCTGGCCCCACCTATCCATTTTCTGATAAGCTTTCATCTTGGAGTTTTTACTTTTTCTAGCAGCCTTCCTTCCAGTCTTTTCCTCTGGTTTAAACTCAGAGCTGAAGTCTATTCTTGCAGGAATACTACTCCTGGGGCTTCCAGAGCACTCAGAGGTCAGCTCTGTAAAGAGCAGCTGGTTGGAAGGGTGTAGGTTGACAACCCCACCCCCTACACTCCCACCCCCTTAGGTCACTGCAAGCTACCATTCTACTTGCAACCTCACCTTGCAAGGCAGAGGGGGACTTTTAGTCATGGTCTACCAAAGTAGGGCCAATGTCGCGAGAATTTCCTTCTTTCTAGATTCCTTCTCTTAGTTCTTGGCCAACCTCCGCCTAGCAATGGTGAGAGCACTTATTGCCCATAGGCCAGACCTCCTGCCTGCACTCCCTCAGCACCCAGTTACTGCTGGGGGGGTGGGCAGCACCTGGATGGTCTCTTCCACCTTGGAGACCCCCACGACACATTTAGTCTGCTGGGAAAGCGAGCGCCCGCAAGGAGAGAGACCCACGCCGAGACCTTCCGGGGCCTGAGACTTGCGTTGCACGCCCGCTCCCGGTGCGGGTGCAAGGAGCAGAGCAGCCACTGTGAAGACTTCTGTGGGCACAGGAGCTCCCCGCGCTGGAGCTTTGGGTCCCAAGCGGGCCTTCCGGCGCGGGGCTGCGCGGTCCTGCAGGGAACTTTGCAGCGCCCGGGGCTGGGCTCGAGCGCACCGCTGTGGAGGCCGCAGCCTCCGCGGGACATGCGCCCCGTGCCCTCCGCGGTCCCCATGTCCCCGCTTGACCCGCGGGTCCCCGCGCAGCAGTTGTCTGTTTGGAGGGACTCTGGGGGTGGGGTGAAGGGGAGCAGGCCAGGGGCCTGGGCTGGGGCGCCCTGTGCAGGCACCAGGGGCTGAGCGTCCCCCTAGGCATGCAGGGGGCTGGCCCCTCTGGGTGGAGCACGCACCGGCCGCCCCCCAGTGCGCCGGTGCCTCCCTGAGCAGAGTGCGCAGGCGCCAGTGGTTGGCTTGCACCAAAACCCGGCTCGAGCGCGGTGGGAGCGCTGGAGCAACACGAACCCTGACTGACTGACCAATGGAGCCTGGAGTCTCAGAGGCAAGGGACTATGACGCCCGCCTAGGGGCCCGCTTGCCATGTGGCCTGGCCCCTGCTGAGCCTGGAGCACTGGAGGATGTCTGCGCTGAGGAAGGTGCGACTGCGGGGCCAGGGCGGGGGGGGGGGGGGGGGGAGCGGGCGCCATCGGGGAGAGGGGGGTGGCGGGTGGCGGGGTAGGGTCCCTGCAGAGCGCCCGGGTGTGGGCGGGGGACCCTGCGCGAGACTGCGTGGGGGCGGGAGCGCATAGGTCGCTGCTCCCGAGCCAGAGCGAGGTCCCCCGGCACCTGTGCGTGGGACCCCGAGTTGGCAGCGTGGCCCCGCGCCCCAGCGGCACTGAGTGCCCGGAGCCAGCGCGCGCGTCCTGCACCGTGGCGGGGTCCCTGGGTTCTGGGCTCTGGGGTGCACGTGTTAGAAGGTAAAACATTGTTCCAGAGATAAAAGGGTTAAAAAAGTAAAACTGGAGAAAATGGGCCCCCTGGAAAGGCCAGTAAACTACTTGTTTTGACAAGAATCAGTTAAGGAAACATTTCCTGCTGAGGGGAGACAATTAACAAAGGCAACTCCCCAACCTGCAACATCCTGCTGACCAGGCAGAAGGGAAGATTAGCAAAAGTCGCAACTCCTACCCCCCTGCATCCTCCTGCTATGGCTTGGGAACACTTTTTTTTAAATTAAACTAACAGGATGCTTGTCATATAGCCCCCCTTCCCTAAATCCTATATAATCTCAATAGAAACTATAGAGGGGGTCGAGCATTACTGACCACCACTGCGTGGTGGCTCAGTGTGTTCATCCCTGGCGCCAGCTAATAAAGACTCTGTTGATTTTACATCGCTCTGGTCTCTTGGTGATTTCTGTGGATTACCGGACCCTAACACATGGAGGGCGCCGAGTGGGGCGCCGCGGAGGTGCGACGGTCCCTCCTTGGCCCTGTGAGCCCAGTAGCTGGGAGACCCATGGAGGGGCTGACCAGTGAGAGGGCTACATGCTGACTGGGACTCGGGTTCCGGTGCAGGAGGGGCAGCCGCCATGGTGGTGGTGGTGGTGGGGCAGGCGGCACATTGCACCCCCCCAACCTCCTTGGTCAATTCCATGTGGTGACGCTCTGGGACCCGCGGGAAAGGAGAGGTGTGGGGTCGCTGGTGCGGGGTGGCCTAGGCTGTGGTGACTGTGGTGCGGGGAAGGCGTGGGCAGGCAGGGGGTGGCCAATGCCCTGCTCTCCAAGTGCCAACTAGTGCACAGGGCTTTTTTAGGGGTGGTTGCTAAGCTAGGCTCTACCAGGCGCAGGATTTTATAACCAAGCCTTTTGTAAAAAAAAGCAAATTAATATGTAAAATATGATAGATTCCTTGTGCAGGCACCAATACCCAGAAATAACCCTGGTGAGGAAAACAAAACACAAAACATTAAAAAAAATAAATAAACAATGATGTTGAGAGAAAAAAGTTAAAAGAATCTGGAGGAGCTGGGCGGTAGTGCAGCAGGTTAAACGCAGGTGGCACGAAGCACAAGGACCTGCCTAAGGATCCCTGTTAGAGCCCCAGGTTCCCCACCTGCAGGGGAGTCCTTCACAGATGTTGAAGCAGGTCTGCAGGTGTCTATCTTTATTCCCACCCCCGCTGTCTTCCCCTCCTCTGTCCATTTCTCTCTGTCATTTTTAACAATGACATCAATAATTACAGTAATAACTGCAACAATAAAAATGAACCCGGGCAAAAAAGAGAAAATAAAAAATATATATATATATATATTTTAAAAGCACATTTAAAGAATCTTGGAGTTGGGCGGTAGCCCAGTGGGTTTAGCACACATGGCACAAAGCACAAGGACTGGCCTAAGGATCCCGGTTTGAGCCCCCAAGTCCCCACCTACAGTGGAGTGGCTTCACGGGCTGTGAAATAGGTCTGCAGGTGTCTATATTTCTCTCCCCTCTCTGTCTTTCCCTCCTCTCTCTATTTCTCTGTCCTATCCAACAAGGGCAACAATAACAACAACAATAGTAACTACAACAATTAAACAAGGGCAACAAAAGGAAATAAATATTTAAAAAAAGAACTTAAAAGAATCTTTAAATCTGTAGCAAACAGGTAAACAGTAACAATTCAGTGTACATATCCTTGTAGACACTATATGGAAGCCAATGTGCAGACATCAGAGGAAACAACACTGCAGTTTGGGGATGGTCTAGATGTGAATTGATATAGTCCCATAATGAAAAAAATGTTTCTGGACTGTGGTTAGTAGTCTTTCTTAGTTACGTAGCCTTTCCTCTCTTTGTACACATTTGAGAATATTAATAATAGGATCAGCTGTTATTAAGAATTTGAAACAACAAGGGCAACAAAAGGATAAATGAATAAATAAAAATTTAATAGAAGAATTTGAAGGCATCTTGTAAATAATTAACAAGTGTTATATATATGTATATATATATATATAAGATTTATATAAATATAAAGCAAATTCAGGGCCTGGCGGTAGTGCAGTGGATTATGTGCACACAGTACAAGGAGCAAAGACTGGCCTAAGGATCCTGGTTGGAACCCCTGGCTCCCCACCTGCAGGGGGGTCACTTCACAAGTGGTGAAGCAGGACTGTAGGTGTTGCTCTCCTTTTCAGTCTCTGTTTTCCTGTCCTCTCTGTTTCTGTCTGTCCTATCCAACAACAATAGCAATGGCAACAATAACCACAGCAGTAACAACTAGGACAAAAGAATGGGAAATAATGACCTCCAGGATCAGTGGACTATAGTGAAGGCACCAAGCCCCAACTATAAGCCTGGAGGCAAAAAGAAGAAATCTTTTGTCCATTCTCCCAGAGGGATAAGGATTAGGGAACCTTCCAGTGGAGGGGAGGGTATAGGGAACTCTGGTGACTGGAATTGTATGGGATTGTACTCCTCTTATCCCACAATCTTCTTAATCATTATTAAATCACTAATTTAAAGAAAGCAAGAGAAAAAATCTATAAAAACACAGAAGCACACTATCTGCTAGCTACCTTCTTAGTAACTTTCTGAAGCTCCACATTCATTCTGTAGTATATTTAGAAAAGAGTTTAGTCTAGCTAGCTTAACACAAATACTAAAGAAAACATGTTCTCTGTACACTTGGTGAGGGAGGAACATTGGTTGTTTTTTTTTCCTATTTTTATTAGTGATTTAATAATGGGTTTAATTGTTTTGTTGTTATTGTTGAGTCATATGATTGATTTATTGTCATTTGTTATCAGTCTCTTGTCAATTTTGTGACATCCAGGTATCTTCTCCCAATTTCCGGGTTACCTTTAGGGGCGAAGTCGGGGTACAGCCGCAGAGGGGCTAGCGCCCCCGGACCCAGTACCCCGGGACAGGCGCACCCCTTAGAGGTGGCTGCGCACCCCCCCCAAACCTCCAGCACCCAGCGGCCTTGAGCAGGGCGCTCCCCGAGATGGAGCCATGCACACCCAAGGCAGGGGCGCACCCAGGGGAGGTGTCCGCGAGCCCCCAGACCCCGCACCTCTGGCAGGGACAACCTGGAAGGGTGGCTGCGTGCCCCCAGATCTTGCTGCTTTTGGCTTCCTTGAGTGCGAGCATAGGGACCCCGCCAAAGTCTGGGCAGCAGGCCTTCCCTTTCCTTCCTGCCGGGAGAGGGGTCCTAGGTCCCTGGGCCTCACCCAGTGTGTCAGTGCTGGTGGCTCCAAGTGCCCTGAGGGTGAGGACCTGCCAGCACAGCTGGAGTCCAGGCAGTGCGCCTCCCGCCCATCCCAAACGCCCGGGCAGGAGGGGACCCCGGAACCCACTGACCTGGCTTCAGGAGCAGCCAGGCCCAGAAAACTTTCCTCGTGTCCGCCCACCCGAAATGTGCACCCGCTGTCCTTCCTCTCGGTGTGGCCCACGACGAGGTCCTCGGGGGACGGCTGTTTGGAATCCTGAACTTCGAGTTTGATCTGGGGCAACATGGCGAGCCAAGCTCCCAAATTAGGGTGAAGGAGGCTGGGGCACGGGGTGAGGGTCCAGGTTGGGGGTCTCCTCGCACTACTAGAACTGGAGTGTTTTCTCTGCCTCTTTTGGAAGAGACATGCATTTCAGAGGGGTGCCCCAAGCCAGCTGGCCCCAACCCTTGTTGAGCCCTGGGCCCAGGCTGTGGATTGGGTCTGGGCTGAGGGTCTGGCACTTTGCAACCTGCTGGTCCTAGAGGGCACTGCCAACACCCACCCCTAACCCCCCTCATCCCGGTGGCCTGGGCCTGGCAGGGCTCCGTGTGTGGTGGGGGGTGGGCAGGGGTCGCCTGGGGTTCTTGTGTCTGTGGGGACAGTCCTGGGGAGACTGCAATCTGCCTACTCACACAATGGGGCAGCCAGGATGCTGGCAGGTGGGAGCTGCACTAGGAGCCCCACAGAGCCAGGCAGCAGCTGATCTTGGAGCTGGGTGGGAACCAGGCAGGAACCACGGTTTTTTTTTTTTTAAATGAAATTTAAAAAAGGAAATTAAAAAAAGGAAAAATGTTATTTGTTAATACAAAAAAGAGAAGCAGAGCATGACTATGGCACATGCAAATCTGGGGATTGAATTCAGGACTTAATGCCTACAGAGCCATTGCCCTAGCCATTTTGCAATTCTAAAGTATAAATAGTTTATTTTATTTTTGTTGTTGTTGTTGTCACCAAGGTCTCATTGTCTTCCTTTCTTTTTTTTCCTTGTCTATTATTTTCCACTCTTGTTTATTTTTATTTATTTTTCCATTTTGTTGCCCTTGTTGCTTAACATTGTGTGGTGATTAATGTCATTGTTGTTGGATAGGACAGAGAGAAATGGAGAGAAGAGGAGAAGACATAGAGGGGGAGAGAAAGACAGACACCTGCAGACCTGCTTCACCACCTGTGAAGGGACTCCCGGGCAGGTGGGGAGCCAGGGGCTAGAACCGTGATCTTTCCTCTGGTCCATGAGCTTTGCGCCATGTGCGCTTAACCCGCTGTGCCACTGCCTGACTCCAACTGTCTCCATCTCTTAACACTTTTTTAAATAAGATTATAATATAGTCCTAGTTTCCGTAGTACATATACTAAAATTGGCATGATACATAGAAGATTAGCATGGCCCCTGCTCAAGGATTACACACAGATTCATGAGGCATACCATATTTTTTCAAAAAAGATTATAAAATATATGTACACACATATAAATAATTATAATCTTTTAAAGAGCCAGTTAATGCAACCTGGGAGGCGGTTCAGTGGCAAGAGATCTGGATTTGTATGTGTGGGGTCCCAGGTCTGTCTGAACTCTGGTTCTACATATGATGAAGCTCTTTTAAAAGATTTATTAATCAGTGAGGGAGAAAGGGAGGGGAGAGAGAGAGAGAGAGAGAGGAAACACACTATAGCATCAGTCTGGAACATGTGATACTGGAGGTAGAATTCAGGACCTCATGCTTGAGTCCAAAACTCCAACCACTCTGCCAGCCTCCAGGGCTGCAGATTGGCTTTTTTGAATAAAATCATGGTAATATTGTTCTCTTAACTGTAAATCTTTTAAATAATACAAAGTCTTTTTAAAATTTTTTCTCAAATAGTGTGCCTGGGGATCAATCCCACCCAGAACCTTGCACCTGCATGGGACAGCTGAGAAGCCTCCCTGCCAGTCTCCATTCTGTATCCTTTAAGAGAGGGAGACATGCAAAGCACTGCTCCTCTATGCAAGGAGTCCCGCCCATTGCCTGCCTGTGTTTTCACTTGCAGTGTGCAGGATCAGACCCCCAGCCACATGCTATGCAAAGCATGTGCTTTACCCCCTGCAGCACCTTCTGGTCCTGAGTTTGATTGCTGGCATTGCATGTGCCAGAATGATACTCTCATTCTCTCTCATGAATAAAAAAGTTATTTTATGTATGTTACTTATGTTATGTTATGTTTTTAATTAACGTATGTTATGTTATGTTTTCTTTTTAAGAAACAGACAACCTGCACCTAGATTTAGGCGGGTAACTGGACTCAACAGTAGGCCAGGCCCATTTAAAATCCAAATTCAACAAATTTAGAACCAAGGCAAAGGAAAGAACACTCACTATAATTTTTTTAAGACACAGGGTAGCTTCTTTGCATTGGTCTCTCTATATAAGTTATTTTCAACATCTCTGTATTTGTGATTGAAATGGGTCAAGCTGACTTAGTTCCCTTGAGCCAGACAAGGTGTGTGTCTACATTTGGGTCACAATACCCTGCTGTATGTTGATCTTTGAAAGTAAATGAATGTGCTGGGGTGGGATTGGGAGGCTGAACTTGGAGAAAGAATCATCCTCATCCATAGGTGTTGCTACATTCAGCCTTCATATAGGAAACACCTCAAGATATCAGTATCAGAGCAACCATTTACAAGTATTTTTTCAAGATTTATTTTAGTTTACATGTTTATTGAATAAAGACAGAGAAACTGAGATCGTAGGGGGAGGTAGAGAGAAAGACACCAACAGCACTGCTTAACCGCCTGTGAAGCTTCCTTCTTTACAGGTGAGTCAACAGTTATTACCATCTTTTTTTTTTAAATTTTTTTTATTTAAGAAAGGATTAATTAACAAAACCATAGGGTAGGAGGGGTACAACTCCACACAATTCCCACCGCCCAATCTCCATATCCCACTCCCTCCCCTGATAGCTTTCCCATTCTCTAGCCCTCTGGGAGCATGGACCCAGGGTCATTGTGGGTTGCAGAAGGTAGAAGGTCTGGCCCCTGTAATTGCTTCCCCGCTGAACAGGGGCGTTGACTGGTCTGTCCACACTCCCAGTCTGCCTCTCTCTTTCCCCAGCAGGGTGGGTCTCTGGGGAAGCTGAGCTCCAGGACACATTGGTGTTATTACCATCTTAAGCTAGGTATCATTTCTTCCTTTCTTTCTCTCTTTTTCTTTTTAATTTCTTTATTGGGGAATTAATGTTTTACATTCCACAGTAAATACAATAGTTTGTACTTGCATAACAATTCCCAGTTTTCCATATAGCAATCTATGTATCATTTCTTTTCTTTCTTTCTTTTTTTTTGTTGTTATTGGATAGCGACAAAGAGAAATTGAGAGAGAAGGGGGAGATAGAGAGGAATAGAGACAGAGAGACACCTGCAGACCTGCTTTACTACCTGTGAAGTGACTCCACTGCAGGTGGGGAGCAGGGGGCTTGAACCAGGATCCTAAATGGTCCTTGCTCTTTGTGCCATGTGGGCTTAGCCCACTGTGCTACATTCTGGCTCCCTTAGGTATCATTTCTAAAGCCTGTTAAATCTAAAATATTCTTAACATTTTGTAGTAATTTCCTGATTCATGTTTGCTTGTCTTAAATATCTTGGTTCTGTTTTAGTTTGCCTTGTGGGAACTCCCATCTGTCTTTGGTCTTGGTAATTTTCCAGGGCTTGTAGTTGAATGCCAGCAAGGATGCTCCCAGATAAAAAACAAAGAAATCGCTCTGCATGTGCTTCGAGATAGGCTTTACCAGAAGATTATAGAGAAAGACGTGTCAACAGCAAAATACCAGAAGAATGCAGGTAATATATATATATATATATATATATATATATATATATATATATATTTAAATAAAAGAAAAAAAGAAAGGTGGGGGTCAGGTGGTAGTGCAGGAGGTTGAGTGCAGGTGGTGCAAATCACAAGGATTGGTGCAAGGAACCTGGGTTGAGTTCCTGGCTCCCCACCTGCAGGTTGTCTCTTCATAAGTGGTGAATCAGGTTTGCAGATGTCTTATCTTTCTCTCACCCTCTATCTTCCCCTCCTCTCTCAATTTCTGTCTGTCCTATCCACAATGACATCAATAACAATAATAATAACCATAATAATGATAAAACAACAAGTGCAACAAAATGGAAAGGAAAAAAAAAAGATTTATTTGTTAATGAGAAGGTGTGAGGGAAGAACCAGAGCATCACTGTGACCTATGGAATGCCAGAGATTAAACTCAGAACTTCATGCTTGAGAGTCCAATGTCTTATTCACTGCACCACCTCTCAGGACACTGCAGATAAGATTTATTTAGTAGAATCACTTAACAACTGTTCAAAGAGTCATTCTGCACATGCCTTACATATGGGAGTCCCTGGGATTGATTCCTGGCACCACTGAACAGTAACACAGACACAGCAAGCCAAGTTCAGTGGATGGTAGATCTATGCTTAGGTCTCTATCTCAAAATCATAAGCATTGAACTGAGAGGTAGCTTATTTGTAAATTTTATACTGCACATGCATAAGGCCCCAAGATTGATCCCCAGCATACAGAAGTTCTGAGTGGTGCTCTATCCATAAAAATAAATAAACGAAGGGGTCCAGAGCTTGCTCCCCCAGTAGAGTGCACATCACATCACCATGCTTGCAGACCTGGTGTTGAGCCCTAACACAACATGGGAGCACCAGGCATGATGGCAGGTACTGTGATGTTTCTCACATGCTCTTTCCCCCACTTTTTCTATTTCATTTATTTAATTTTTAAAGTCAATTTTCTTTTATATATATTAATATATTTATTTATTATTGGACAGAGACAGAGAAATACGGAGGGGAGGGAGACAGAGAACAGGAGAGAGACAGAGAACCACCTACAGCCTTGCTTTACCACTTGTGAAGCTTCCCCTACCCCCTGCAGCTGGGGACCAAGGGCTTGAACCTGGTTCCTTATGCACTGTAATTTGTGTGCTTAACCAGATGCACCACTGCTGGCCCCCTGTATATTTTATTCATTTATTATTTCCTGGATAGAAATTGAGAGGGAACAGAAGATGTAGAGGGGGAGACAAAGAGAGACACCTGCAGTGCTACCTCACCACTTGTGAAGCTTCTCCTCAGCTGGATGGATCTTGGGCTTGAACCTTAGTCCTTGTGCATTGTAACGTGTGCACTCCACTGGTTACACCACCTCCTGGATCCCATTTTTTCATTTTTAAATTTAAAAGGAGAAAACAACTGTTGACAACAGTAGAATTATGTAAGTATGAAACTCTGGTGTAAGTATGAAACTCTGGTGTACTAAAATACATGAATATATTCATCTTTTTTTAAAGGTCACTTTGTGACTGCACATGTTATAGTGTGAGAGGACCAAGGTTCAAGCCCCTGATCCCCACTTGCAGGTGGAAGCTTCACAAGCAGTGAAACAGTATCTTAATGTGTCTCACTTTCTTTTTCCACTCTATCTCCCCTTTCCATCTCCATTTCTTTCTTTCTTACCAAGCAAAAAGAAAAAAAAACTTTTTAAAAGGTTTCTTTATATTAAAAATGTTTTTTCATTATTCTTGACCAAGTAAAAATCTCAGGACACATAGAAATTATACTCCGCTGTGAGTAAGAAATAACTTGAATGTTTAGGCTCTCTGTGTCTGTGCCAGAAGGGGTTTGCTAAGAAGTAGTGGTTTTTAAATGCAAATTCCTATCTTCAAGTCTACCTACTGATGCTCCTCTGCAATCTGAGACCATTGCAGGCAAGGGATAAATATATTATTTGCACTGTCACTTACACTACGGCAGGCTAAAACAAGCGTAGGGGAAGTGGAAAGGCCAAAAGTAGGGAAAACTAAGATATCTAAATCAAAGTGACTTGTGACAGTTATTATAATGCTAACTGTTATGCAGCCCACTTTTCCTAAAATGCTACAAGGTTTACTGCAAATAACTCAAAAACATGGCTATTTTGGGCTTCCAACCCCAAAATTCTCTTTCAACCCCATTCAGGTTTTACTTTTGTTTTTAAAGATTTATTTATTAGTGAGAGAAATAGGGGACAGGAAGAAGGAGAACCGCAGCATCACTCTGACACATCTGATGCTGGAGATCAATCTTGAGACCTCACACCTAAGAACCCCAAAGCTTTATCCACTGCACAACCTCCCAGACAGTGGCAGCCTTTATTTTTATTTTTTTTATATTTATTTTATTTATTTATTCCCTTTTGTTGCCATTGTTGTTTTATTGTTGTAGTTATTATTGTTGTTGTCATTGTTGGATAGGACAGAGAGAAATGGAGAGAGGAGGGGAAGACAGAGAGGAGGAGAGACAGATAGACACCTGCAGATCTGCTTCACCGCCTGTGAAGCGACTCCCCTGCAGGTGGGGAGGCGGGGTTCGAACCGGGATCCTTATGCAGGTCCTTGTGCTTTGCGCCACCTGCGCTTAACCTGTTGCGCTACAGCCTGACTCCCAGCAGCCTTTACTTTTTTATAATTTAAAATATTATGATACTTTGCTTACTTAAGAGGCAAAAGATTTATATAATCTGAAGAGAACAAGAGTATACATACTTTGCTTATTTAAATGATACATACACTTTAGTAGAACTTATACATTTGAGTAAAACTACATACATATGTAATTCAAAATCTAGGAAATAGAGAAAAATGAAGTGGGGGGAAAACCCTTTCCTGACCCTGGACCTTAGACTCTATCAGTAGAGAATATTACAGTATGGTGTTTTTAAATGAATTAATTTATTTTCCCTTTTTAGTTGCCCTTGTTTAACATTGTTGTAGTTATTGATGTCATTGTTGTTGGATAGGACAGAGAGAAATGGAGATAGCAGGGGAAAACAGAGGGGGAGAGAAAGACAGATACCTGCAGACCTGCTTCACTGCTTGTGAAGTACCTTTCCTGCAGGTCCGGGGAGCTGGGGCCAGAACCAGGATCCTTCCGCTGGTCCTTGCACTTTGCAGTATGGTTTTGGCAGAGATATTTATTTCTGAACCCATAGGGATTTGTAATAAATTTTTGTAATGATATGTTTCATTTTAAAACTTGAAAGTATCTTAATTTCCATAAAATTTTTCATAAAAATGACCTTTAAACCAATTTTCTCTTTAGACAGTAATGATACAAATCCTGAATAGAAATAGCTTGAGGAAGAAATTTGAGTTAACACATTAGTAAACTTGCTGGAGAACGGACTGATGAGGGTAAAATATAGTTTTTTAATTATTTTAATTTCATGAATTACAGAAGGTGGTAGAGGGCCACAGAAGCAGCACTCTAGCATATACAGTGCTTGGGATTGGACTCCGGACCTAAAATTTAGAAGCTCTAATTTCTTCCATGGTGCAACATACCCATCTTCAGAGATAGTTTTGTTTTGTCCTAAAGATCTTATTTATTCATTAATGAGAGAGAGAGGAGCAGGGAGGATCTGCACGTTACTCTAGTATATGTGGCACTGGGGATTGAACTTGGGACCTCATGCCTGAGAATCCTGTACTTTATCCACTCTGCCTCTTCCTCCCAGACCACTGATAATTTGGCTTTGATTGGAATTGGAACTACTGAAGAAGCACTGTTGGGGGCTGGGTGGTAGTGCAGCGGTTAAGCACCCATGGCACAAAGCTCAAGGATAGGGGTTGGGATCCCAGTTTGAGCTCCCCACCTGCAGGGATGTCACTTCACAAGTGGTGAAGGAGGTCTGCAGGTGTCTGTCTTTCTCTCCCACTCATTGTCTCCTCCCCACCCTCAATTTCTCTGTCCATTGTTGTGTGTTTAACCAAGTATACCAGTGCCTGACTCCCCCCTTTTTTCTCTTGGCTTTTCTTTCTTTGTTTATTTTTCCTTCCTTTCTTTCTTTCTTTTTTTTTTTTTTGCTTTTGGGCTTATCACCAGGTTTCAGGGCCAGCACTGTGAATCCACTGGTGCTGGCAGCCATATATTTATTGATTCATTTATTTATTTATTATGGCTAAGACAGAGAGAAACTGAGAGGGGAGGGGGTATATAGAGAGGGATATAGACCTGTTTCTCTGCTTGTGAAGTGTCCCTCTGCAGGTGAGGAGCCAGGGCCTCCAACCAAGATAATTGCATGGGTCTTTGTGCTTTTATACTATGTGCACTAAACCCAGTGCACCCCCACCTACCCCACCCTCTTATTTGCATTCCTTTATAGGTGAGAGGAAATACAAAATAAGAGGCAAAATCTTCACCCAGCACTTTGTTTAGGGCAGAAGAAACTCTGCAAATGTCTCCCCTCAGCTTAGAGGGAGAGGGGAGTTTCTCTGCATGTGATGCCTCTTTTTTTTTAATTATTTATGTCTGGATTGACTGATTAGATAGAAAGAGAAATTGATAAGGGAGGAGCATATAGAAAGGGAAAGAGATAGAGACATCTGTAGCTATATTTCACCACTTGTGAAGTTTTCCCCCTGCAGGTAGGGGGCCAGGGGCTTGAACCCAGGTCCTTGTGCACTATGATGTATGCACTTAACCAGGTGCACCACCACCTGCCCCCATTTTTTGCTTTTAAAGAAGCTTCCACTGAGTTTTTTTGCATACAACTCTCTATATATGCTATTCTTTTTTAAAGGTTTATTTATAAAATGGAAACATTGACAAGGCCATAGGATAAGAAGGGAATAATTCCCACCACCAGAACTCAGTATCCCATCCCCTCCCAATGGCTTTCCTATTCTTTAACCCTCTGGGAGTATGGACTCAGGGACATTATGGTGTGCAGAGGTAGAAGGTCTGGCTTCTGTAACTGCTTCCATGCTGAACATGGGTGTTTACAGGTGGACCCATACTCTCAGCCTGTCTTTCTCTTTCCCTAGTGGGGCAGAGCTCTGGGGAAGTGGGGCTCCAGGACACATGGGTTGAGTCTTCTGTCCAGGGAAGTCCAGTAGGCATCTTGGTAGCATCTGAAACCTGGTGGCTAAAAAAAGAGTTGACATATAAAGCCAAACAAATTGTTGACCAATCATGAACCTAAAGGCTGGAATATTGCAGATGAAGATTTGGGGTCTCTGTTTTGAAGATAGCTAGTAGGCCTATTTTTAAAATGTTATATTACAAAGGGATATATATTCCAAAGGGATATTATATTCCAAGGGATATATATTCCAAAGGGACATTATATTCCTACTGCTTTGTCCTCCTCTCACGCAGTCTCATCCTGCAGGTAGCAGGGATGGGTCTGGGCAAAGCCCTATTTCTTTTTCTGGCTCTGAGATTTTGAACTTTACATCCTGTCTCTAGATTTTATTCAAAATTAAGTCTGTCTCTAAACCCTAACACCATCAACACAAAATGAGTTGAGTTAGATTCTTAAAATTTATTTTGGATTTGAGTCCCCACCACACCTGCAGAGGAAAATCTTTGTGAATGGTGAAGCAGTGCTGCAGGTCTCTCTCTCTCTCTCTTCTCCCTCTTTACTTCCCCTTTCCCTTTTGATTTCTGCTGTTACTATCCAATAAATAAAGATAATAAAAATATTTTTAAATTTTTAAAATATTTATTTTCCCTTTTGTTGCCCTTGTTGTTTTATTGTTGTAGTTATTATTGTTCTTATTGATGTCCTTGTAGTTGGATAGGACAGAGAGAAATGGAGAGAGGAGGAGAAAACAGAGAGGGGGAGAGAAAGATAGACACCTGCAGACCTGCTTCACTGCCTGTGAAGCAAACGCCCTGCAGTTTGAGAGCCGGTGTACTTAACCCACTGTGCTACCTCCTGACTTCGCTTAGATTATTTTTAAGGAATTTGTATTTACAATTAAATTTTGATTTGATAGAACAAGGCAATTCAAACAAGGAAGGGAGATAATGGAGAGAGAGAAAGACACGTACAGCTCTGCTTGCTTGTCAAGCTTAACCCCACCCCCTAGCAGGTAGGCACTGGGGCCTTGAACCTGGGTTCTTAGTCATGGTTATGTGCATGCTCAACTGAGATCACCACCACCTGTGCCTATTTTAAAATTATTAAAGAATTTCTTAAGAATCCCCTCAACACTTTATCTGTACTATTCCAGCTTAGGTCCATGATTGGTCAACAATTTGTTCGGCTTTGTATGTTAACTCTTTTCAACCACCAGGTTCCAGATGCTAGCATAATGCTGACCAGACTTCCCTGGACAGACAACACCACCAATGTGTCCTGGGGCTCTGCTTCCCCAGAGCCCTTGCCCACTAGGACAAGGGAGAGACAGGCTGGGAGTATGGATCAACCAGTCACCGCCCATGTTCAGCGGGGAAGCAATTGCAGAAGCCAGACCTTCCGTCTTCTGCATCCCACAATGACCTTGGGTCCATACTCCCAGGGTTAAAAAACAAGAAAGCTATCAGGGAAGGGGATGGGATACAGAGTTCTGGTGGTGGGAGTTGTACCCCTCTTTTTTTAAAAATTATTTTATTTATTTATTCCCTTTTGTTGCCCTTGTTGATTTATTGTTGTAGTTATTATTGTTGTCGTTGTTGGAAGTTGTACCCCTCTTATCCTATGGTTTACTCAATGTTTCCTTTTTATAAATAAAACATTTTAAAAAAAGGGAGTTCGGAGGTAGCGCAGCGGGTTTAGCGCAGGTGGCACAGCCTAAGGATCCTGGTTCGAGCCCCCAGCTCCCCACCTGCAGGGGCCTGGCCTCACAGTAGGTGAAGCAGGTCTGCAGGTGTCTTTCTCTCCCCGTCTTCCCTTCTTCTCTTCTTCTCTTTGTCCCAGCTGCGTCCAGCGCAGCGCCATGGAGCCCTGCGGCCCGCGCCCTGAGGCCCTGTCGCCCCCACGCGCATTGCTTAGCGTCGCGTCGCGTCACGTCACCCCACGCGCGTCGCGTCGCGTCACGTCACGTCACCTCCACGCCGCATTGGGTTGAGTTGCGTCGCACCCATAGGCCCCAGCGCTGGGGCCCGGGTCCGCAACTTGAGCGCCAGGCCAAGACTGTGCGGAGGCTCCTGGCGTGGAAGTCCTGCTGCGGAGTCACGACGGTGCTGTGCTGGACAGCAGCGGCCATGTCCATCGTGCTCGGGCCATCTACTGCCATTCCTCCAATTCCAAGTAAGTGGCCCCCAGTGCCACCCGTCCTGGAAGGCTAGGGTGTTGTGCCCGCCCAGGAAGGTGCTGGGTGGGGGGAGGGGCGAAGTCGGGGTATAGCCGCAGAGGCGCCAGCGCCCTCGGACCCCTTACCCCAGGCCAGGCACACCCCGAAGAGGTGACTGCGCCCCCCCCAACCCCCAGGACCCAGCGGCCTTGAGCGGGG
The DNA here is from genome assembly GCF_950295315.1 of Erinaceus europaeus. Lineage (NCBI taxonomy): Eukaryota > Metazoa > Chordata > Mammalia > Eulipotyphla > Erinaceidae > Erinaceus > Erinaceus europaeus. The sequence continues at coordinate 171,129,268 of NC_080163.1, forward strand.
TGGTCCCCGGATAAGGGCCATACGCACCCCCGGCAGGGGCGCACCCGGGGGAGGTGTGCGCGAGCCCCCAGACCCCACACCCCAGGCAGGGACACCCTGGAAGGGTGGCTGCACGCCCCAGATCCCGCTGTTTTCGGCTTCCAGGAGCTCGAGCTCAGGAACCCCGTCTGAGAGTCTGGGCAGTCGGCCTTCCCTTTCCTTCCAGCCAGGAGAGGGGTCCTGGGGTCCCAGGGCCTCGCCCAGCATGTCCATGCCTGCTGCTCCGAGCGCCCTGAGGGTGAGGACCCGCCCGGACAGCTCGAGGCCAGGCAGTGTGCCTCCCGCCCACCCCAACCGCCTGGGCAGGAGGGGACCCCGGTGGAACCCACCGGCCTGCCCTGGCTTCCGGAGTGGCCAGGCCCAGAGAACTTTCCGCGAGCCTGCCCATCCGAAATGTGCGCCCTCTGTCCTTCCTCGGTGTGGCCCACGACAAGGTCCTCGGGGGAAGGCTGTTTGGAATCCTGAACCTGGAGTTTGGCCTGGGGCAACATGGTGAGCCGGGCTCCCAGACTAAGGTGAAGGCCTGGGCGCGGGGTGTGGGTCCAGGTTGGGGGGTCTCCTCACACTTCTAGAACTGGAGTGTTTTCTCTGCCTCTGTCTCTCTCGAAGAGACATGCATTTCAGAGCTGTGCCCCATGTTGGCTGGCTGGAACCCCTGTTGAGCCATTTGCACTGTCACTTACACTACTAGAGGCTAAAACAAGGGTAGTGAAAGTGGAAAGGACAAAAGTAGGAAAAACTAAGATATCTAAATCAAAGTGACTAGTGACAGTTACTATAATGCTTACTGTTATGCAACCCACTTTTACTAAAATGCTACAAGGATTATTGCAAATAACTAAAAAATCTGGGTATTTTGGGCTTCCACATTCTCTTTCAACACCATTCAGGTTTTACTTTTGTTTCTAAAGATTTATTTATTAATGAGAGAAATAGGGGAGAGGAAGAAGGAGACAGCATCACTCTGACACATCTGATGCCGGAGACCAAACTTGAGACCTCACACCTAAGAACTCCAAAGCTTTATCCACTGCACAACCTCCCAGACAGTGGCAGCCTTTATTTTTTTATAATTTAAAATATTATGATACTTTGCTTACTTAAGAGGCAAAATATTTATACAATCTGAAGAGAACAAGAGTATACATACTTTGCTTATTTAAATGATACATACACTTTAGTAGAACTTACACATTTGAATAAAACTACATACATATGTAATTCAAAATCTAGGAAATATCGAAAATGTAGTGGGGGGAAAAACCCTTTCTTGCCCCTTGACCTTAGACTCTATAAGTAGAAAATATTAGAGTATGGTTTTTTAAATGAATTAATTTATTTTCCCTTTTTAGTTGCCCTTGTTTAACATTGTTGTAGTTATTGATGTTGTTGTTGTTGGATAGGACAGATAGAAATGAAGAGAGGAGGGGAAGACAGAGGGGGAGAGAAAGACAGATACCTGCAGACCTGCTTCACTGCTTGTGAAGTACCTTTCCTGCAGGTGGGGAGCTGGGGGCCAGCTGGGCGGGGGGGAGGGGGGGGCTGGCCTCCAGGAGCAGTGGATTTGTAGTGCAGGAGGCAAAAGAAAAAGAAACACTCTTACTCCATAAGTAAACCTGAGATAACAAGAGTCTTAAACAATTAAGTTCCTTCTACTCTTGCTCTTGTCAATTGTATGTGTCTGACCTTCAGAAATAGAAATCCTTAGAAGAAAATTTACAAGTGCCTTTTCCATTGTAGTAAAGATAGTGATTGTGTTAAAATGTGAATTCCTTTCTATCTCTGAACAGGTTGGAACAGGAGCCCAGTCAGAAAGAATTCAGACCTACAATTTTACACAGAATAGAGTCACTGACCACAGGGTAGGATATGAAGTCCAAGATATTAAGGTAGTATTACTGAATGTGCTTACTGTATCTTTGATTTATTAAGGAATCAAATTTCGGGGCCTGGTGGTAGCACAACAGGTTAAGCATACATGGTGCAAAGAAGCCACCTGGCAGCGGTCCCAGTTCATGCAGATGCATGTGGTCCTGGTGATACTGCGGGGCCCATCCATGCTGGCTCTGGGCACAGCTCAGTGCCCCCCATCTGTGCAGTACTTAGGGGCCGGGGAGCCCACAGTGGACCACAGGACAGCAGCAAGGCCCCTGTGTCGCCCTAGTTACAACATCTTCACTGGAGTGACTGTCAGTATCACCTAGAGATGCCTGCTAGCCATATGCTGCTGGGCATTTCAGTGTTTGTTTTGCCTTTCTTTTATATTATTTTTTATATATTCTCTTTTGTTGCCCTTTTTTATTGTTGTTGTATTTATTAGTATTGATGTCATCCTGTAGACAGGACAGAGAAAAATTGAGAAAGGAGGGGAAGACAGACGGGGAGAGAAAGACAACTGTAGATCTGCCTCACTGCCTGTGAAGCAACTCCCCTACAAGCAGGGAGCTGGGGGCTTGAACTCTGATCCTTCAGAAGGCCTTGCGTTTTTGCCCCACTTGGCTTAACTGGCTGCGCTACTGCTCAGTTCCCTTTTTCCCCGCTTTTAAAAAAAATATATTTATTTATTCCCTTTTGTTGCCCTTGTTTTATTGTTGTTATTATTTTATTTTTAAATATCTATTCGGTTTTGTTGCCCTTTGGTTTTTGTTGTTGTTGTTGTTGTAGTTATTGTTGTTTTGTTGGGTGGGACAGAGAGAAATGGAGAGAGGAGGGGAAGACAGAGAGGGGGAGAGAAAGATAGACACCTGCAGACCTGCTTCACTGCCTGTGAAGCGACGCCCCTGCAGGTGGGGAGCCAGGGGCTGAAACGGGGATCCACATGGTGATCCTTCTGCTTGCGCACTTGTGCTTAACCTGCTGCACTACCAACCAAATCCCCTGTTGTAGTTGTTGTTGTTACTGATTTCATCATTGTTGGATAGGACAGACAGAAATGAGGAGAGGAGGGGGTCGGGCGGTGGCGCAGTGGGTTAAGCGCACGTGGCGCAAAGCGTAGGGACTGGCGTAAGGATCCTGGTTCGAGCCCCCGGCCCCCCACCTGCAGAGGAGTCGCTTCACCTGCGGTGTTGTAGGTCTGCAGGTGTCTATCTTTCTCTCCCCCTCTCTCTGTCTTCCCCTTCTCTCTCCATTTCTCTCTGTCCTATCCAAGAACAAAGCAATGTCAACAATGGCAATAATAACCGCAATGAGGCTGCAAAAACTAGGGCAACAAAAAGGGGGAAAAATGGCCTCCAGGAGCAGTGGATTCATGGTGCAGGCACTGAGCACAGCAATAACCATGGAGGAAAAAAAAAAAAGAAATGAGGAGAGGAGGGGAAGACAGAGAGGGGAGAGAAACATAGACACCTACAGACCTGCTTCACTGCTTGTGAAGCAACTCCCCTACAGGTGGGAAGCCAGGGGCTCCAACCTGGATCATTACCCCATCCTTGCACTTTGAGCCATGGGCGCATAATCAGCTGCACTACCACCCAAGTCTCCTCTTTTCCCTTTCTATATGCACTGAGTATGTGCTTGTCTCTGAAGGTCATGTATACCCTATGAGTTTTAGTCTTTTTTTTTTTTTTTTTTTTGCCTCCATAGTTATCATTGGGCTTGGTGGCAGCACTAGGAATCCACTGCTCCTGGAGGCTATTTTTACCATTTCATTGCCCTTGTTGTTGTTGTTGTTGTTGCTATACCTGTTGTTGTTGGACAGGACAGAGAGAAACTGAGAGAGGACAGGAAGACAGAGGGGGAGAGAAAGACAGACACCTGCAGACCTACTTCACTGCTAGTCAAGCGACCTTCCCCACACACATAAGGAAGTGGGGGCTCAAACTGGGATCTTTATGCCAATCCTAGTGCTTTGAGCCATGTGTGCTTCTCCTGCTGTGTACGGCACAGCCCCCAGTATTTGCCTTTAATGACTTCGGTGTACCTTACTAATAATGAGACTATTTCTCATATAGACTCAGAATAATACTTTGATCGGACTTTTCAGGAAGCATTTCTTTAGATCATGTTCAGAGTTATATTTCTCTTTTTAAATATTTTTCATGACATGCCCGATTTTATATATATGGAGACAGAGATAGAGGCAAAGGCAGGGACTGAGAGACAGAGAGACAGCATCCCAGCATATACAGAACCTATCTGGCTGGAATGATCACCTAATCTGGCACTCTCTCCGTCTCAGGAGATGTTCTCATCCCTACTCCCACCCTGTCCTGGGACCCTCTTCCTAGTAATTGCTACCTCTGCATTTTTCCTAGTTATTAATTAATTTTTGATCATTTGAGAGTTGGTCTCTATTCTTGAAAGTTGCTCACACTTTCAAGGTGTTTCCCTCCTCCCCCCTACATTAAGGAACACTTTAACTGCTATGTGGATACAATATATTTCCTTGCAATGGAGTATTTGAAACTATGATCTGTATTTAAAGTTGATTTACAAAGTGCTGAGTTTGCTAGAATATATATCTGTCATTTATAAGGAAACAGTCACTGTGCAAGAAGAAATACAGTGTTGACAGTAGTGTTTCAAATATATAGTGTTCTTATGCACTCAGTCCAAGAGTTACTGAAATCAACAATGTTTACTCTCAAACTGTAGTCAAGTCTGTGGAGCTAAGAGAATTTACATTTTTACTTGATTCATTTTTTGTGAACCTTTGGGAAGCTAAAGACAAGTTTTCTTCAAGTAGATCCTGTGAAACGTGGGTTGTAACCCCAGTTTTTTAAAAATTATTATTCAAGGTTCCTGCACAGCATCAGATGTGTCTGACTTCTAAGGAAAATGAGACCCCAGACACATTGATGGGTGAGTGTCAAAATATTTAAGTTGGGATGGTTGGATTTAAAATAGCAGTTCAAAACTCTCTCAATAGCAGCTGTTTAGTATTAAGCTTAATTGTCTTCACGCATTTCATCCATCCTGACCAGCCCTTACTATGGCACAAAACTCAGACCTGCCTTGCTAAAAGTTTTCTTTAGTACACTAGAGAATATACTGATTTGTACATCTGGGGAACAATATAGTTGCTGGGTCTTTCTATTTGTTTTGATATCTCAGTGTAATTTGTTTTAGGTAAAATACTTAATTAAAATAATGAAAATAGAAACCAGGCATTGCACAATGTAAAGGCATCAATACCCCTGTCCCAAACTCACCTGTTCCCAGTGTCTTTTTATCCCATTTTCCGTGTTTTCAGCTACATGTTCTCAGGGAAAAAAAAACAAAACTCAGACCTGCTCCTCTGCACCTCTAACCACACTTGATGGTGTTGTTAGCCAGAGAGGTGAAGTCTCCTATTTTTTTCACCAAGAAGTGCTGTCTTGAAAAAAATATTTTGAGGGAGAGGCTGGGTGGTGAGGCTAGTTGAGAGCACATGTTACAGTGCTAAAGGACTCAGGTTCAAGCCCCTGTTCCCCACCTGCAGGGGGAAAGCTTCATGAGTGGTGAAGCTGTGCTGCTGGTGTCTCCCTCCATATCACCCCCATTCCTTCTCAATTTTAGGCTGTCTATCCCATCAATAAATATATAAAGATAATAAAATATTTTTAAATATGTATATTGAAGGGGCTGGCAGTGTACCTGGTTAAGCACACATAGTACTCAGAACAAGGACCCATGCAAGGATCAAGTTTCAAACCCCACTCCCCACCTTCAGGGGGGTCGCTTCACAAGAGTCGAAGCAGGTCTGCTAGTGTGTCCTTCGTTCTCCCTCCTCTCACCTCTCAATTTCTTTTTTTTTTAAATTTTTTTATATTTACTTATTTATTCCCTTTTGTTGCCCTTGATGTTTTATTGTTGTAGTTATTATCAATGTCATTGTTGGATAGGACAGAGAGAAATGGAGAGAGGAGGGAAAGACAGAGAAGAGGAGAGAAAGATAGACACCTGCAGACCTGCTTCACCACCTGTGAAGCAAGTCCCCTGCAGGTGGGGAGCCGGGCTCAAACCGGGATCCTTTCACCGGTCCTTGCATTTGGAGCCACATGCGCTTAACCCGCTGTGCTACTGCCCGACTCCCAACTCTCAATTTCTGTATTATCCAATAAAATGAAAAAAATAGGCCACCAGGAAAAGTGGATTCTTATTGAGCCCCAGCAATAAGTAACCCTGGAGGCAAAAAGAGGAAAAATCTGTTAATTGATTTATTCATTTACTTCACTAATCATATCTTTCTCTCCCCCCTCTGTCTTCCCCTCCTCTCAATTTCTCTCTGTCCTGTCCAACAACAATGACAGAAATAAAAATCTATAATAACTACAACAAAGATAAAAAACAAGGTCAAAAAAAGGAAAAAATACCCTCCAGGAGCAGTGGATTTGTAGCATAGGCACTGAGCCACAGCAATTACACGGGGGGGGGGGAATTAAAGAAAAAAAAGAGAGGGGGACTTTTAAACCTACTTCACCACTCATTAAAAATCCTTCCTGCTGGTGGGGAGTAGGGGCTCAAACCCAGGTCCCTGTGTATGGTAAGAGCAGTGTCAGCTGTGTGCATCACCAGTCATGCCCCATTCTAACATAGTTATCTAGTTGTCTGTGTTTAGGTTGCTTCCATATTTTGACTTACCAACTATATAGCTATATAAACATAGCTGTGCATATGTTTTGGGACTAGCATACAATTAAATATTAGAAATTAAAGTACATATATATGTTTTTAACAGACTATTATTATTGGAAAGGGCAGAGAGAAATTTAGAAGGGAGGGGGAGGTGGAGAAGGCGAGAGACAGATATGCACCTGCAGCCCTGCTTCACCACTCTTGAAGCTTTCTCCAACTCAGGCGGAGATCAGAGGCCTGAACCTGGTTCAACGTGCACTGTAACATGTGGGCTCAACCAGATGTGTCACTGCCCGGACCCTAAAAAATATATATATATATTCTTTATATATTTTTAAAATATTTTTATTAATATTTCTTTATTCCCTTTTGTTGCCCTTGTTTTATTGCTGTAGTTATTACTGTTGTAGCCGTTGTTGGAAAGAACAGAGCGAAATGGAGAGAGGAGGGGAATACGGGGGAGAGAAAGACACCTGCAGATGTGCTTCACACCTGTGAAGCAAACCCCCTGCACGTGGGGAGCCTGAGGCTCTAACTGGGATCCTGATGCCTGTCCTTGTGCTTTGCACCACGTACACTTAACCAGATGCACTACCAGCGAACTCCCAATTCTTTATATTTTAATGAGAGAGATACAAAAAGAGAAAGATCAGAGCACTGCTCAGCTCTGGGTTATGGTGGAGCTGAAAATTGATCCTGGGACTTCAGAGCCTCAGGCATGGAAGCCTTTGACATACAGAACCATTATGCTGGCTCCCCAGCAGGGTCAGTGGAAGATAAGGAAGTTAGATGAGTGACATGCCTGGAGACAATCTTGAGTATTCAAGACTATCGGAAGTTCTCAAAAATTGAGAAAAGTGGGCAGTTAGTGTGTCACCCAGTAGAGCACTTAAGTTGCCATGTTGGTGACCCGGGTTCCAGCTACAGTCCCTACTCGCTAGGTGGGGATGGCAGAAAGTTTTAGAAATAGTAGAACAGTTCCGCACTTTGGTTCTTCATCTTTGTCTCTACATACATTCAAAATGAATAAATAAAATAAAGACAGCTGATGATGATGTTAGAGTCCTGTAGGTAATAATAAAAATAACATAAATGATATATTTATTATATATGAATAAAATAAATTAAATTAAATGATGACAGCTGATAATGATGATAGAGTCCTATAGCTAATGAGCAGGAGCCATAGCATTAGCAACAACAATGAAACATCAAAAAGAAAACGACACATGGGCCTTTAGAGTTTTTCAAATATTATGAATAGGGTACAGAAAAAGTACAGGTAGTCAATAAATACATAAAAATATTACACTTGTTATTAGGGAGGTGCAAAAGAAACTATAATGTTGATTGTATTTATAAGTAGCTTTAAAAAAGTGGGTCACTATTGAAAAATAGTTACTGTCTTTATTGTTTTTGTAATTATTGTTGTCTTCGTTATTAGATAGAATAGAGAGAAAAGGAGAGAGGAGGGGAAGACAGGGGTGGAGAGAAAGATAGACACCTGCAGACTTGCTTCACCGCCTGTGAAGTGACTCCCCTGCATGTGGGTAGCTGGGGATCCTTACGCCACTCCTTGCATTTCACGCCATGTGCCCTTAACCCTTGCGCTATTGCCCAACTCCCTGTTTCTATCTTTTTTTTTCCTTTCAGAGAGTTTAAACTTTTAAAAATTTATTTATTCCCATTATTGCACTTTTTAATTTTTTATAGTTATTGTTGTTGTTGACCTTGTCAGATAGGATAGAGAGAAATGGAGAGAGGAGGGGAAGACAGAGACGTGAAGGGAAAGATAGACACCTGCAGACCTGCTTCACCAATTGTGAATCAACTCCCCTGCAGGTGGGGAGCTGGCAGGTCTAACCGGGATCCTTACCCCGGTCCTTCTGCTTTGTGCCACCTGTGCTTTACCAGCTGTGCTACTGCCCAACTCCTGACCTTAAACTTTTATAATTATCAGGTGTGGTCCTAGTGTACACAGGTTTTCATTTTTTTAAATTTTGACAAAAGCATACTCTGATATTTTAGAAAATGTGTGCTTTTTATTTTGGAAATGCGTACTTGCTTGTTTAAAAATGTCACTTCTCTTGAAAGAATGTTGGGTGTTATATTTTCTAAAGTTCTTAGTAGGCAGTTAGTACTAAGTTTTCCTAAAAAGAGAAAGGGCAGTCAGGTTGAACAGTGACCTTCGTTTCCCCAGGATGCCAGTTTTGACCTGTGACCTTCTGATCTACATGTGGTGTACAGATGCCAGTGTCAGCATAATGAGTGGCTATTCCATGACCATTTGTCCCCACAATTGGTGACTATCTGGGAAGTGCTGGGCTAAGGAGTCTTTAAAAGGCTAGTAGCTGAGGGCCTATGGCAGTAGAGGTGTCACCTTGAACTTTTCAGTGAAATGTGCTGATCACAGTAACAGCCATCCAGAAGCCCAAAGTGCGCCATCTTAGTCTCTGCTACTGTCTCCTCCTGGGCTGACTGTAGACTCAGCCATGTCCTTGCTCTGGCACATGGAACATGGACAAATGGGAAGCAGGCAGAGACCTCAGTGGCTGTCTGGCTATGGTATGGGAGCCCTTCTTCGGCACTGAAGAAGCTGGTGCCACCCTGTGGAGATTTGGGGAACAGGCAACACAGAAAATAGATCCAGTTGAGCTATGAGCTGCCTGCAGACACATGGGACCTCAGCTAACGCAGAGCTGCCCAGAGGAGCTCACCAAGGTTTCATATGAGCCCTGAGCAAAGAGAGGGGCCATATAAGGTACAGAGTCAGGGAGTGATATTTATTATAGTAATACAATCAACAAGAAAATACAATAAAAGACTCTATAACTACATACATACAGTGAAAGGAATAAGAGAGAGATTTCTGTGAAAAGACCTTCAAAGCAGGATGTAAGAAGGGATCAAGGAAGATGCCTCAAATGAAATGAGCTGGATGTGAGATGTTGACATTTTTCATTGTGACCCCACTAGACAAAAAGTTTAAAAGAACTGCCTTAGTCAGAGGGCTTCATGTCTTCCACCAGGAAGTTTTCACATAAATGGCAGGACTGAGAACTAACTCAAAATCCTGCAAAGGATTAAGAAAATAATTGTTCTCAGTTGGATATCATAAAGTAACAGGGAAAAGAAAGGGTCAGTTCTAGAAAGGGGAACCTGTCTGTAGGCATTCCAACCGACACCCAGGTGGACTCACTGATTGTAGATTTGCCAAGGGAGCCCTGAGCCATTATCAGCTGAGTAGGTTGTAGGTAGGGGGCTCTCTGAATCCCATTTGGAGAGACCTGAGATGTTCCATCACTGAGCCTTTCTGGAGGCATCACTCTCCCGGATTGGAATTAGCAGTCTGTCTTACTGTCATGCCTGAAATGAAAAACAGAGAGCTGTCTTAGTTAAATCACATTGTCATATACTAGCTTCTTCTTGATTCCTGAAGAAATAAGTTAAGCCAAAGAGAGTATTTCTCCATGGAGATAAATATATGAAAGGACTAAGTGGTGCCCACCTGGTGAGCACACATGCCACAGTGAAAAAGGACCTAGGTTTTTGCCCCTATCCCCACCTGCAGGGGGGAAGCTTCAGGAGCCGAAAAGCCAAGCTGTAGGTATCTCTCAATTTCTCCCCCACTGTCTCTCCCTCCCATCTGAATTTCTATCGCTAGCAATTAGGTAAATTGAATTATTATCAGAAGAGTTAAATATATTAAAACCTAGTCAACATTTCCTCTCAACACAGCAAGATTCTGCAGCCTCCACCCAGAATGTGCTGTCACCAGGACAATGAGTCAAGTCCTGCCATTGTTGGGATGTGATTCTCTTGTCCTGTTTTAATCAGCCAGAAACCTTTGTCTCACACAGACTAGTTGCTCGAATTAATCTCACATGGCCTAAGCTCACCCAGACTCATGGTGTAGATGAGGTGTGTCTAGGAGCCTGGTCACCTTTGTACCACTGGCATCAGTCAGGAAGGAGGCGCCTACCTCTAGCAGGATCAGGGGACTTGGATGTAGGGCCTCACTCCTCCCTGTCTTCCTTGTTAAGCTCTGTGTGGCTGCTGGTGCACAACACGGACATGATACAGGAGAACTGAGTGATGGTGGCCTTCTCCTTCTGGTGTAGCAGATAGACACAGTCCATGATGTCCTCCACTGCCAGATTCACGGGGATAATGGGGTGGCTCAGGGCATAGTTGTAGAGTGACAGCTTGTGGGTGGCCCTGTCCCCACAGCCCATCAGGTATTCAGTACTGAGCTCAGAGGCAGTGAGCTCTAGCAGAGGCAGCCATGAGGGGGCACTGTGCAGACGGTTGAACACAGAGCTCTGCCTGATGCTTTCCACATCATGGAGGGTGGTGTCAGAGTCATCCCTCTGGTCCACAGCCACCAAGATGCTCTTGTGGTGGCCTCTGTAAACAGAGCTGCCCAGGGTCCATGTAGAGTCACCCCCAGTGCAGAGACCTGTGATCATAGCAGTGGGATTAGCAATGGACAAAGTAGGGGCCCTAGGGAGCAGAGCAGAGGCAGTGAGAGCATGAAGGACGTGGAAAACCAAGGGGTCGAGCGTCCACTTTCTAACTGAAACCTTTGTAGAGGGACAGATGGAGGTAGCAAACCCAGTTATAAGTGTATGACATGATTCCTGCACATTAGCAGGAAAATCTTTGAGGATTTGAAAAAGGAGACTTGGACTCCCTACTTTTGACTGAATTTGAAGGTGTATATAACTGGCCTTGGCTTTTTATTGGAGAACTTAAGAGGTTTCTAGAAACTTGGAAGTAGAAGTTGTCATGCTGGGTCACTATTAGTTCTGGTGTATATTCTGATCCCATTTCCATAGTGAGGCTGGTTTTCAGTATCATGTGCTTGATTTCAAGAGGGGAGAAATGTCCAGAGAGGTGGCACTGGCAGCAAAGTGTTCAATTTCCCTCTCCTCTGCTGGCCCTGCCCTGAGGTCTGGGCTTGTGGAGGAACTAACCTGGGGTGTCCTCAAATAGCTGCTCCAAAAGGAAGGACTCCTGGTGGCTGGAAGCCAAGCCAGAGATTTCCTGATCCTGTGACTGGTCCTCAGTCACCTGTAGTGGAGCCATTCCATTTTCATAGTGATATTCTCTGTCTGTATGGAGAGGAATCCAAAATAGGTTCAGGCTGAAGTGGTCGTGATGAGCCCATCGTGACCACAGGATGTAGCTAGAGCAAGGCAAGGGAGCTGTGTCTTCCTTGGAGATGTGCATGTTTTTCTTTGGGACTACTGGGTCCCTGCCAATCTCCCCACCCCCTTGGGATTGATTTTTAGTGTCGTGAGCTTGTTTCAAAAAGGAGGTATGACTCGGCAGGAGGCATGTACAGGAACCCAGCTGGTCTCCACATGTGAGGCTGTGGGAGTCATCTGCTTCTAGTGGAAGCCCCTCAGTGGCTGGCGTTTGACCCCCTTCATGTTTATGCAGATGTTTGCCACCTACATGTAGAGAAATCTGAATCTAGGTCCAGGCTGACCATGAAGAGACTCACCTCACTGTAGAAGATGACACATGGGCCTTCTCCTGGACCTTCTGTGCAAAGAAGGCTGTGTCTCTGTGTCTCTGTGTCCATGAATTTGACAGGAGACCCTGCCCTAGCATGTGCCCAAGAAAAGAGTTGACAAAGTAAAGAGGAAGATGCTCTTATACATTCCTGTGCCTGGAATGCAATGAATTCCCCATGAGAAAGAGCTCTACAGAGCAACCCTGTCTGCCACAGAGAAGTAGAGAAGGACTATCATCAGAGTCTGTTACAGAGCCGTGAGTTGGTCAGTGTCGGTAAAATGCACGGAGGCCTATTGCCTGCACTTTTCCCTGTCAGAAGGTATTGAAGCTAAGCTGGAAACCATTTCCCCTGAGCCTTTGCAGTTAATGTCTCACTCCAGTCAGCCTCTTCTTAGATTGCCCTGACACTCACCTGCAGGTGGCTCTGTGGTTTCTTCCATCCTGGAACTCACAGACCCCTGATCAGGTTCCTCAGACTCCTAGAAGAGAAAGAAGTCAGGGTCACAATAAGCCTTTGGAGTGAGCAGTGGAAGAACACATTTCCCAGCAGCTCTGTTCCCCCACAGAGAGAGGGGGGAGCACCCTGTGTCCAGTATCAAAGCTACTTGACCCCTTGGGGGTGACTGTGGTTTAGAATCGCCACTGTAGATTTTAGTGATTCTTGGATTTTTAGTGCATGTTTAGAAGTGTGTTGACAAGGGTATTTGCTTTTTTCCTGCTTTCTCTCTAGACTCAGGATACATACATAGGTAACTCCTGGTTGAGTAAGTACTTTGTTATTTAAAATGTCAGCTATCTGATCAAATGCATTTAAAAATATATAACCCCCCACTAGAGGAGAAGCATTGCCTGATGTACGAAGAAGCAGGAAAATGGCATCAATGCTACAGAGTGAAGGCCAACCCTGACATGATGCAGATGTTCAAATTATGCAGAAGAAGAAAAATAAGAGAGGGCTAGGCGGTATTGCAGCTGGTTAGGCACACACCTTACCAAGTGCAAGAATCCAGGATTCGGTGCCACTACCCTGCCAGAAAGCCTTATTATTGACATACTAAGCTGTTAATGAAGATGAGAAATTTAGGAGGAATTGGTTTGTGATAGGTCATTAAAAATGATCCCGTTCTAATGCAGTAAAGAATTGTAAATAGAGCACACAGTGTCCAAGGGACATGCAGACATCATCCATGGGTCTAATAAGTGGGATCTTATGAGAATAGCATAGTGGGATCTCCTAGCATAATGGTTATGCAAAGTGACTGTCATGCCCGAGGCTCCAAAATCCCAGGTACAACCCCCAGGACCACCCGAAGCTAGAAGCCAAAGCGGATTAGTGCTCTGGAAAAAAAAAGAAAGAAAGAAAGAAAGAAAGAAAGAAAGAAAGAAAGAAAGAAAGAAAGAATCCTCCTCAGGGCCAGGCAAGGCAGTACACCTAGTTAAGTGCACACATTACCATGGACAATGTCTCATGTTCTAGCCCTGGCCCCACCTGTAGGGGGACTTCATGAGTAGTTAAGCAGTGCTGTAGGTGACTCTGTCTCTTTCCTTCTCCATCTCCCCTCCCCTATCAGTTTCTTTCTGTATCTATCCATAGTAAAACAAAGAAACAAAAAAACTCCAAGGGAAGAATATGGTGTCCCATATCTGAAAATGGGGAAAGATTTAAGATGGGAAAGAAAAGATATCCGAGGTCACATGATGGAAAGACTCTAACTGAATGAAAAGTACCTTTACAAATTTGAGAAGATACTCAGAATTACTTTGTTCAAATTCACATGACTCAGTTCTTTAGCCCTCACCTCCTCAATTCATTAAGCATAATCAGCTCCAGGCCCTGCCCCTAAATGGAAGCTCCAATGTATCTCAAGGTTTGTGATAACTATGAAGTTATCTCTTATGGGAGACACAGGGATTTGGAGTGGGGTGAGCATGGAACTCTACCCGTATACTTGGATAAGCTTATTAACCATTATTCAGTCACTACTGAAAATGTGGTTAAGAGAATGTCTTAGTTCTCCATAGTAAATGTCTTAGCTATTGTACTGCAATTCCAGAAACCAAATGATACGCAGAGCTCCTGGCTGTCATTCTCTTCTTTTTCGTTTTCTTTGATAGCAGGGAAACGGGGGAGAAAGGGGCAGAGAAGGAGAGAGAAACCTGAAGTACTGCCTCACCACTCATGAAGCTCCCCTGCCACAAGTAGGTCTCAGGGACTTGAACCCAGGTCCTCTTGCACGGTAATGTGCACTCTACTGGGCACACCACTGCCTGGTCCCTCCTAGCTTGCTTTTGGTCCAGTAGCATAAAGAAATGTGAGGTTGTTATTTTTTCTTTAATTAGTAGAGTCACCCATTCCAGGAGGAAATAATCCACAGGGAGCAATGCAGACCACTCTGTATATGCAAGAGAGGGTTGCATCCAGTCTGCTCCCTTTATTGTGTCTATAGAGAAGTGTGTGTAAATAGGAAAATACATCCTTCGGGTGGTATGTGCTGAATTCTTCCCTCATATCTAGACCACTTTCTGTGTAAAGCAGGAACTTGGAATGTAAGTTCTAGTCTTAGAAACACTCACACAGGTGCGTTCTGCCTCCTTTTGGTTGATATCCAGGTAGTCCAGAATGGCGGTATAAATTTTGCTAATAGATTCCACAGTGACCCAAAAGAGAGAAGGAGAAATGAGCTGTTAGACTATTATCAAATGAACTTGTGTTTTGGCTAATCATTTCAGCATTTTTCAATGCTTTTTCAAGATGTCAAGTTTTTTAAGATACGTGCAAGACTTAATGAGAATAACAGTATGCAAATGTATTTCTGGAGAATGAGACAGATGCCAGAAAACATGTCTGGGGTGTCAGGTCTCTGAGACCAGGGCTGAAGATCCCATCCTCCAGGCCTGCCTGGAGTCCAGGCCAGAACCTCCCTGGGCTGTAGCTCTGGCAGGTTCATTTGCTTTGAGAACCAGCCCATGGAGAAACCTGCCCTTATGTCAGGGCCATTTAATACATGGTGCAGGCTGATGTTAGCTCCCATCACAGCATGAAGAGAAGGGTCACAAGAGGGATGGGCATTGACTGCTTGGACTCTGCATTCTGAGAACTTGAAAATTTGAAATACATGAAATAAGGACATACTCAGAAAGCTCGTTATACCATTGCTCCATCTTCTCAACTGATCTGAAATCCAAGAGAAGTGGAGAAAAACAGTTAAAATGCACATTCACACAAACATATTATGAGTTCTGGGCAGTATAAACAGCATCATTGATTGTTATTGGTGGGACTGTGTGATCCAGGAGGCCTGTCCTGGTCACTGGGTGCTGAGTGGCCCTGCTCTTTGACAGTTTCCTGGGTTGGCAAGGAAATCTTCTAAATGGAGGAGAAATTGTGTTTAGGGCCCTTTGGTGGTGCTGGTGGTTAACTGCACATGCTACCATGCACAAGGACCCGGGTTCAAGCCCCTGGCCCCCACCTGCAAGGGACTTAGCAGCTACATGTGTTTGCCTGTATGAGAGCCATTGGGAGCCAATGGAGAACACACAGCTGTCCTTGTGGGGGTCAGAGCACGTGTGGCTAATAGACCCCCAGATGGAGCTGTGCTCCCCCTAAGAGTCATGAGGAGACAGGCAGGGCCTGGATGCAGTCTTACTGAAAAGAGACCACGAAGCTGTGGTCAGCCCAGCCCAACACCAGTGATGTACGGGCTCTCGCGGCTTTCCTCATGCTGGGTTCCACCCACATGTCCATCAGGGGTGCCAAGTACTTGATTCGGAAGTGACTCTTGTACCTGGAGAGGGAATAGAGCACAGCACTGTTAGCTTGCATCCCAGTGATCTGGGAGTAGCTGGGTTTCTCCTGAGGAGATGGTGTGTGTGTTTCTTTCTTTAATTTTTTTATTGGGGAGTTAATGTTTTACAGTTGACAGTAACTACAATAGTTTGTACATGCATAACATTTCTCAGTTTATCCTGAGTGTTTTTCACAGAACAATACAACCTCCACTAGGTCCTCTGCCATCCTTTTCCAGGATGTGTACCCCCCCATTCCTCCACCCCAGAGTCTTTGACTTTGGTGCATTATACCAACTCCTGGGAGGGAGGTACATACTTTGTGTTGGAGATGAGCAACACGTTGGAATATACGATCAGCTGCCTTTTCTGCCACCTCCGACCCTTCTGGAATTTGCCAGTGCCCATGAACTGGATATGGCCATAAGGCAACACTAGGATGTTCTCTTCCAGACTGCCCTCCTCCATAGAAGAGCTGCAACACAGCAGACCCGCAGGGCAGTTTGTCTCTGGCAGGACACGGGCTCATTCTGATGTCAGCCCTCACAGAGCATTACAGAGGAGTCTCTGTCCCCCAGAAGGGCTCAGTAGCCCAATTCAGGAGTCTTGAGCTAGACAGAGCTCCTGTGATAGTTGAGGTCACTCAGGGCTGGTGGTAATGGAGGGAAGCTTAAAGGACAGGGCACAAGGCTTGTCAATTCAGTGTCAGGGGACAAGGAAGTAGCAGAGTCTCAGGACCTGGTAGAAAGGAGACACTAAAGGGAGTGAGGGGGAGTGAGGGTATTGGGGCCCTGGTGGCTTGGTGCTGGGAAAGATCCTGAGTGGGGGTGAGAGTATTGTGCAGACACCCTGTGTCAATAAATCACACTGTAGTGAATTAACACTGACCCCCAATATAAGGATAAAAAATGTAAGGGGACACTAATAGGTCAAAGGAGAGAAGATGAGAAATGTTTCAAAGAACCAACTCAGGGACACAGGGCCAAGGCCTGAAGGCAGCACAGTGTCTACAGCATTGTCGGAGCATAATCAACTACAGTATCATCTGCAGTTTTAGCCTTTGTGACGCTGCTTCTTTCCCTACCCATTCTTCTCCCCCTTTCATTCCTCTTTTCTTCTTTTCTCTTCTTTTTATTCTCTCTCTCTTCCTCTCTCATAAAAATAATTTTAAACAGATCTATGTGTGACCTATAGGGGTCAGATTGCATAGATCCAAGAGTGTGAAGAAGTCATTCCATTGTGGTCTCAGGTTAACATACACACTTAGATAACAGGATTCTGGAAAAACTGACTCTAATCTTCTTTAAGTCAGTCATCACTTTGGGGTTGAGGGGGGCAGGAATCCCATGATCAGCCGAGAATAAACCAAACATTCAAATGTTTCTCAACTCAAGGAAGTACTAAGCTATTCCTTGGCTGTGCCCTGAGTAAGCCCACACGACTCTGATGCTAAGGGGTCAAGCCTGCTCTCTGGCATCAGCAGAAGGGAATCTCATGAGCACAAGTAACTATTGATGAGACCAGCCTGAAGCTGAGATTCTGTCAGTGGGAATCACACAGAGCACCTCCTGGAACCATCCTCCTCCTCCTCTGCTTGTCACACAGGGCATGTGAACAGACTCTACCTTAAGCAGGGCAGCCAGCGCAGACACCCTGAAAGCCTCAAAGACTTTCTGGTAGACGCAGACATCCTCAACTCTTCACTCCTTGACACGAAAGAGAGAGCTGGGCACAGCACTTTGTGCACTGTTCAGCTCAGTCTCCAAGACTGAAGATTCCACTGTAGCCAGGGACCCTGGCCTGTGATGTCAGTGGTCAAAGGTCAGCATCATAGCTGAAAGCTGACAGAGTGCCCCTCTAAAGCCAGTTACACCTACAGCTTTGAGTCTTTTAATCTTTTCCTTTTGAGATGACTATAGACTTCCAGGCTTTTATTGGAAATAATAGAGATGCTACAAGCCTAGCCCCTATTTCATGCAGTGGTCATCTAATTATTTAATTCTAAGCAGAGTAAATATCACTGTAGGATATTCACATGGATGCTGTCAGATACACACTATTTCCAGGAGCATGTGTGTGTGTTTACACACACACACACACACACACAAAGGCAATGTTATCCTCATAAAACCATTTTTGAAAGAATGAATCCATTGGCAAATGAGTTGTGGACATTCTTTGATGTCCTTCAACTCTAGTGTAAAAGACCCACATTCAAGGAACCACTGGAGGACTTGATGTAGCCTAGAATAGATGCCTTAGCTTCTTGGTATGTTTTCTCTTTTATTAATTAATTTATTTATCTTAATGAGAAAGATAAGAGCACTGCTCAGCTCTTGCCTTTGGCAATGGGATTGAACCTGGAAAGGATCCAAGATCCTCACACATGAAAGTCTTTCACTTTCTTTTTTTATTATTTTATTCATAGTTCACTGGACAGAAATAGAAAAAGTAGAGTGAAGGAGATGGAGGGAGAGAGGAGAGATATCTGCAGCCCTGCTTCAACTGCTTGTGAAGCTCTTCCTCTTTAGGGTGGACCTGTGTCTGGAACCCAGCATGTTGTAACTAGTGCTCTGAGCTAGGTGCATCCCAGCCTTCTATTACTTCTTGTCTTAAACAGCTCTGTAGGATGCACTCCATCTGATCACAGACGAGAAACATCCAGATTAACATCAGTGAGAGAATCACTGTTCAGAAAAAACAGGGTGTTGAGCACCAGACAGTGTGCTTGTGTCTGTGTCTGCTTGTGCGGAGAGAGAGGTGGGGAGAAGCCTGTTCTCACTGTCCTGCTGCATCATCTGAGTGCTTGACCAGGATGAGTGGTTCCTCAGACTTTTCTTTCTTTCTTACCTTCCCTTAATATAAACTGTTTGAAGGAAAATATGACATTCTTACTAATGATGTGATGGTTGAACAATGCTTTTCCTCACTCAGTCCAGGGAAAGTGAGACAGATGTTTGTCTTTGACATAAGGAATAATTAAAAGATTAAGGAGGCAATGGGTCACATATACAAGATTTCCCTCATGCTGCTGGCACACTGGTAAAGTATAGTCAGGTGGCCGTGATGTCATTCACTTCCCTTGTCTGTCAGAGACTCATTGGCACTTCACCTCTAAAAGGTTCAGGCAGATTGGCTTTAGCTGTTGTTTTAGAATTCAGCCTCTTGAGGGCACTCATCACCTACACAGGGAAGCAAAATGAACAAAACTCACTCAGTTTTTTTCTTCAAGTACTTACTTAGAAAGGAGATTCTTCTAATAGATCCATTCACATAATTTAATTGTGAATGATCAACTTATAACAGTGCATAATGTTGAATAAGAATCAGAAATTCAACATACATGTAGATTGATATTAACTGTCAGATGAAGGCAGTCCACAATATTTTGTAAAATGATTTTTTTCTATGGATTATGCTTTTCAGAACTTTGGAATTATCCCATTCCATACTTTAGAGATGCATGTGGATCTAAATTTACACAACACTTTTTTTTTTGTAATTTTATTTATTTATCTTCCCTTTTGTTGCCCTTGTTGTCTTTTTGTTGTTGTTGTTGTTGTTGATGATGTCGTCGTTGTTGGATAGGACAGAGAGAAATGGAGAGAGGAGGGGAAGACAGAGAGGAGGAGAGAAAGATAGACACCTGCAGATCTGCAACACCGCCTGTGAAGCGACTCCCCTGCAGGTGGGGAGCCGGGGTTTGAACCGGGATTGTCATGCCGGTCCTTGCGCTTAGCGCCACCTGCGCTTAACCCGCTGCGCTACAGCCCGGCTCCCTGTTTTTTTTTTATATATTTATTTGTTTTCTCTTTTTTTTGCCCTTGTTTGTTATTGTTGTTGTAGTTATTATTATTGTTGTTAATGATGTTGTTGTTAGATAGGACAGAGAGAATGTATAGAGGAGAGGAAGACAAAGAGGGGGGAAGAAAGATAGACACCTGCAGACCTGTTTCACCGCCTGTGAAGTGTCTCCAGCAGTGAGGAGCTGGGGCTTGAACTGGGATCCTTAGCCAGTCTTTGCGCTTTGTGCCACATGAGCTGAACCCACTGTGCTCTCACCTGACTCCCTACACCACACATTTTATGTGTCCAGCATTAACTACCACAATAATAGTTTGAGTTTCCTTAGGACATTTGGGGTCAGTTCTCTTCCTTGTGTCCAGGGTTATAACCGCTGGGGCTTATTGCAGGCACAGGAATCCACTGCAGCTGGTTGCCATTTTTATCTTTTTTTTTTTTTTTTTTTTTTTTACTAATTCCCTATTTTTTTGGATAGGACAGAAAGAAATTCAGAAGATAAAGGAGGGAGGAATATATATATATATATATATATATATATATATATATATGTAGAGAGAGAGAGACCTACAGACATGCTTCTCCACTTGTGATGCCTCCTTGCTACAGGGATGAGCAGGACCTGGAAGGACCTTGACCATGTACTGTGTGTGCTTATCTGTGTGCACTACCGCCAGCCCCATAATGAAGTGATTAAATGCACAGCTTTTTACTCTACAGCCTAGAGAAACACCAGTAAGTGCTCTTTTACATCTTAATATGTAATTCATATAACCATTGAGTAATAACTTTGTCTCATACATTTGGGGCCAAGACTGGAGAATGCATTTTTCTTTACATAGTTGCCTGCAAAGGAGATTCTGCAAATGAGAAAGAGGGAAAGGATCCAGCAGGAGGCAGCATTTTCTGGCCTCAAGTTTCAGGATTGAGCTCCAGGGGGTGGTTGGCTCCTGACAGTCAACCACAGAGAAACTCCACAGGGGTGCTGGGTGGTGGCTCACCCTGATGAGAGCACATGTTTTCATGCCCAGGAACCTATAAAAGGTTAGGACAATAAATATCTGGGAGTCCGGAGTTGGTCTGTAGTGCAGCAGGTTAAGCACACGTGGCAGGAAGTACAAGGACTGGCATAAGAATCCTGGTTCAAGCCCCCGGCTTCCCATTGTGAAGTGACAGGGGAGTCACTTCACAATTGGTGAAACAGGTCTGCAGGTGTCTATCTTTCTCTCCCCCCTCTGTCTTCTTCTCTCTCCATTTTTTTCTGTCCTATCCAACAACAAGGACATCAACAACAACAACGATAGTAACTACAACAATAAAAGAAGGGCAACAAAAGGGAATAAGTAAATATTAAAAAAAAAAAAAAAGAGACAGTAAATGTCCAAGAGCACTGGCTGCCCTCTGCCTTGGTTTTTTAAAGTTATGTGTGAGAAATAGTCAGATAGCTTACTGGAAAGTCTTTCACGTATTGGCTTAGATAGCAATCCTAAACTCTAGGACATCTTATATGAATGTCCCCCCAAGTTTGAAGGTAGACAGTCTACAGGTCCTGATAGAAGGTTAAGGATGTACTGGTGGCCTTCAACTTCTCTAGAACCAGAATGAAACAGCTTATGTACTCCACCACTATGTTCTCAGGGAAGAAGGGGGTCTCCTGGGTAGTAGCTACTGTCCGGTAGCAGTTTGGGTCATCCCTGTCCCCAGAGGCCATCACAGATTCAGGGGTGAGCTCAAGGTCCTGAGGAGGAGTAGATTTGGCCATGTTGGGGCCATGGGCGTGTGGTATATGGTGGAGTGCTTGCAGCTAAGTTTCCATATCATTGATGGTGGTGATGTTGTCACTGTTCTGGTCCACTGCCACCAAGAATCTGTGATGGATGGTATCTGATGACAGATTGTACAAGGGCCTGGGATACCCCACCCTCCCCCAGCAAATAGACCTGTGACATAGCAGTGTGTATAATGATGAGCTCAAGTGGCCACTCTGTGTGCTGAGAGGAGGTGGAGAGCCAGGCAGCCACCAGGCCCACTTTCTAGTTGAGAGCATTATAGAAGGAGAGAAGGAAGAAAGCCCAACCAGTCTTAAGTCCAGGAGAATGATGTACCTCACCATGGAAATATTTGTGCATGGGCTGATGTATGAGATTTGACTTCTCTACTTTTAACAGGATTTAAGATTTCGTAGGTGGAATCCAGATATATTGTGTTATTCATCTTTCACAGGGAGAATGCCTGTAGAAAGAACGCCCTGTCCCTTGACATACAGTCCTACCTCCAAGGACACGTCTATGAGCAAAGACAGAAAGCAGAGAGGGCACTGAGTCTTGTCACGTACTGTTGCCAGGCTTCTGCCTTTTGAATGGACAGTATCTGTTGCAAGAGTCACCAAGGCCTGGCAGTGGTGCACCTGGTAGTGCACACAGAGGAGCCGGGGGCAGGACCTTGTTTTAAGTCCCTGGACCCTAATCCTGGGTGGGGGGGAGGGAGAGGAGAACACCTCCCAAGTGGGGGAGCAGTGCTGCTGATGTCTGCCTTTATCCTTCTGTCCCCATCTCTATATCTCTGGTGTGACAAATTAGAAAAGGAAAAAGTCACTGTGGAGAGCAATGGAGTCATCATGCAGCCAAGAGCCCCAGCAATAACCCTGGTGGTAAAAAAAAAAAAAAGTCATAATGAAAAATTTATTTAATTCGTCATCCTAGTCTGGTCATAGTACATAGCAAGCCGATACACTTTTTTCAATATATAATTATTGATGGGAGAGTATTAGAATGGTATGGAGAAAATGCTCCTAAGAAATTTAAAAAAACCTGGTAAAACACATTCCTGTCTTCCTTAAGGGTAGGGGATTGGATATAGAGATCTGGTGGTGGGAATTGTTTAGAGGTTTACCCTTCCTATCCTATGGTTTCATTAACATCTCCTTTTTTAAATAAATAATTAGAAATAGGGGGTCGGGCGGTGGCACAGTGGGTTAAGCGCATGTGGCGCAAAGCACAAGGACCAGCGTAAGGATCCCAGTTCAAGCCCCCGGCTCCCCACCTGCAGGGGAGACGCTTCACAGGCAGTGAAGCAGGTCTGCAGGTTTCTATCTTTCTCTCCCCCACTCTGTCTTCCCCTCCTCTCTCCATTTCTCTCTGTCCTATCCAACAATGAATAGCGTAAACAAGGGCAATAATAATAACCACAAGGAGGCTACAACAACAAGGGCAACAAAGGGGGGAAAAATGGCCTCCAGGAGTGGTGGATTCATGACGCAGGCACCGAGCCCAGCAATAACCCTGGAGGAAAAAAAAAAGAAATAAAAAAAATACTGGCCAAAAACATCCCTGTCTTCTTTCAACATAACCTGGCTCTGAGGCAGGTATGGATGGTGAGACACTGTGGGATGAAATAGTTTCTTTCTAATGGGGATCCCAATCCTACCACCTCCCACTCTCATAATAGACTCCATGCCTAATCCAGACACTGACTGCATCACTTCCTGGATTGCCTGAGGCACTTGCCTGAGAAATCTTAAACATCTCCAATCCATCCATCAACACAGATCCAGCATCACTGTAAACAGTTTGAGTCTTACTTTTAGGTCAGTCTTCCAGGATTTTCTTTCCTTTTCCTGGCCACTCTCTTCTTCCTTCCCTTAGGCTCTCAGTTTTCCTCAATATATACTAAGATAGTAATAATATAAATGAAAGAAAACAGATGTACTAAAACTTACTGATCTACTTATATCCCTCTATATAACACACTTTTGTGTGTACTACATGGACAATCTCTATACGTTTAGAAACAAGTAATATTACAAGTCATTACACAGACAATGTATTAGATTCACTAAAAAGGGTTATTTCAGTTTTTCTAGGAAATAAAGGTATCTAGTGTACATTATCTTTTTTTTTACATGGTAGTATTATTTAAATTCTAGACACCCTTGATTTTTTTTGTGTGTGTGTGCATTAGGAATCTGAGTGTCAAAGTAATTGAAAGGACTAGTTTATACCCCTTGCCTTTCATTATTTCTTTCTTCTCTTTTCTTTTTTTAATATTTATTTTATTTATTTATTCCCTTTTGTTGCCCTTGTTGTTTTATTGTTGTAATTATTATTGTTGTTGTCGTTGTTGGATAGGACAGAGAGAAATGGAGAGAGGAGGGGAAGACAGAGAGGAGGAGAGAAAGATAGACACCTGCAGACCTGCTTCACTACCTGTGAAGCAACTCCCCTGCAGGTGGGGAGCCGGGGTTCGAACCGGGATCCTTGTGCCGGTCCTTGTGCTTTGTGCCACCTGCACTTAACCTGCTGTGCTACAGCCCGACTCCCTCTCTTTTCTTTAACAGGAACCTTTTCCTTTAATGAAGATGTACTCTTGGTTATCACAAAGGTAATAATGAGGAGAATGGGTAAAAAATATCTGGTCAAATAGTCCATTATTTAAAGTATTTTTTTATTAACTTTTGTTGCCCTGGTTATTTTATTGTTGTAGTGATTGATGTCCTTGTTGGATAGGACAGAGAGAAATGGAGAGGGGGAAGACAGAGAGGGGGAGAAAGATAGACACCTACAGATCTGTTTCACTACTTGTGAATCAACTCCCCTGAAGGTGGGGAGCCAGAGGCTCGACCAGGATCCTTACACCTGTCCTTGTCTTTTGCTCCATGTGCGCTTAACCCTCTGTGCTATCACTCGACTCCGAAAAGTTAATATTTTTATGCATGGCGTGTGTGTGTGTGTGTGTGTGTGTGTGTGTATAATAGGGAGAGGGAGAGAAATGGAGTGAAGGGCTGTGAGTTTCCTGAGTCATAATCAGCTCTGATAATGATGTCTGATGACACTGTCCCCAGAGAGGTTGCAGACCTGGCTCTAGAGCTAGCTAAGTGGGATTCATGTCTTGTTGTCCTGGTGTCAGACCAGTTCCTCTATAGGCCTCCAGCTTTATAAAGGCAAAGCCCTTCACAGAGATTGAACCCTTTTTTTCCCATTCCTGGACATATTGGGAGGGCTGCACCCTAGTTTTTGAATTAAAATACCAGTCATAATCCTGTTTCTCAAAGCCAGAGGCCGGAATCTCATAGTAGGTCATCTGTAGTGGTTCACTCTTGCTTCTGGACACAGAGACCAACAGACCAACAACTTTTGATCCCACAGACAGTTCTGTCCTGGTTCGATACTGGCTCAGAGATGTTCCTTGTGCAAGGAATGGCGACTGGAGCTTCAGAGTATGTGGCCATCAGTCCTCCTGGGAATTGCTGGGCTCTGCCTCTCCTCCCATGGGTATTATGCCTGAACATTTTAGGATCTAGTGGAAGGCTGTCTGCGGACAGAGTTGTCTAGCAGCAGGGAAGTGACCGTGTTCAGCAGGGCCTCGGGACAGAAGTGCAGCCTCAGCCAGGCCAGCTCAGCGCTGGGGAGAAGCAAGCCCAGAGAAGATGCAGCAGACAAGTCAGGCAGACAGGCTTCTCCCTGCCCTGGAGAGCCCACCTGGCTGTGTCCAGTTTACAGATGTGGTGGTGCTCTTTCATGCACTTGAAATGCTGTCTCCTAAGTATTCCTTTCTGTGACTGGCAAGGTCAGTGAAACTGCAGGAATCCAGCGGGGATTGGTTTTTTCCCAGAGGTGACCCCAGGAAGGCAGGACCTCAGTCTGCCAGGGGAAGAAGCTGCTCAGCTGCGTGGCAGATGGGCACTGACTGAGGTGTTGTGAAAAGCAGAAAGCTTAGTCTTTGAGGAGAGAAGCTGCTGGCAGCGGGTTCCTTTTTTGCGACAGGAACACTGAGCTGCATGGTTGAGGACTGAGGTAGAGTTGGGCAATTGGGCAAACACTATCCTTCAGAAGTCACAGGCAGCAGATGCAGAGGCAGCTGGCATGAAACTGGATGCTGTGAGAAGAGACAACTGACATCCTGAGGACTGTGTGAAGGGGTCAGCTGAAAGGGGGTTAGGGTGGGGTTGTCCTTGTGCCTTGGCAGTAACTCAGCAAGAAGAGCCCCAGGCTTGCCTTTATGACACTGAACTTGGATGTGTGAGGTCTTGTCTTCTGGACAGCACTGCTGTGTGAGAGATGAGTGGTGATTTGCCAAAGGGTGTCTTTCTCCTTAAGTAAGTGCTTAAAACTGGACAACAGAGGTTGTTAAATGAACTATAATTCAGGGAGCCTATGGCCATTGGAAGGTGTGTAAGATAAGAAGGATGTTTTAGCTGTGAATCTCAATGTTATGTGTATTTTTCTACTTTTTAAAAAATTATTTAATTATGATGGTCAAGTCCATTGGATAAGAGGGGTACAATTCCACACACAATTCCCAACACCAGATATCTCCATCCTACCCCCTAGTTCAGTAGCTTCTTTATTGTTTATCCCTCTGGGAGTATGGGCCCAGGATATTTATGGGGTGCTGAAGGTGGAAGGTCTGGCTTCTGCAGTTGCTTCTCTGCTGGACATGGGCATTGACAGGTGGATTCATACTCCCAGACTGTCTCTCTCTTTCCCTAGTGGAGCAGGGAAACATTGGTGGAGTTGTCTGCCCAGGGAAGTTTGGTTGAAAGCATCATATGTGTATTTTTTTTTTTTAATGAAATGATACATATAGTAGTGCCTGTGGATAGTAAGTTGTATCTTTACACCTCAATGTGGATGGGTTTAGCACTGTTATCAGATCACTATGAAGGTTGAACCTAGATATTTTAAGCATCCTAACAGATGCCTCGGTATAAAAGCCAGCTATAACAGGATTCATTCAAGAAATATTCAGAAGGTAATTTCAAAAGAATACAGAGTGTGTTGGGCTGGAGAGATGGAAGTAGAATTAAAGCTCCAAACTTTCAGTCTCAAGATACATGAGGCCCCAGGTTTTGTTCCCAATACCAGGGCAAGCCAGGGCTCATCAGTGCTTTGTCCAAAACAGCAACAACAACAACAACAAAACAAAAAAAAAAAAAACAAGAAAAGAAACAAAAACTAAATTAAATAATATTCTGTAGAGGTAGCCATGAGGGGTCCTTAAACAAACTGAAATCAAACCTCCTAGAACTAATGGTTCTCTGTCACTAGCAGTACTGGCACCTGCCACCTCCTTGCAGCACTTGGCCTGCATGATTTTCTCTCTTCAGATACTGGCCTGACAGTGGAGCTGCACAGAGGATATATAAACAGATCACCAGTGCCTCCTTTTGAAATACCCAGTGTACTGTTCATGTATTTGTTTCTCTAAACTGGTCAGTAGACCTGCATCCATGAAAGCTAAATAGTAAAATCACGGGTTTCTTAATTGTGTTTTACTCGAAGAGATAGAATGACAATATTTTTGAGGCCTACAACCCCACAGAGTCTATTCTTCAAAACTCTTTCTGGACCTTCTCAGATTGATTTACACTTATGGGACCTTGCTTGTGACTACTGGGGATATTCTAACCTTCCCTTCAGTTATCTTCCTGCCTTTCTGTCATCCCATTAACTCAATCCTCCAAAGTGTTACAGAATGCTTTCTCTAGAAGTCAGTTATATTTGGACAGGCTTGTTCTAAACTCTGGAAGCACATTCTCCTATTCCTATACTTAAATTACCAGAAGCCAGGCACTAAGAACTTCAGGGTACACTCTGCAACTTAGTGCTTATTTTGTTAATTTTTTTTTCTAGAGATGGAAAGAAATTGAGAAGAGGGGGATAGAGACCCCCATAGCCCTGCTTTAGTACTTGTGAAGCTTTCCCCCTGCAGGGAAGGATAGGTGGCTCAATCCATGGTATTCTTAGGCACTGTAGTGTATGCACTTAGTGTGTGGCAGCCGGGCCATGCCATGTATTGTTTAAATTCCATGGTAAAACGGTGAGTAGCCCCGTAGCCCCGCTACAGTAGTTAGTGCTCAGACTACCTCTGGGCCTCTTATTCCTTTCTCGCCACATCACATTCACAATGGGGATTTGTTTTACAGGGACTGAGCCCCAGCAGTAAACCTCGAGGCAAAAAAAAAAAAAAAATCATTGCCGGAGCCATTTTTTAAAAATAATTATTTAAGTGTTTTTTTTCATTTCTTCACCTTTTTAATTTAATTTATTTATTTTATTTTAAAAAGGAGACATTAACCAAACCATGGATAAGAGGGGTACAACTCCACATAATTTTCACCACCAGATAGCTGTATCCAATCCCCTCCCCTGATAGCTTTCCTATTCTTTATCCCTCTGGGAGTATGAACCCAAGGTCATTGTGGGATGCAGAAGGTGGAAAGTCTGGCTTCTGTAATTGCTTCCCCACTGAACATGGGCATTGACTGGTCAATCCATACTCCCAGCCTGCCTCTCTCTTTCCCTAGTGTGCTGTGGTTCTGGAGAAGCAGAGCTCCAGGGCACATTGGTGGGGTCCTCTGTCCAGGGAAGTCTGGTTGGCATCATGCTGGCATCTGGACCCTGGTGGCCGAAAAGAGAGTTAAGATACAAAGCCAAATTGTTGAACAATCAGTACCTGAAAACTGGAATAGTGCAGATGAAGTGTTGAGGAGAGGGAGGTCCTCCATTTTGTAGAAGGTAGTAGGCATGTTTTAGTTAAGGGCCTATAGGTATATTAGTGGACCTATAGGTATATTAGTGTTTTTTATCAAAGGGCCTATAGGTATATAGGTATATTAGCCTATATCAAAGGGCCTATAGGTATATTAGTGTTTTTTTTTTCCCTCTGAGCCTGAAATCTGATATGCATGTGGATCCAAGTTATTGTCTGTGGAGGTGATGTCATGGCTGGAAAAGGAACAGAAAGTTGGATCAGGGAAGAAAGTAGCTCCCTAATATGGGAAAGGGGTATAAATATGGTTGACTGTAAACCCCATTGATTTGATTTGGTCTGGGGCCCATATTCAGTTTAGGAGCCAATGTGACTTCTGTATCCCTGTAGATTTGAGCTCACATTCTGTGGTCATGAGTAGGAACATTCCAAGCTGCCCAAATATCGACCCATCTTCCTCAGGTGTAGCATAGAGTATGTTGTCCATCCTCCCTTCGGAGGATGGAACATTCTCTACCATTGTTGATCCAAGATGAGGGCAAGGTCCTATGGGGGCCCCACAAAGGGCTCGGTTTTGTTGTTCTTGATAGAGATGACTGATAACAATGGAGAGAGGGATTTATTTGAGGTCTTGTCCCATCAGTTGGCATGTAAATAAAGGAGTTTTTTATTAACTGCAAAAAAACTAACAATAGTATATTCATATGTTAATTTCTTCATTTGTATATTGGAGATAATAACATAGTTATTGAAGAGACACTCTGAACTTAGAACACTTTTAGTATATTTGGGTGCAACCATATTGGGGGCACATATAATCTTTCTGTTGGATTGATCCTCTAACCAATATGTGGCTAAGTGAGTTATCTTTTTTAAAAAAAAGACATAGTTTTAATTGGTAAGTTTTCATGTAATTTTATTGTTGTTTTAACTTCAATTAGTTGTTTGGGGAGTGAATCTGTTGGTATGCATTTAGTATGCATTTGGAAGTGGGCCAGGATTTATTTGCCTAGCTGCTTTTGGAAGCCTGAGCCAACCACAGGGCTTTAGTTCTCATCTTAATTTTTCCATTAATACTGGTGAATCCTTCTGGGGAGCCCAATATACTGTTGTTATTGAGTTCCTAGCTTAAGCCTCAAGATCTACCTTCATGCCACTAACAGTGTACTCTGCCTTGTAATTCCTAAAATGGTGCCAGCAGTCACTAAGCATAGCTTCTTATGTCCTGAGAATCTCTCCTTCACCCTTTTTCTACTCTTTGACCACATGTGTCTTCACCTACCTGTGGCTTAGTAAGATTCTGAAGAATTCCCAGTTGCGGGTTTTTTATTATTATTATTTTAGGTGATTATTGTTGCTTTAACTTTTTTCTCAGGGGTGCAAACTTCATTGTCATGCAGGATCCTTGCAGGATCTGCTCTAGCATGCTCTGGCCTGTCTCTTTAACCTGCTTCACTTTCAGCAACCTCTTGCCTCCCCTTGCATCTCAGGACCTTGACAGCTTTGAAGAGTGCTGGCTGAGTATTTTGTATTGTCTTTATGTTGGGATGCATATGATGCTTTTCTCCTAATTGGACCAGGGTTGTGTGTTCCTGGAAAGTAGAGCACAGAAAAAAAATGCTATTTTTACCAGGTCATTCAAAAGTACATATTATCAGTATGACATCACTGCTGACAATGACCGCAGTCCCCTAGCTCAAGTTGTATTTGCCCTGTTTCTCCATGGCACTTGTCAGGCTTCTCTAGAAGAACAGAGCCAACAGAATATATATGGAGAGAAATGGAATATATATGGAGAGAAGGGAAAGACAGAGAGAGGTAGAGAATGACACACAACTGGAGACCTGCTTCACTGCCTGTGAAGCAACTCCGCTGCAGGTGGGGAACCAGGGGCTGGAACCGGGATCCTTATGCCAGTCCTTCTGGTTCACACTACCTGCGCTTAACCTTCTGTGCTGTCGCCCGACTCCCATGTTATTTGAATTTCAAGTGGTTTTTGACTTAAGTGAGTTAAGATTATGTTACAGTTCCTTTTCAAAGGGCACATTCTCTAACAACGTGACAGAACCTAGATATAGACTAGGGCCTAAGTGATAGGTTATATGTGCACATCAGTTAGGGGAAAATATATACCTCAAAGTTAAAGTACTCAATAGGCTGCTGTGATTAGATTTAGATTCTATATGTGCAGCAAGCTAGTATAAATGCCTAAAGACACCATAAAGTACCTAATCAAATATTTACTGCTTAGGTCTAAATTCCCTTCTTTCCTACCCCATACTTCACTTCCCTCAACCACTTTATATCTAATCTTGTCAGATACAGTAAGGACTTCAGGGGAGTCGGGTGGTAGTGCAGCGGGTTAATAGCACATGG
Source organism: Erinaceus europaeus (assembly GCF_950295315.1). NCBI lineage: Eukaryota > Metazoa > Chordata > Mammalia > Eulipotyphla > Erinaceidae > Erinaceus > Erinaceus europaeus. Next base: position 171,159,838 of record NC_080163.1, read on the forward strand.
CACAAAGTGCAAGGACCTGTTAGGATCCAAGTTTGAGCCCCCGGCTCCCCACCTGCAAGGGAGTGACTTCACAGGTGATGAAGCAGGTCTACAGGTGTCTCTCTTCCTCTCTATCTCCCCCTTCTCACTCAATTTCTCTGTCTCTATCCAGTAACAAATACAAAGAGGCAAGGACTTCAAACGCTGTTTAGGGACAAGAGACTGGCACACTTTAATGATGGCCTTTTTGGTCCCTACCAGGAATATCCATCATCTGGGAATCTAGTCAGGGAATCCTTGAATTACCACATAGATAATGATGGGCCTAGACCTCTAATAGGCCCCATCTCTCTACCACCACTAGTCATCTTCATCAGGAACATTGTCATAAGCCCTCTTGTTAGCCTCTACAGTACCTTGCCCTCAGTGTAGAATAGCAATGGTAGAAACTGCCCCATTTATTGAAGGGAGACTGGATCAACCTACTGTGGCAGTCAAGGAAGACTGGTCCTAAAATGGGTGCAGTCTAGAATGTTCCTAGCTGTAGCCATCAACTGAGAGCTCACAATGACAGAGATTCAGAGGTTACACAGGCTCCTGTGCTAAATATGAATATATATGGGCCCTAGGTCAGATTTTTGGGTTTACATTTAGTGGTATTTATATAATTTTCAAATATTTGGGAGCTAGCCAGGGGAATCAGACCAAAACTAAGTCACTAGATGTGGATTTTAAACACTGGAGATAACAAAATGTCAATATATAGTATCTTATGCAGTATACTAGATGATGTTTTATTTTAATATATATACATTTTGTTGCCCTTGTTGGTTTTCATTGTTGTTGTACTTATTGTTGTTATTGACATTGTCATTGTTGGATAGGACACAAGAGAAATAGAGAGTAGAGGGGAAGACAGATGGGAAGAGAAAGATAAACACATGCAGATGTACTTCATCACCTGTGAAGCTACTCCCCTGCAGATGTGGAGCCGAGGGCTCAAACTGAGATCCTTAGGCTGGTCCTTGTTCTTTGTACCAAGTGTGCTTAACCTGCTGTGCTACTGCCCAACTCCTTATAAAATATATTTTAACATATTTTGTGTATTATATATTACAGTGGAAAGTGTATAAGGTAAAATTGTAAAAAATGCTTAATAATTGTATGTTTATAATGTGTAAACTACAATTTAAAAGCTTATATTAATGTGATAATATCCTAACATACAAGGTACTACATATTATATAATAATATAAATTACATAATAATATACATACAGTTACCCAAAGTACAGTTTATAATAGTTAATATAATACATAGACAATATTTAATACATACCTGATAATATATAATAGTGTATATTGCTGGCACTCATGTGGGTGGCCTTGCAACCAGAGGTAAGTCACTGGTTCCCCCATGCCAGCTCAAGAGACTGCGCAAACAGAGGGAACCGCCAGGGGAAAATTAAGGTATGAACAATCCGCTTTATTAAGAAAAAGGCAGGGTTTATATAGCAGAGTGGAAGAAAGAACATTTTTCACATATGTCAATGATGATGGGTTTCCAAAAGGTCAGTACCCTTTTGGTGGGGGAATCTAAGGAATGATGAGAATTGATAGGGGTAGTTGAAAGGTCATTGTGATTTGTTACTTTGAGGCAAGAATGCTAATTAACTAAAGGTATTAAGAAAAACATGGTAGTTAAACCAGCATGGTGAGGTAAAGGGCAGAATATTGATGTAAGGAACAGTGATCACAGAATGAGGAAATAGTGTGTGGGTCTTAACTGTTATGTTACTGACAAGGCAGGGTGATGGACTCCGATTTGTATGTGATCAAAGATGGTGAAGTGATCGTGAATTTTAAGTGAAATTTAAAGCAGGCAAACATTAGGTTTGTAGCAAGAGGCAAAAGAAAGGAAATACATACGATAGGGGGTAGGGAGAAGGAAGAAGCGCACACCAGTGATGACTAAACCAGATGTCACAGAGAAAAGGGGGGAAGACCAAACCAATATCCTGGAGGCAGGGGTGTGCCCAGCCAACAGTGGACATGCAAAAAGAACACATAGCAAGCAGCACAAGGGAACGCAATGTGTTAATAAAAAGAGAAGGCTTCACAAGCAGTATCCAGAAGCATACCAACAATTCCCCCTTTTCTTTTTAACTAATGGCCATAGTATCAGGAATGTGGGGGGAACAGAAACCTGTACAGGCATTTTCAAAAAAAAAACTGGCACAAGACATGGAGGAACAAGTAAGAGAGCAGCAAGAACCAGTGTGATGCCAAGGGAAGGCCTGAGGGGGCGTTTCTTGCCTCTGTGGGCAAGGCCTATCAGGCTAAAGAACATTTCCTGCCTCTGTGGGCATCTCTTGCCTCTGGGGGCGCTTCATGCCTCAACAGGCATTTCCTGCCTCTGTGGGCTTCTCTTGCCTCTAGGGGCGTAAAATGCCTCAATGGGCGTTTCTTACCTCTGTGGGCTTCTCTTGCCTCTGGGGGCGTAAAATGCCTCAACAGGCGTTTCCTACCTCTGTGGGCATTACCTACCAAGGAGGGGTGTGTGTCTGTCCTATAGAGTCCCAAGGCAGCTGGATGCAGTCAGTCTTTGAGACACCCAGCAGCGTAAAGGGAGCTGCTGTAGAGTTGTGTACCAGTCAGTCCGATAGAAGTGCCAGTCCAAAGTAGATGGCTAGGGGAAGAACTGCCAGGGGATGAAATGTTTCGTGTCTATCTCCATGGGGAAGGTGACCCACTGGAATTTCGCTTTTCTGTAGAGAGTGAGCTTTGGAATCTATGAATCCTTTTCTTCAGGTCGTGCCAAGTCACATCATTGGTTTTGGGGGGGTGCGTTGTCCAGCGGTGGCCTCTTGCCCAACTTCACCTCTAGGAAGTGCAGAGGTGCGATCACTGCATGGAAGTCTGTGTATTCTAGCTCCTCTGCCATCAGAGCCAAGCTGGGGATCTCGGCCAGAGGGTCCAGTCCTGGCAGGGAGCCTGTGGTCACCGCGGGGTTCGGGATCTGCCCAAGCATCATAGCAGGAGGGTGGGAGAGGGAGCCGTGTAGAAGGCATGGGCCAAGGCACCCAGGGCGGGTGATGGGTTGCAGCCCTGCTCCCAGAAGCCAAGCAGCACAGAGGGAGCCCACGCCCAGCGTCCCGCGTCCCACAGTGGCATGCAGGCTCTGGCGGGGTGGGGGGTGGCAGGCAGAAACCAAAGTGTGGCCCAGAACGAAATGTTCCAGAGACAGAGAAACTGTCTCATGAGGAAAGAGTAAAGGCTTTTGGAAACCTCTCCATAAGTAGAAAGGCAGGCCATGGCAGCTTTACTTATCTGGTCTCCTTCATGTGTGTGAAGCCAAGATTCTTGTCCCTGTTCTTCGGGCGCCATTTTGTCATTTTTGCTGGGCTGGCATCGTGGGCAGGAGACAGAGACGACCAGAGACTTATGGCTGAGCTGAGAACGCAGTTCAATGTTTATTCACGAGCAGGGATGCAGTTCAACAAACTAATCTAATCTAATCACAACCCAATTCTGTCCTGCATCTCTCTCCTCCAGCTGAAGAGTCAGAAACAAAGGAAATACATATGATGGAGGCAGGGAGAAGGAAGAAGCGCAAACCAGCAAAGACTAAACCAAATGTCCCAGAGGCAGGAGGGGAAGACCAAACCAATATCCCGGAGGCAGGGGTGTGCCCAGTCAACAGTGGACGTGCAAACAGAACACATAGGAAGCAACACAAGGGAACCCAATGTGATGATAAAAACAGAAGGCTTCACAAGCAGAATCCAGAAGCATACCAACAATGGGAGGAGTTTTCCCTAAACTCTACCAATCCACAGTCCCACAACAGATGATCTCTAAAAGGTCGTTTTCTTTTGTTTTTTTACCAGAGTTGCCTACCTCTGGCTTCGTTTGGGACAGTGCTTTGAACCTCAACCTCAGGCATGCAAAGCCTCCATCTTGAAGTCTTCTGTTCCTTCCATACCCACAGACTGGTGCTTTTTTCTGAAATCTGTCATTTAGCTTCAAATGAATTTATGAATATCTGTGGCGGTTGTTATGATGTCTTCCCTGTCATTTACAATTCTATTTATTTGAGTCTTTTTTTTTGTGAGTCAGGCTGTTTAATTTTTCAAAGAACCAACATTTGGCTTCATTAATCTTTTGTATGGTTCTCTTATTTTTGACACTACTTATTTCTGCCTTAAGTTTTGCTGTTTCTGGTTGCTTTAGTGTTTCTTTGTTTCTCTTTTTCTCAGTCTTTAAATCGTGTTGTCAGGTTGTTTACTGGAGCTTATTTTATTTATTTATTTTTTGGTCCCCTGATGTGTGCTTGTATGGCTATGAATTTCCCTCAAAGTAGTGCTTTAAAATATAAAAGGCCTAAATTTTTAAAATATAAAAGGCCTAAATTTTTTGGCCTCCAGGGTTATTGCTGGGGTCAGTGCATGCACCATGAATTCACTGCTCCTGGAGGCCATCTGCCCCCCTTTGTTGCCCCCTTGTTGTGGTTATTACCCTTGTTTTAGTTATTTGTTGTATAGGACAGAGAGAAATGGAGAGAGAAGGGGAAGACAGAGAGAAGGAGAGAAAGACACCTGCATACCTGCTTCACTGCCTGTGAAACGACTCCCCTGCAGGTGTGGAGCAGGGGGCCCGAACCGGGATACCTATGCTGGTCCTTGTACTTTGTGCCACTTGAGCTTAACCTGCTATACTACTGCCCGACCCCCTGTGTCCTAAAATTTTGATAGATTGTGTCTTCATTTTCATTTGTTTCTAGGAACCTTTGAATTTCTTTCTTGAGTTCCTCAATGTGTTAAGCAGTGTGTTGCTTAGTGTCCATATTTTGTGACTTTTACTGATTTTCCGTTTGTTGTTAAGTGTTAATTTAATTTCACTGTGGTCTGGGAAGGTGCTTGGATGATTTCAGTGCTCTAGACTTTGCTGATACTATCTTTGTGTCCTAAGGATATGGTCTGTCCTTGATTTCCTGTGTGGGTTCAGAAAGAAAGTATATTCCAGTTTTTTGGAGTGAAGAACTCTAAAAATATCCAGAAGGTCTAGTCTGTCTATCTCTTCAATTAATTCTGTTTCTTTGTTCATTCTCTGCCTAGATGATCTTTTAAGTGTGAGAGTGGTGTGTTGAAGTCTCCTACTACCACTGTGTTACTATAGATGTTTTCTTTGTAGTTCTTTCGATGCGTTTGATGTATTTAAATGGATCCTCATTGGGGTTTGGTGCCTGCACTATGAATCCACTGGTCTTCATGGCCATTTTTTCCCTTTTGTTGCCATTGTTGTTTTTATTGGTGTTGTAGTTACTATTATTGTTGTCTTTGTTGTTGGATAGGACAGAGAGAAATTGAGAGAGGAGGGGAATACAGAGAGGGGCAAAGAAAGACACCTGCAGACCTGCTTCACCACCTGTGAAGTGACTCCCCTTGCAGGTAGGCAGCCAAGGGCTCTAACCAGGATCCTTCCGCTGTCCTTGTGCTTTGCGCCATATGTGTTTAACCCGCTGAACTACTGCCTGCCCCTGTATTTTTTTTCCTCTTCTTTCCCACTCTCTCTTAAATGTATACTTGATAGCTGATTTTTGTGATTGTCTATTCTTTTTTTTTGTCTTTGGAGGAAGAATTTTGCTTGGCTAACTGATTTTGTTTGAATAGCACTAATATACACTTCTGTTGCTGTTGTATTTGCTGAGGTTTGTGATTTCATTTGTGAGAGGACTTTGGTTTTTTGTGGCTTTTTCTCACAAAATAGAGTAACTGAATAGCCAGGACACAAAACACCCCCCCCAAAATGGCTAAATCAAAAACAGATAAATCAGCTACAACAATAAATAAGGACAGGAGCCCAGAACAAATTCCAAGTAAGCTAGAAGCAACCAAAATAGAAGAAAATTTCCAAACATTAAATGATGCATTAAACACATGAATGAGAAAAGCTTTTGAGGAAAATACCATCAGTAATAGGGAAATTGGAGTTCCAGTGGGTTAGCAATGGGTTAGCGTGCGGTACTTATACAGAAATAGGGGAATAATCATTGAGACCCTGAAAGAAAACATGAACTATCTCAAGGTAATTAGAGAATTGAAAGCTGAAATACCTGAGGTAGAAGTCCAGCTAGCAGAACAAGCTAATACTGTAACAGAATGAGGTTTTTTAAAAAAAAACAGGGTTAACTGAAGAAAGAAGCTGAGGGAAGGGAAAGCAAAATAATAGTAGCAGAAAACAGAATTAGCCAGACCAAGGATGAGTTAGAGAAAACTGAAAAATAAGAAAGAATTCAAAGAGCTAAAAGAGAAAGGGAAACACCGAAAACAACAACAGACACATATTGGGCAACCTTAAAAGAGGCAACACACACATAATTGGCCTACCAGAGCAAGAAAGAAAGAAAGAAAGAAAGAAAGGGGAAGATAGCATCCAAGAAGAAACAATAGAAGAAAACTTCCCCATACTAAACAACAAAAAGGACATTAAGATACAAGAATCTCAGAGAGTCCTAACAGAATGAACCCAGACCTGAAGGCACCAAGACACATCATAGTTACAATTGGAAGAAATAAGGGTAAAAAAAAAAAAGGATCCTGAAGGTTGTAAGAGAAAAACAAAAATTCAAATACAGAGGAAAACCCTTTAGTTATCAGGAGACTTCTCTCAGATTCTAAAAGCCAGAAGAGAATGGCAAGATATCTACTGAACTCTCAATGAAAGAGAGTTTCAACCAAGAATAGTATAACCTTTTAGACTGTCATGCAGAGTAGACAGAGGGATAAAAACCTTCTCAGGCAATCAGCAGTTAAAGGAGGCAACTATCATCAAACCTACCCAGAAAGAGGTTGTAAAAGCTCTCCAATACACATTAACAGCAACATCTCTCAAAAAAAAAAAAAAAAAAACTTGCCAAATATCAGAACACGCAAAAAAGTGTTGAATAGGTAGTTGGGCTGTAGTGCAGCAGCAGGTTAAGCGCAGGTGGCACAAAGCACAATAACCAGCATAAGGATCCCAGTTCGAGCCCGGCTCCCCATCTGCGGAGGAGTCGCTTCACAAGTGGTGAAGCAGGTCTGCAGGTGTCTTTCTCTTCCCTTCTCTGCCTTCCCCTCCTCTCTCCATTTCTCTCCGTCCTATCCAACAATGACGACAACAATAATAACTACAACAATAAAAAACAACAACAAGGGCAACAAAAGGGAATAAATATTAAAAATAAATAAAAACATTTTAAAAAATATTTTATTTATTTATTCCCTTTTGTTGCCCTTGTTGTTTTATTGTTGTAGTTATTATTGTTGTTGTCATCGTTGTTGGATAGGACAGAGAGAAATGGAGAAAGGAGGGGAAGACAGAGAGGAGGAGAGAAAGATAGACACCTGCAGACCTGCTTCACCGCCAGTGAAGCGACTCCCCTGCAGGTGGGGACCCGGGGTTCGAACCGGGATCCTTATGCCGGTCCTTGTGCTTTGCGCCACCTGCGCTTAACCCGCTGCGCTACAGCCCGACTCCCCAAAACATTTTTTAAAAGTGTTGAATAATGGCACTTAAACCCATAATATCAATACATGTCAATGGCTTATATTTACCCTTTAACAGTCAGAATAACAGGATGGACTAGTAAATATAACCCAACCATATGCTTTCTGCAGGAATCCCACCTAATTCAACAATAAAAACACAAATATAAAAACAATAAGGGCAACAACAACAACAACAATGCATGTTCCTTCCAAGATTGAGAGCACAGCCAGTCATCAGTTAATGCAAAATAAAGAAATAAATGCCTTCAGAGAAAATCCTGGAGACTTTGCACTAAAATATCATTATTCCTACTATGCAGGAAGATCTCACTTAATAAAATGCAGGATGCTGGGTGGGTCTGAGCCCTTCTCCGTGTGAGGGTTATGGTGGGCTGCAGTCCCCGCCCCTGGCCTGCCCCTTGGGCCCAGAGCAGAGTCCCCAATGCCCTTCGTGTGGGTCACACACCTGACTCTTGGTCATCCTCACGCGGTGACAACCTTTCCCTCCATCCACAGCCTCCAGTGACCACACCAGCAGGGCCCAGGACAGAAGTGTATCCATAGCCAGGCATGCGCAGTGCTGGGAGACTTGAGCCCAGAGAAGAGGCTTCAGACAGGTAGGCAGACAGGCTTCTCCTGCCCAGGAGAGCCCACCTGGCTCTGTCCAATTTGCAGATGTGGCGGTGCTAATTCATGTGCTTGAACTGCTGTCTCCTTAGTATCCTGCCTGTGAACAACCAGACCAGTGAGGTCAGTGAACCTGCCGGAGGAACCCTGCGGGGACTGCTGTTTTCCCTGAAGTGACTTCAGGAAGGCAGGGCCTCAGTCTGCTGGGGGAGGAAGCCGCTGGGCCATCTGGCAGATGGGCACTGAGATGTTGTGGAAAGCAGAAAGCTTAGTCCTTGAGGAAAGAAGCTGCTGGCAGCGGGTTCCTTTTTGGTGGCAGGAGCACTGAGCTGGATGGTTGAGGACTGAGGTGAATTTGGGCAGTTGGGCGAGAACGGCCTTTGAGAGTCGGAGGCAGCAGATGCAGAGGCTGCAGAGCAGGAAACTGGAGGGTGTGAGAAGAGACAACTGAAGTCCCCAGGGCAGTGTGAAGGGGTGGGCTGAAAGGGGGTTTTGGTGGGGTTGTCCTTGTGCCTGGGCAGTGGCTCAGCGGTAATGGCCATGGGCTTGCCTTTGTGACACTGAACTTGAGTGCATGAGGTCTTGGTTTCTGTGCCAGCACTGCTGGTGTGAGAGATGAGTGGTGCTCTCTCCCTGTCCTATAAAATACAAGGGGGGGGGGAGAAATGGCATCTGGGAATGGTGGGTTCATAGTCCAGGCACCAAGCCCCAGCGATAATCCTGGTTAGAAAAAATAACTTGCTTAAAAAATTAAAAATAGGGTACAGGCAGTGGTGCACTGGGTTAAGCACACATATAACCATGTGTAAGGATCTGGGTTTGAGCCCCACTCCTCACCTGGATAGAGAAAGTTTCATGAGCAATGAAGATATTTTTCTCTCTCCCTTTCTATCTACCCTTCTCTTTCAATTTCAATCTGTCCTCTCAAATAAACAAAAAACAGAAAAAATTAGTTGCAAGGAGCCATGGATTCCTAGTGTTGGCAGGGAGCCCAGCGATAACCCTGGTAGCAAAAAAATAAATAAAAAGAATAAATTAAAAATAAAATAAAAATGTTTAGGCTCAATTTGTGGCATATATATTAGACATCTTGTAGTTTTCACCACATTTACAGTCACATGTGGAACACTTCAGTTCTGTCATATTGTGACAATGTTGTGACCTCAGATTTTCTGTAATGAGAGAGTTGATAGACGTCAGACTAGATGATTTGCTTGATGCTGCTTTGCCAAGATTTATGGGGGATTTTGGAACATTATGACATATAGAAAATGTTTACTTGACGTTGCTGATATAATCTCTAGTTCTTTCCTAATGAAAAACAAAAGAATTCTGGGGCCAGGTAGTGGTGTTCCTGATTGAGTGCACATGTTATGATGTGGAAGGATCCAGGTTCAAGACTCCAGTCTCCACCTGCAGAGGGAAAGCTTTGTGAGTGGTGAAGCAGTATGGCAGGTGTCTCTCTTCCTATCACACTTCACTCTCAATTTCTGGCTTTCTATCCATTAAATAAAGATAATAATTAAAAAATTAAAAAAGACAATTCCTTCCAACAGTTTGCTTTATAGCATGTAGCAGCTCCCTATCAGTCATAGAGAAAAATAGAGGAGAATTAGAAATTCCTGTAAGCTCACTGATAACTTTTCTTGGGTCTTACTTAGAAACATTGCTCAGCTCTGCCTGATAGTTTAAACATGTAAGTAGAGTTTTCCTTCATCAGTCTTCAGTGCATATAATTTAACTCTGATCTAAATTGCATAGAGTAGAAATAAGAAGATGTGAAGTCTAATCATTTAGTAATCACAGTGGCATTTTTGGTGCAGAGGAATAAGGAGTGGTGTCAGGAAATACTAGCACCACACAAGCACTAAGGATTGCCAACTGACTACCCTGATACACAGGGTGCTCTCTCCTGGTCTTTTAGGCTCATATACTTCTTTTTATTTTATATTTTAAATAAATATTAATTTGTTCCCTTTTGTTGCCCTTTTTGTTTTATTGTTGTCCTTATTGATGCCGTTTGTTGTTGGATAGGACAGAGTGAAATGGAGACAGAAGCGGAAGACAGAGAGGGGGAGAGAAAGATAGACACCTGCAGACCTGCTTCACCTCTTTTGAAGCGACTCCAAGGATCCTTACACTGGTTCTTGTGCTTTGCGCCATGTGTGCTTAACCTGCTGTGCCACTGCCCAGTTCCCTTAGGCTCATATTCTAGGAGAACAGGTACATTGACTTGATCCACCTCAGGGATCCTGAAACACTCTAGTCAACTTTAAAAAGAGTCCAATTTTGTTTTGTGGGCTGGGTGTTGTGCAGTAGTAGAGTACAGGACTTGTGAGCATGAGATTCTAAATTAGATTCTAACACGATATGAATCAGATTAATGCACTGATCCTCTTTTCTTAAATAAATTAAAAATACAATTATTAATTAGAAATTGACTTTATCTGTTTGTAGGAATAATTATACCCATCAAAAGTGCTAAATTGTCATATTCCTCTGTTTTAAGCTCCCTTATTTATGACAGTACATGAAAAATCAGATATTTATTAAATTGCATGCCTAAGCTAGAAATTGACTTGTGAGAATTTCCCTATAAGCTTAATGGCATTGGGTTCAGTCTTCATGGATTAAAAAGGCAGTATGGTGAAACTAGGTATCTGCATCAGCATCTTAATGTGTTCTTACTCCTGGAAACAGCTAGAGAACTAGAAAGTTTGTGCTGCTTTCACCACCAAACATACTCAACCCTGCCCTTTGTGTGTGTTCAGGTTTAATGTATTTCACATGCATTAACCTCTTTACATATTAGTGCCACATTGTAGTATAGTAACAACCCCTTTCTTTTTTTGTTTGTTTCTTTTTTAATATTTATTTTTATTATTCCCTTTTGTTGCCCTTTTTGTTTTATTGTTGTAGTTACTATTGATGTTGTTGTAGTTAGATGGGAAAGAGAGAAATGGAGAGAGAAGGAGAGAAAGGTAGACACTGCAGACCTGCTTCACCACTTGTGAAGCTATTCCTCTGCAGGTGGGGAGCCGGGGGCTCGAGCCGGGATCCTTACACAGGTCCTTGCGCTTTGCGCCAAGTGCGCTTAACCTGCTGCGCTACTGGCCAACTCCCAACAACCCCTTTCTTTGTCTGAAAGTTATTTTATCTACAAAATCTTACTTCTTTGCTTAATAACTGTCTATCCATCTAGCTGGTGTTATAAAGTAACTTGAACATGTGGAGTGTTTTATTATGTCACTTCTTTATCAGTAATGCTACTACTAAGACAAAGTAAGTGTGGATCACTTGTTAAAAATATCCCCCTGGAAGTTAGGCAGTAGCACAGAGGGTTAAGCTCAGGTGGCGCAAGGCACAAATACCAGTGTAAGGATCCTGGTTCAAGCCCTGGGCTTCCCACCTGCAGGGGAGTAGCTTCACAGGCGGTGAAGCAGGTTTGCATGTGTCTCTTTCTCTCTCCTCCTCTCTGTCTTCCCCTCCTATCTCCATTTCTATCCAGCAATGACTACAACAATAACTATTAAAAAAAACATCTAGGGCAACAAAGGAATAAATAAATAAGTAAATAAATAAATAAAATATCCCTCTGAGCTTTCCTATAGAGGTTGCTTAGAGACAGAACAGAAGCTTTTGCCAAAGGCTACTTCTAGGTAGGATCTTCCTGGGCGTAGGTCTACTCCTAGACACCTGGGCATTATAGTGGACTAAGCTGTTTGAATTACTGTGTCCAGGTGTGTCATGTTCTGAAAGGGAAGGACTGTCATCTCTCAGTGTGGATAAATCCTCTCAGTTTTCTTCTATTGTGATAGTAAGATTTTTTTTGGAAATATTGAGGTGAAAACATAATAAAACCAACCTATGACAAACCCACAGTTAGTATGGTGGAAGAGAAGTCACACACTCACCATTTGCAGATAGTATGATAGTATTCATAGAAAAACCTAAAGAATCCAGCAGTAAGCTCTTGGAAATTATCAAGTAATATAGTAAGATGTCAGGCTACAAAATTAACATATAAAAGTCAGTGGCATACCTCTATGGAAACACTCAATTAACAGAAGAAGAAATCAATCCCTTTTACTATAGCAGTAAGAACAATAAAATATGTAGGAATAAACCTAACAAAGGAAGTGAAAGATTTGTATACTTAAAATTATGAGTCACTATTCAAGGAAGTAGAAAAATAATAGGAAGAATTAGCATCATCAAAATGAATATGTTATCCAGGACCAAGTACAATTTATTTTTATTTTGAAAAGTTTTTTATAATCTTTATTACTGCATAGAGACAGAGAGAAATTGAGAGGGGAGGGGGATGTAGAGTGGGAGACAGAGACAGAGAGACACCCTCAGCCATGTTTTACCACCTGTGAAGCTTGCTCCCTGCAGGTGGGGGCCAGGAGCTTGAACCTGTGTCCTTGTGCACTGTAATGTGTGCTCTCAAACTGGCTGTGCCATCACCCTGCTGTTCATTTTTAATGCTTTGAGGAACTTCCATTTGCTTTATCTAGAGCCTGGACCAGTTTACATATCTCTGCATAAGGGAACCTTTTTTTTCATACCCTCACCAATAACTGCTGTTTCTAGTCTTTTTGATGTTGGGGATTTGGTAGTGTGATTTTACTTATTTATTAAATTTATTTTAATAAATAAGTGGAGATATGAAGAGAAAGATATGAAGAGAGAAAGACTGCTCAGGTCTGGCTTATGAAGGTGATAAGGACATGAAACTTAGACCTTTAATCCTCAAAATATCAAATATCAGTCTTTTTTATAACCATTATGCCCTCTCCCCTATTCAAGATTTTTAAAAATAGTAATTAAATGAAAAAAGTGATCTATTTCTGATTTTATTTTACATGTGTTAAGGATCAGAATAATGAAGCTATAGAAATTTCCTTAGGTGATCTTAATTATTTTAAATGAACAATATCATTTGACCTAAAAAATAATCGAGATGTAGTTGTAGTCTTACTTTGTTTGATTTATAGTACCCTTCATTCTCATTATTTGCCCGAGATAGCTCAGATTCAAAATGAAGTATCTTATGCCTTGTAAGTTACATAAAGACATGCACAAAAACCCACAGTTACCTATAAGATGTATGTAAATTTTCTACCATAAGAAAAATCAAAATAATTGTGGAGTTTGGGGCTGTTGGGTTGGGTTATCTTCTGCCTTATAAGTTACATACACACATGCACAAAAATCCATAGATACCTATAAGATGTATGTGAAATTACCACTTTACAAAAAATCAAAATAATTGTGGAGTTTGGAGCTGATGGGTTGGGTTATGTTCTGCCTTATAAGTTACATACACACATGCACAAAAATCCATAGATAGCTATAAGATGTATGTGAATTTATCACCTTATGAAAAATCAAAATAATTGTGGAATTTGGGGCTGTTGGCTATTTGGCTGTTGGCCAAGACTAAAGTTGTTCAGTTTAGGAAATTTTTTCCCCCAGTGCTAAGAGAGGAGCTGCCGCTGGAGGGCACTTAGCACTTTTTTTTTATTGTTTGACAATTTAAAAAATATCAGAGTCTAGTTTCCTTGCCTTTCTTTTAAAGAGAAGACATTTTTTCCCCCTCCTCCAGACTTATTGCTGGGCTTGGTGCCTGCACCATGAATCCACCATTCCTGGAGGCCATTTTTTCCCACTTTTTTGTTGTCCTTGTTGTTGTAGCCTCATTGTGGTTATTATTATTACCATTGTTGATGTTGTTCATTGTTGGACAGGAAAGAGAGAAATGGAGAGAGGAGGGGAAGACAAAAAGGGGGAGAGAAAGATAGACATCTGCCTCACTGCCTGTGAAGCAACTCCCCTGCAGGTGGGGAGCCGGGGGCTTGAACTGGGATCTTTATGCTGGTCCTTGCACTTTGCGCCACCTGTGCTTAACCCACTGCACCACCACCCGACCCCCAGAGAGAAGACATTTTACCAACAGTACAGATACAGTTATCTTCTCATTCAACTGCATGAGTTTGACCTCAGGTTATTTACCACTTTTGTCTCTAGTCTTTGCAGTCCATAGGACTCAGCTCTTCTAAACACCCCCCCTGGGAGCCCCAGTGATTTCACCTACAGGTTATTTAGGAAACCGGAGTCTATGTATCTGCTGCTTTCTGACTTGAACTGACTTGTCTTCATCACTCAGATAATTAATAAAGGAATGCTGCCTCAGGTGTTACTGTGAGTCTGGTTTTGAGAGGCTTCCTTGTGCCCGTATGAATGAGATACTCTTTCTAGAGAGCTTACACAACAAGATTTCTTTCACTGCCCACGATGACATCTTTGGATTGATCCCAAATCTTTCCTGTATCCTAAAATTTTCTATTTCTCCCACCTTGAATATATGTGGAGATATATATATATATATAGATAGATAGATAGATAGATAGATATAGATATAGATATAGATATAGATATATCCAGGGTTACTGCTGGGGCTCGGTGCCTGCGCTATGAATCCACTGCTTCTGGAGACCATTCCCCACATTTTTGCTGCCTTTGTTGATGCCCTTGTTGTTGGTATTTTTATTGTTGCCATTGCTATTGTTGTTGCTGCTGCACAGGACAGAGAGAAATCAAGAAAGGAGGGGAAGATAGAGAGGGGCAGAGAAAGACAGATACCTGAAGACCTACTTCCCTGACTGTGAAGCAACTCCCCTATAAGTGGGGAGCTGGGGGCTTGAACTGGGGTCCTTAGGCAAGTCCTTATGTTTCATACCATGTGTGCTTAACCCACTGCAATGCTACAGCCTAGCTCTCTATTTTCTAGTTTTAAGGTCTTCCTTGCAAGGATATGCGTATGCTTACATGATGTTTTTACAATTAGTGCTCAATTTAAAAATATAAAATGTCTGAATTTAAAATGAATTTTCAATTTAAAACTCATCCCTGGAGATGAATAATAATTGTATTTATATACTATTTGCACTTGTGTTTCATTTGGCTCTTACTCTTTTTTTTTTTCCTCCAGTGTTGTTTCTGGGGCTCAGTGCCTGCACCATGAATCTACTGCTCCTGCGGGCATTTTTTCTATTTTATTAGGCAGGGCAGAGAGAAATTGAGAGAGGAGGGGGAGTTAGAGATAAGGAGAGAAAGATAGATACCTGCAGACCTGCTTTGCTGCTGTGAAGCAACCCCTCTGCAGGAGGGGAGCCAATGGCTTGAACTGGGATCCTAGCGCAGGTCCTTGCACTTTGTGCTATGTGTGATTAACCTGGTGAACCACCACCTGGCCTGGCCTTTACTCTTTAACTAAAATTAAAGTATGGTTTTTGTTATGATTGCCACTGTCCAATCAGTAAGGTGGTCCTGACTTTAATCTTGTGATACAGCTATTATCACTATCATTCAAATTTACAGTTGAATTTGCAGCTAGAGATATGTTTTTACCTAATCAGACACTGAAGAAATGTGACCACTAGCTAATTACAGATTGTGTTCATGTAATTGGCAGAGCTGCTCTTGCTGACACTGAAGTTGATTGCACTCACCTCTTAGACTTTCTGTATATTCTGACTTAGAAAGGTACATCAATACTCTGGTGACTGGTATGTGCCAAATATGTATTCATAGGCTTATTAATATTTTCTCAGTAGTGTAAAGCCACCTGTATTCTGAGGCTCATTGGATCAGTCAGTCAGATGTGTACCATACTGGTAGGACCTGAAGGTTCACAAATGAGTAGGAGCACAGCACAGCGTCTTTTTGACGACTTAGCTTCCTACCCACTGCAGCATGTCCTGTCCTGGAGTGAATGGTGCTCTGGCCTGTCCCTTATACAAAATTACAACTTAATACTGTTTGACTCACAGGTTGGTTAGTTTTTGAAATCAGTGATTCTATTCAGTGTCAGTGAGGCTGGGGAAGTTACATTCTTACCAGCATTGCTGAGTTGGTTGCAAATTGATGCACACTTTCAGGAGAAAATGTTCGCAAATTATTGTTAAACTGAAAAAAATCACATGGGCTTGGGAGCCGGACAGTGGCACCCCTGATTGAGCACAGACATGACATGTGCAAGGACCCCTGGCCAGGACTCCAATCTCCACCTGTAGGAAAAAGCTTTACAGTGGTAAAGCAGGGCAGGAGATCTATCTATCTCTATCTATCTATCTATCTATCTATCTATCTCTAACTCTATATCTATCTCTGTTCTCTCTCAATATCTCTTTCCATATTGATTTTTATGGCCCTATTAAACAAAGAAGTAACTTATTAATAAAGAGTTGTAAAAAAAAAAGAAAATACATAGACTCTTTGAAGAATATACTTTTAAAAACTTGTCCCAAGGAAATCACTGGGCCTTTGCTCCAAAATTCAATACACAAAACCTGGTACATCAGAGAAAAATAGACAAATAGAAACTGGTTTAAAAAATGTTAAGTTCTGTGGACTGGGAGGTGGTGCAGTAGATAAGGCATTGGACTCTCAAGCATGAGGTCCTAAGTTCAATCCCTGGCAGCACATGTACCAGAGTGATGTCTGGTTCTCACTCTCCTATAATTTCTCATTACTCAATAAATAAAAGCTGAAAGAAAAATTGTTAAGTTCCAGGAAGATAACTCATAAGCAGAGCACAGAACATAGATGCATAAAATTCCCAGGTCTGGTGTGTGTGTGTGTGTGTGTGTGTGTGTGTGTGTGTGTGTGTGTGTGTGTGTGTGTTAGAAATAAGTGTATCTGGGGCTGGGTGGTAGCACACCTGTTTGAGCACACATGTTACAATGCTGAAGGACCCGGGTTGAGGTCCCTAACCCCCAGCTGCAGGGGGAAAGCTTTGCAAAAGGTAAAGCAGTGCTGCAGGTGTCTCTCTGTCTCTCTTCCTCTCTAACTTCCCTTTCCTCTCAATGTCTGGATGTCTATGTCCAATAAATAAAGATAATAAACTATATATATATATATATATATTTTAAAACTGAGTGCCACAAAGGAAAGTCACAAATGGGCTGGGTGTATGGATCAACATGCCAACTCCCATGTTAAGAGGAGAAGCAGTTACGGAAGGCAGAATTCTTTTTTTAAAATTCTTTTTAATTTATTTCATTTATTTATTCCCTTTTGTTGCCCTTGTTGTTTTATTGTTGTAGTTATTATTGTTGTTGTCTTTGTTGGATAGGACAGAGAGAAATGGAGAGAGGAGGGGAAGACAGAGAGGAGGATAGAAAGATAGACACTTGCAGACCTGCTTCACCGCCTGTGAAGCTACTCCCCTGCAGCTGGAGAGCCGGGGTTCGAACCGGGACCTTTATGCCGGTTCTTGTGCTTTGCGCCACCTGCGCTTAACCCACTGTGCTACAGCCCGTCTCCCGGAAGGCAGAATTCTTACCTTCTGCACCCCAAAAGGAATTCTGGTCCATACTCCCAGAGGGAGGAGAAATGTTATGGGAAGGTGACTTAAAGATGACTATTTACAGAAGGAATAAGTCAACTCATATCTTTAACCTTGGGAGAACCACATCAGTTCCCAGTGAAGGGGCAGAGAAGGAATGGAATTGTACTTCTGTTGTCTCATAATTTTGTAAATCAATATTAAGCCACTAATAAAAACCTTTCAAAACTTGAATCATCTGTGTTCAGGCAGTGGCACTCCCAATTGAGTGCACATATTGACATGTGCAAGGACCTAGGTTCAAGCCCTTGGTCTCCATCTGCAGGGAAGAAGCTTCATGAGCAGTGAAGCCAGGATGCAGGCATGTCTCTGTCTCTCTCCTTCTTTCTCCCCAACCCCTGTCAGTTTCTTTCTGTCCTGTCAAATATGAAGGAAACAAAAACCCAAAAAAAAGGGAAGGAAAAATGAATGGTCACTAGGGTCAGTGGATTCATTGTGGAAGCACCATGCCCCAAATGATAACCCTGGTGGAAAAATAAAATCTGAAAATGGTAGAATTTTGTATTCAATTATCAAAATAATGTAGTAGCATAATTTTGTAGGTTTGGAAATAGATTAAAGATGCCATCTTAAGCAACAAAAGCAAATTAATATATAAAGTATGATGGATTCCTTATGCAGGCACCAATCCCCAGCAATAACCCTGGTGACGAAAAAAACAAACAATAACAACAACAAAACTAAAAAAAATGATGTTGAGATAAAGAAGTTAAAAGAATCTTTAAATCTAAAGCAAACAGGTAAACAGTAACAAGTCAGCCCACATATCCTTGTAGACACTATATAGAAGACAGTGTGCAGACATCAGATAAAACAACAGTGCTGTTGGGGGATGGTCTAGACGTGAATTGCAGTAGAAAATGAAAAATAAAATTGTTTCTAGAATGTGATTAGTAGTCTTTTTAGTTACATAGCCTTTCCTCTCATTGTACACATTCTAGTGTTAATGAATCTAGTTTCCTTGATACTTGATTAAAACCAAGGGCGAAAGACAGTGATAATGAGGAACAATAAGTAACTTCCAAAAAGCCCCCAGGGTTGACTCACTCACCAGCTGGGCAGCCAGTCTCAGTGAAGATTCATGTGAACACCATACTTACCTGTGGACCTGTACGGAGACTTTCCATGAAGTCTTGGAAGAGTGTCTGTCACACTCATGCTTAATGTACCCAAGTGTGGATTAACTAGGGGACAGGTGACCCTTTCAAATCACATGTAGGAACAACTCCAAATTCAGTTATACTCGGTCCTCTTGCTTGTCTCCAGGACATCCACGGAGCACCCCCTGGTCTCTTCCCTGGCTGGCGAGTTTTTCCACCCGCCTGTTGCTGCTTCTGCTGTTCAGACCTCTTTTAATGTGGATGTCCATGTTCACTAAGGCTGTGTTGCAGAATAGACTCAGTGCCCTGTTTATTTTTTTTTATTTAAGTTTCAGGTGATCTTCAAGGGTTTTATTCAACAGCTTCTTCCTCGGGACACCATCTTTGAAGTTTCTGAGTTTTCCTTCTGCTTTGATCTGATAAAGTAGGCCTTGAAGACTGACTGCTCAGCCTCCTTACATGTTCCTGCTGTGCACTGCTTCCTGCCAGTGGAGGCCTTGGTGCTGTTGCCTGACCTCTTCAACAGTCCTTTTCATCAGCTCAACTCCCACAACTTCCTGCACCTCCTGGTTTGAATGGGAACGTTCCTCGTCCCCATCTCAGGAAGTTTTGCTGCTCCAAGAGTTTTAGTTTCCTCTTCCTCTCCTTTTGTTTGGCAGGGTGGGGAGGACCTCAGGCTTCTAGCATGTGTCCTCACTCTGGCTGATGTTGCCCATTCATATAGTGATAGACTGAAACACCACTGCTGGGGCCAGATGGTGGCACATATGTTACAATGTGCAAGGACCCGGGGTCACCACCAGGTCCCATCTGAAGGGGTGGGGGACAAGCATCACCAGTGGTGAAGCAGGGCTGCAGGTGTCTCTCTGTCTCTCTCCCTCTGTATCCCCCCTTTCAATTTCTGGCTATTTCTATCCAACAAATAAAGATGAAAGAAAGGAAGAATGAGGGACCTGGGTGGTGGTGCAGCAGGTTAAGTGCACAAGGGACGAAGCGCAAGGACTGGCATAAGGCTCCAGGTTCCAGCACCTGGCTCCTCACCTGCAGGGGGTTCGCTTGACAGGTGGTGAATTAGGTCTACAGGTGTCTTTCTTTCTCTTCCATCTCTGTCTTCCCCTCTTCTCTGGATCTTTCTCTGACTTTACCAACATTGATAATAGCAATAACAATAGAGAGAAAGGGAAGAGAGAGGTAGAGAGAGGGAGAAAGGAAACGAGGAATAAAGAAAGAGAAAGGAAGAAAGAAAGAAAGACCACTCTCTGAAACTTGCTCTGGTGCTGTGGTCCCTCACTATGGTACTAGAACTTGAATGTGGACCACATGCATGGCAAGGTTCTTGTCCTGCCTGATGGAATACATCTCCAGTCCTCTTTCTTCACTTTTTATTTCATTTTTATCTGATTGTTGTGTTTTTAATTTTTAAAATTTTTTAATTAATTAATTTATTTTGTTGCCCTTGTTGTTTTGTTGTTGTTGTTGATGTCGTTGTTGGATAGGACGGAGAGAAATGGAGAGAGGAGGGGAAGACAGAGAGGGGGAGAGAAAGACAGACACCTGCAGACCTGCTTCACAGCCTGTAAAGTGACTCCCCTGCAGGTGGAGAGCCAGGGGCTCGAACAGGTTCCTTCTGCTGGTCCTTGTGCTTAGCGCCACCTGCGCTTAACCTGCTGCGCTACCATCCAACTCCCTGTGTTTTTAAATTTTATGATTAGATTGTAAAATTCCAGTGTGTAGTGCCATCTCACACCCACCACGAGTCCTGAATCCCAACCACTCCACTACCCAAAGATGACCACTAGAGTTCTCACTAGAGTTTTACACTTTGCTTGAATCTGTTTTGTTTTTTCAAGTTGATATGTTTCAGTTCTCTATATTCCACATGAGTGAAACCATCTTAGAGTTGTCTTTAATGCCTTTATTTATATCTATAAACAAAATCATCTCCACTTCTATCCATTTTGTCCTGAAAGACACAATATCATCTTTTTGATTGCCGAGTAGTATCCCATTGAATATATATCCCCTACCTTCTTTAGCCAGTCTTCTGATGATGGGCATTTAGGCTGCTTCCACTCTTTGGCTATTGTGAATAATGCAGCTATGAACATAAGAGTGTCTGTGTCCCTTCACATTAGTGTTTGAGTGTACTTTGGATACATGCCTGTATGGAGTTAAAGGATTTATATATATATTGAATGGAATATTACCGTGCATTCAAAAATATGATTACATACAGAACTTTTAGACAAGTTCAATTTTCTTGAAATATGCCACTGAGTCTTGATAGGGGTTGCATTGTAATTGTAGATTACTTTTGGTAGATAGACCATTTAATATTGTTTATTCTTCCAATACAGGGACAAGGAATGCTCTTTAATTCTTGTGTGTCTTTCTCTATTTCTTTTAACAGTGCCCAATAGTTTTCCTTTATGTGTTTGTGTGGTTTATTTTTTTAACCTCCTTTGTGAGACCATCCCAAGGTATTTTATGTTTTTGGTTTTGATTGTAAATTTAATTGAGTCTTTTATTTTACTCTCTTCTAACATTTTTTATACAGAAATGCCACAGACTTATGAGTATTGACTTTATATCCTGTTACTTTATGAAATTTATTAAATACTTCAGTAGTTTGTCCGTAGTGCCTTGAGGTTCTCCAGATATGTTATCAGTCATTAGCAAATAGTGCTAGTTTAATTTTTCTTTCTAATTTGCATATATTTGATATCTCTTTCTTGTCTGGTTGCAGTGGTGAGGACCTCAGTGACTATAGTGAATAACAGTGGAGGTAGTGGACATCCTTGTTTGGTTTTCCCCATTGAGAATGATGTTAGCTGTGGGTTTGTCTTAATGGTGTTTACTAGGTTGAGTAAATGTCCTTCTTTTCTCAATTTCTGGAGTGTCTTTATTATAAATGGCTAATGGATCATGTCAAATTATTTTTCACCATTAGTTGATATGACAGTGTGATTTTTTCTTTTCCTTCTCTTCACTCTCTCTGTCTTTCTGGTATGATAGATTTTATTGATTGGTTTTCAGATATTGTTCCATTCCTGTTTCTCAGGGTTCAATCCCACTTGTACTTGGTGAATTATTTTCTTTTTTTTTTTTATTTAAGAAAGGATTAATGAACAAAAATGTAAGGTAGGAGGGGTACAACTCCACACAATTCCCACCACCAAGTCTCCATAACCCACCCCCACCCATGATAGCTTTCCCATTCTCTAGCCCTCTGGGAGCATGGACCCAGGGTCGTTGAGGGTTGCAGAAGGTAGAAGGTCTGGCTTCTGTAATTGCTTCCCCGCTGAACATGGGCGTTGACTGTTCGGTCCATACTCCCAGTCTGCCTCTCTCTTTCCCTAGTAAGGTGTGTCTCTGGGGAAGCTGAGCTCCAGGACACATTGGTGGGGTCTTCAATCCAGGGAAGCCTGGCCAGCATCCTGGTGGCATCTGGAACCTGGTGATTGAAAAGAGAGTTAACATACGAAGCCAAACAATTTGTTGAGCAATCATGGATCCCAAGCTTGGAATAGTGGAGAGGAAGTGTTACGGAGGTACTCACTGCAAACTCTAGTGTACTACTGCTTTCAGGTATATATTTTGCAGTAGTTTACGGATACGTGTGCACATAAGCTCTCTCTCACAGAAACTGGTGTATATCTAGGTTATGAGACTTTGTTAGAAAGTGAACCACCTCAGATTAAATTAGAGTGTACTATAAAAGGAAAGGTCTCACCCGAGTAATGAAGCTGAAGGGTTGTCCAGAAACAAAAATCAACTCCAAATGGATCAAAGACCTAGATGTCAGACCAGAAACAATCAAATACTTAGAGGAAAACATTGGTAAAACACTTTCCCACATACAACTCAAGGACATCTTTGATGAATCAAACCCAATTGCAAGGAAGACTAAAGCAGAAACAAACCAATGGGACTACATCAAATTGAAAAGCTTCTGCACATCCAAAGAAACTATTAAACAAACAGAGAGACCCCTCACAGAATGGGAGAAGATCTTCACATGCCAGACATCAAACAAGAAACTAATCACCAAAATATATAAAGAGCTCAGCAAACTTAGCACCAAAAAAGCAAATGACCCCATCCAAGAATTATTTTCTTAACATGTTAGACTCGTTTTTTCAGTGTTTTTTAAAAACAAATTGATTGTAATTTCTTTATTATTATTATTTTAATGTATTTGTTTATAAAATGGAAACACTGTTACAAACATTTGTATGTTTATGGAATGTTGGAAATGATTCTCTAAGAAGAATAAAAAAGCACTGCACCAGAAAAGGCAAAAACACCGAGTAAAACATCAAATTTATGCATTTCCTTTTAAGTTGCACATTACCTGTTCATACTTATTTGAAGCTTTTCTCCCTTGGTCGAGATCAACTGCAGCTTCCATAAGTAAACATGTTTTTTGTGAGATCATAACTACTTGGTCAGAAGGACAAAACTGGGACATCTATGAGAAATGTCCAGAATACTAATAAATAGTAATAACACTTCCAGATGAACACAAAGAATAAGAATGAATTAGATAATTCAGCTAAAAAAACATCTCGCTAAGAATTATATAGACTATAGCATTGATTTTTTGTTTCAATTTTATATTGTTTTCTCACTGATTTTAGCACCTCCATAGAAATAAAAACACTTTATTTACCTGAAAAAAATACAAATTGATTGAAAAACCTAAATGATTTCTTTCCCCCATCATGTCAGTGCTTTAAAACATAAAGTTAAACAGTAGCTCTTTGAGGGCTTTTAACTATTTGTCTCTCATGTAGATTGTTGCTTCTTCTCTTCCTCACTTAATTCAAGTGCATGGTTTTTGTTAATTTTTGGTAATCTTTTTAACAATATGGGGTGTGTTATCTCCTTCCTGCCAGATCTCTTCCATACATTCTGCACAAATCAGGGATTTAACTATCTCCTTGTGACAGACAGTTCATGTAAAAATCCCTGCAAATATGTGCAGAGATATGATGAGTTAATGAGTTAATGAGATGTCTTTGAGCCCGACATTCCCATGATCATTCTTGGTGCCTAATTTTAATAAATATAAATAGTCATTTCTGTATTCTCATCTAACTCTTCAACTAAGTTTTCTAAAAAGAAATGTCACCCGCTAGTAGATCTAAAATTAAATTTCAGATTGATTATAAAAGTCAGTAGTAATTCAAGAGGTAGATTATGGGGGAAGATCCTGAAGATGATATCATGGCTGGAAAAAGGACCAGAAAGCTGGATCAGGGAAGAGAGTAGCTCCCAAATATGGGAAAGGTGTATAAATATTGTTGACTGTAAGCCCCATAAATTTGATCTGATTCAATGCCCATATTCAGCTTAGGAGCCTATGTGACCTCTGCATCCCTGAGTTCACATTCTATGGTCATGAGTAGGAATGTTCCAAGCTGCCCCAATTTCAGTATCCAACTTCCTCAGGTGGAACATAGAGTATGTTGTCCAGCCTCCCTTAGGAGGATAAAAATTCTTAACTCAGAGACTATTTGAAAAGATAGAGTCAGCTGTTATGAAGAATTTGAAACAACAAGGGCAGCAAAAGAGAAAATAAATAAATAAAATTAAAAAACAATTTGAAAGCATCTTGTAAAAAAACTTAACAAGTATATTATAAAAGAAAAAAAAAAATGAGGGCCTGGCGGTAGTGCAGTGGTTTAAGCACACAGGGTGCAAATCTCAAAGACTGGCCTAAGAGTCCCAGTAGGAGACCCTTGCTCCCCACCTGCAGGGGGATCACTTCACAAGAGGTAAAGCAGGATTGTAGGTGTCTCTCTCTCTTTCCCTGTCTCTGTCTTCCTGTCCTCTTTCAAATTCTCTCTGTCCTATCCAACAACAATGACAACAGTGTTAATAACAACAATGATAAGCAACAAAAGGGAAAATAGCCTCCAGGAGCAGTGGAGGCACTGAGCCCCAGCAATAACCCCAGAGGTTTAAAAAAATCAACATTTTTCATGTTAAATCATAGGAGACTGAAAAAAAGATATGGCTCTTACCTCCACAGAGCCCTGCTGCCTCACTAGGGAAAGACAGAAACAGGTTGGGGGTATGGACCCACCTGTCAATGCCCATGTCCGGTGGAGAAGCAATTACAGAAGTCACAACTCTACTTTCTGCACCCCATAAAATCTTTGGTCCAGGGGCTGGGTGTTAGGGCAGCAGGTTAAGCACACATGGCACAAAGCTCCAGGATTGGAGTAAGGATCCCAGTTTGAGCTCCCAGTTCCCTAACTGCAGGGTGGGCACTTCATAAGTGGTGAAGCAGGTATGCAGGTATCTTGTCTTTCTCTCCCCACCTCTGTCGTCCCATCCTCTCTGGATTTCTCTCTGTCCTATCCAACAACAATAGGAATGGCAATAATAACAACAGCAATAACAACAAGGACAAAAGAATGGAAAATAATGACCTCCAGGAGCAGTGGACTGTAGTGCAGGCACCAAGCCCCAGCTGTACTCCTGGAGGCAAAAAAAAGAAATCTTTGGTCCATTCTCGCAGAGGGATAAAGATTAGGGAACCTTCCAGTGGAGGGGAGGGTATAGGGAACTCTAGTGACTGTAATTGTATGGGATTGTACTTCTCTTATCCCACAATCTTGTTAATCATTATTAAATCACTAATTAAAAAAAAACAAGATAAAAATCTGTAAAAACAAAGTAGCACACTATCTGCTAGGTGCCTTCTTAGTAACTTTCTGAAGCTCCACATCCAATCTGTGTATATTTAGAAAAGAGTTTAGTCTAGCTAGCTTAACACAAATACTAAAGAAAACATGTTCTCTGTACACTTGTTGAGGGAGGAATATTGATTGTTTTTTTCTATTTTTATTAGTGATTTAATAATGAGTTTGTTCTGTTGTTATTGTTGAGTCATATGATTTATTTATTATCATTTGTTATCCGTCTCATCAGTTGTATGACATCCAGGTATCTTCTGCCAAATTCTGGGTTACCTTTGTGTGTGTGTGTGTGTGTGTTTATTTAGAAGAAGCTGTTAAGTTTGTAGAAGCTGTAAAATTTGTTGTAGTCCCAGTAATTTAACCTTGTTTTAGTTTTGCTTACTCATAGCAATGAGTCTCCAAATAGAGCCTGATGTTAAACTGTGGATGTTTTCCACCAATGTTTTCTTTATATTTTTTATTCTCAGTTCCGATAGCCAGATCTTTGACCCATTTTGAGTTAATTTGGCATATGGTATTAAGGGGTGGTGAAGTTTCATTTTTCTGCAATTGACTACCCAGCGTCAGCTATTGAAGAGGCCTTCTTTCCACTCACTGAAAAGGTTTTAGTCCTTTATAATGTATGCACATGTGGGTTTATTTTCCCTTTCTGCCCTTTTTATTGTTATAGTTATTATTGTTGTTGTTATTGATGTAATCATTGTTAGATAGGACAGAGAGAAATGGAGAGAGGAGGGGAAGACAGAGGGAGAGAGAAAGATAGACACCTGCAGACCTGCTTCACCACCTGTGAAGTGACCCCCCCTGCAGCCTCTCTCCATTTCTCTCAGTCCTATCCAATGACAACGATGATATAAACAACAGAAACTACAACAATAAAAATAATAATAATAATCCCAGGCATTAGTAAGCTCTAAAAGACATGAGCCTATCATTCAGAAATGTGAAATTTGATGTGTATGGAACAGGCTTCCAAAAATTCTGACATCGTAAGGAAAGAGATGCTTGCTAACACGCATGTACAAGACAGACTGAGAACACAACCAAATTTACCCTGAAGTTCATAAAATTTAAGCAGAGACACACATGACCTTGGCTGATTCCAGAACTGCCCAGGTGAGGCCTCAACAAGGGATTTATGTGAGCCTTGAACAAAAAATAGAGGTCATATAAGCACAGAATTATAGGATAAATTTTATTATATCAATAAATAGAAAAATACAACAAATGACTATATACCAATATATGACATTATTAATGGGATAATGGGTCCTGGAAAGGGCCAGAGAAGTGTTGTAGACTGGTGCATTGTGGGCGGCCCTGTCCCCACAGCCCATCAGAAACTCAGTGTTAGGCTCCGGGGCAGTCTGGGTCAATACAGGTGGCCGTGTCGGAGCCCTGTGCCGATGAATGAACATGGAGCACTGCCTAGTGCTTTCCACGTCACGGTAGGCAGTGTTGTCCTCACTCCTCTGCTCCACAGCCATCGACATACTCTTGTTCTTGTCTCTGTCAACAGAGCTGCCTAAGGTCCAGGTAGAGTCACCCCCAGTGCAGAGACCTGTGAACAAAGCAGTGGGTTTAGCAATGGACAAAGGAGGAGCCCCAGGGAGCAGAGCAGAGGCAGTGAGAGGATGAAGGGCTTGGAGAACCAAGGGGCCGAGGGTCCACTACCTCACTGAAACCATGGTAGAGGGAGAGATGGGAGAGCAAACCCAGTCTTAAGTCGAGGAGACGATTCCTGCATATCAGCAGGGAAATGTTTAATGAGGAGTTGAGGTATGTGACCTTATGCTTTACTGAACTTAATATTTGTAACTGGAATCCAGATAAATTCAATATGGAGTCTCAGCAGAAAGAATGCCTTGAGGAAGAATGCCACATCTCCTTACACTCACTCTACACCCAGAGAGTCCTCTGAGGCTGAGCACAGGCAGAAGCAGAGAGCCAGAGTCCTGTGTCACCCTGTCAGAGTCCTGTGTCACCCTGTCAGGCTTGGTCCTTCTGTGCTGGACATTATTTGGAGGAAGAGCTCATGATCCCTCAGTGACCAAACAAGAGAGATGCTCTATCTGTGGGGGCTGAGTGGGATGAATATACAGGCTAGCTTATTAAATTGATCTGTGTTCGGGAGCTGGGCGGTAGCACAGTGGGTTAAACACACATGTTGCAAAACACAAGAACCAGATTAAGGATCTCAATTTGAGCCCCCAGCTCCCAACCTGCAGGGGAGTCGCTTCACAGTTGGTGAAGCAGGTCTGCAGGTGTCTATCTTTCTCTCCCCCTCTCTGTCTTCCTGTCCTCCTTCCATTTCTCTCTGTACTATGCAACAACAACATATATAATAACTACAACAATAAAACAAAGACAACAAAAGGAAATAAATAAATATTAAAATTTCTTTCAAAGTTCTGTCTTCAATGTTTAGGCAAGATTTGTTTTATGAATACCTCAGGGTTGATGGGGTATGAATACAACCTTGAAAGTGTAAGTCAGTACTTCTGGATTAGAATTATCATAATAAAAATATCTTAACCCATTCTATTCTGATCCAAATAAATACCAACTAGCACTTTTCTTTAAGGGACAAAGATTGGTGGGAGAGTTTTAGCATTATATTGGGGAAAGGGGAGGGACTGGATAGAAGGACCATTTTAAAGACAACTGATAACACATAGACTTTCAGTCTACTGTCATGCTGATCTGGGCCTGAAGACAACTTGGGAAATGAGACTGCTTTGGGGGTGGAATTGAGAGTTTCACTGTAACAGGAATCCCAAGGCTTCTCCAATACAAGCTCAGAATAGAGTCCAGTCCATTCCTGCAACTCTTGAGTTGCTCCACCTCTACCAGAGTCAGTGGAGACGTGCATGGTTTCTGGGGGCTTCTAGGTCCCTGCCAATCCTGCCCTCCCTCCCATGGGATTGGTTTTCAGTGTCATGAGCTTGTTTCAGGAAGGAAGATCTGACCTGGATCAAGGCATACACAGGCACCCAGGGGGTCCCCTCTCCCCTGCTGGTCTTCACATGCGAGGCTGGGGGACTCCTGTGCTTCCTGTGGAAGCTCCTCAGTGGCCGGCATTTGGCCCACTTCATGTTCCTGCAGATGTTTGCCACCTACATGGAGAGAAACCTCAGTCTAGGTCCAGGCTGAGCATGAAGAGACTCACCTCACTGTAAGTGTGACACAGGGGCCTTCTCCTAGACCTTCTGTGCAAAGAAGGAGGTGTCTCTTTGTCTCTGTGTCACTGTGTTTCTGTGTCTCTGTGTCCCTGAATCTGACAGGAGATCTTGCCCTCACTTGTGCCCAAGAAAAGAGTTGACAAAATAAACAGGAAGATGCTCTTATTCATTCCTGTGCCTGGAATGCCATGAATTCCTCATGAGGAAGAGCTCTACAGAGCAGCCCAATCTGCCACAGAGAAAGAAGTAGAGAAGCAAGGACTATCCTTAGAGCCTGTTACAGAGCAGTGAGTTGGTCACTGTCTACTGAATGCATGGAGGCCTGTTGCCTGCACTTTTCCCTGTCAGAAGGTATTGAAGCAAAGCTGGAAACCATTTACTCTGAGTCTTTACAGTTAATGTCTCACTCCAGTCAGCTTCTTCTCAGATTGCCCTGACACTCACCTGCAGGTGGCTTTCTGTTTACTTCCAGCCTGGAATTCGCATCCTGGAAGAGAAGGAAGGCAGGGTCACAACAAGCTTTTGCAGTGAGCAGTGGAAGAACACATTTCTCAGCAGCTCTGTTTCCCCGGAGAGAGAGCCCTGTGTCCAGGATCAAAGCTACTTGACCCTTGCAGTGACTGTGGTTGAGTCGACACTGTAGATTTGAGTGACTCCTTGGGTTTTCAGTGCATGTTCAGAAGTGTGTTGACAAGGATATGTGGATTTCTTCTTGCTTGCTCTCTAGTCTCAGGTTATACACACAGGTAACTCCCAGGTGAGTGAGTAATTCATAATTTAAAATGTCAAATATATCAACTATCTACTCAAATGCTTTGAAAAAAAAGCAGCTCCTCCCCCACCCCCCTTGAAGAGAAGCATTGCCTGGTGTATGAAGAAGCAGGAAAATGTCATCAATGCTGCAGAGTGAAGGCCAACCCTGACATGATGCAGCTGTTCAAATTATGCAAAAAAAAAATAAAAAAGAAATAATGAAAAGAAAGCGGGCTAGGAGGTGGTGCAGCTGGTTAGGCACACACCTTACCAAGTCAAGAACCCAGGTCTCAACCCTCACTCCCTACCTGTAGTGGGGAGGCTTCCTGAGAGGTGAAGCAGGTCTGCAGGTTCTATCTCTCTTGAGTGGGGAGAGGTGGGTTATGGTGCACAAGGTTAAGCGTACATAGTACAAACTGCAAGGACCTACATAAGGATCCTGGTTCAGTTCGAGCCCCTGCTCCTGATCTGCATGGGGGTCACTTCACAAGTGGTGAAGCAGGTCTGCAGTGTCTCTTTCTCTCTCCTCTATCTTCCCCTCCCCTCTCAATTTCTCTTTGTACTATCAAAAAAAAAAAAAAGGAAAAGTCAAAAAAATATCCATAAAAGCACTGGATCTGTAGTGCAGTAATGAGCCCCAGCAATAACCCTGGAGGGAGGGAGAGAGAGAGATAGAGGGGGGGGGGGAGCAAAAGGAAAGGAAAAAAGGAAAAGAAAGGAAAGGAAAGGAAAGGAAAAGAAAATTAAGGTCAGTATTTTCTCTTAACTTGAAGAGCCATCCTTGAATTGGGTTTGGTGTACTGCACCAAAGTAAAAGACTAGGGCAAATGGTTGTTCCAATCCTGGTGCATGATGGGAGAGGCAGAGCTGGGCTGGGAGTGAAGTGTTTTGCAGAAAACCGATATACATATGTGCCAACAACTGTTTACTGTTTACTGTAAACCATTAATCTCCCCATTAATAAAAAGTAAAAAAAAAAATCCTGGCCAGGGATAAATTATCTACAGGAAACAATGCAAACCACATTGTCCATGCAAGAGTTAATTGGGAAAACAATCCTAGCTAATAGAAAAGCTGTCCTGTGAAAATCATTTGGTGCAAGAGACATCAAGGATTGATATTAGGGCAATCTGAAAAAATTGTTAACTTTTCAGATGCAATCTTCTTTCCAAGTTTAAGTCATGTGACCACTAAGGACTGTTGAATATAGTCCCAGCTTTCTTTTCTGTGTATACACAGACCTGTGTGTCTGTAGAAAAATAAACTTTTCTATCTGGTACATTCTGGATTCTTCCCTCATTTCTAGACCTCTTTCTGTCCAAGGCAGAAGCTTGGAGTGTAAGTTCTAGTCTTAGAAACACTTACAATGATGTCTTCCACCTGCTTTCGGAGGGTGTTCTGGAAGTCCAAAATCTCATTCTGAATGTTCCTAATCAAGTCCACAGTGACGCAAAACAGAATAATATCTGTTAGATTATGTGCAAGTCAACTTACGTTTTGACTAGTCACTTCAGTATTTTGCACACCTTTTTCAAGATATCAACATACTCAGCAAGATCTAATGAAGAGATATACAAATGTATTTCTGGAAAATGAGACCAAATCCTACAAAACATATATTGTCAGGTCTCTGAGAGCAGGGCTCCAGATCGTGTCTTCACAGCTTTCCTGCCTGGAGTCCAGGCCAGAACCTCCCTGGGCTGTAGGGCTGGCAGGTGCATTTGCTTTGAGAACCACCCCTCAGAGAAACCTGCCCTTAAGTCAGGGCAGGTGAATACATGGTGCAGGGTGATGTTAGCTCCCATCACAGAGTGGAGAGAAGGGGGACAAGAGGGAGAAGCATTGACTGCTAGGACTCTGCATTCTGAGAACTTGAAGATTTGAAATACCATGGCCTGGGAGGTAACACAAAGGAAAAAGGTCTCAAGCATAAGATCCTAGTTCAATTCTTGGAAGCACATGTACCAGAGGGATGTCTGGTTCTTACTCTCTCTCCTCCTATCTTTCTCATTAATAAAATAATGTCTTATAAAAAAGATTTGAAATACCTGAACTAAGGACATACCTATGAAGCTGATTGTACCATTGCTCCATTTTGTCGACTGAACTGAAATCCAAGAGACGGGCAGAAAAGAAGTTAAAATGCACAAAATTTACACAAACATATTGTATTTCCCCCACCAATAAAAAGTAAAAACAAATAATAAATAAAATAAAATAAAGTTATCCCTTCCAGGGGGAAATTACCTACAGGAAACAACAACAACAACAACAAAATCAACATGTAAACATCAACATCAGGTTGTTATTGGTGGGACTGTGTGAGTCAGGAGGCCTGTCCAGCTCATTGGGTGGTGAGAGGCCCAGCTCTCTGACAGATAGTTTGCTGTGTGTTGGCAAGGAAATCTTCTAGCTGGAGGAGAAATTGGGTTGAGGCTCAGGTGGTGGTGCCAGTGGTTAATTGCACATGTTACCATGCACAAGGACCCAGGTTCCAACGCCTGGTCCCCACCTGCAGAGGGCTTAGAAGCTGCATGTGTTTGCTTGAATCACAACCATTGGGGGACAGTGGAGACCATACAGCTATCCTTGTAGGGGTCAGAGCACATGTGGCAAATAGACCCCCAGATGGAGCTGTGCCCCCTGCCCAGGTGAATCATATGGAGACAGGGCCGGGCTGCAGTCTTACTGAAAAGAGACCACGAAGCTGCGGTCATCCCAGCCCAAGACCAGCGATGTGCGGGCTCTCGCTCCATTCCTTGAGTTGTGTGCCACCCACATGTCCAGCAGGGGCACCCAGTACTTGATTCTGCAGTCACTCTTGAACCTGGAGAGGGAACAGCACAGAGCAGTTAGCTTGCATCTCCAGCATTCTGGGAGCAGCTGGGTTTCTCCTGGGGAGATGGTGGGTGTGTTTCTGTGGCTCCTTCCCCTCTGAGCTGAGCCTTGAGAGCACAGCAGAGGGAGGGCTGTGGCCTGAGTGCTGTGTGCTGACTGGAGCCAGGCCCAGGATGTCCCTGAACACTCCTTACCAGTGGGAGGAAAGCAGCCATTTTCCTGAACATTGCAGAACAGTTAGATACTCCCCCATATTTATGAGCTCGCTTTTTATGAGAACCTTTCACTCAGCATCTTTCCTGTTGCTTGCTTGTTAGCCATAATGGTCCATGATCATATTTCCCTTATTAATTGTATGGAAATTGCAATTAATATATTAGTTCATTATTGTCATCCTGAAAGTGCTTGAGGATACTAATAAAATAAATCATGCATTACAATGTTAGTTAAGAATATTTTCTGGATGTCTACCCCTCACCACAGAGTTTTTACTTTGGTGCCCTACTTACAATTTGGTCAGGTCCTGCTTTTAGTTTCCCTTTCAGATCTTCTTACTCAACTTCTGTTGATGAGTGGGATCATACCCCTCCTACCCTATGTTTTTGTTAACTTATCCTTTCTTTAAATAAAAAAAAAAAAACTTAAAGTAATGAAGCAGGGCTGTAGGTGACTCTCTGTTTTTCTCCTTCTCCCTATCACCCTCTTCCTTCTTGATTTCTGGCTGTCTCTATCCAATAAGTAAATAAAGATAATTTTTTAAAAAGTTTAAAAGAATATTTTCTATGAGTCCCAAACAATTACGCTGAATTTTCCATGTCTATTATTTTTAATTGCCACTGAGGTTATCACTGTGGCTTGGTGGCTACATGATGAATCCACTGTTTTTGTGGGCCATTTTCCTGGTTTTTGTTTGTTTGTTTTAATATATACTTATTTATGTATTTTTCCCTTTTCTTGTCCTTGTTTTTTTATTGTTGTGGTTATTATTGTTGTTGTTGATGATGATATTGTTGTTGGATAGGACAGAGAGAAATGGAGAGAGGAGGGGAAGATAGAGGGAAGAGAAAGATAGATACCTGCAGACCTGCTTCACCGCTTGTGAAGCGACTCTCCTGCAGGTGGGGAGCCAGGGGCTTGAATCAGGATCCTAATGTTGGTCCTTGCACTTTGTGCCACCTGTGCTTAACCTGCTGTGCTACTGCCCGACTCCCTGTTTTGTTTTGTTTTGTTTTAAAGGACTGAGAGAATTAAGATGGTAAGATGACTGAGTGGAAGATAGGAATGAAACCTACAGCCTTGCTAACTGCTCATGCATCTTTCCCTCTGCAGATGGGGAGTGGGGATTGAACCTGGGTCTTAGGCCATGGATGCTCAACCAGGTGTGCCACCACCACCCAGCCACCCAGTCTCAGTTTCTAAGGGTTTTTCATGCCTTTAAAGCTTAAGTTACTGAAAATTTGCTTTCATGAATTTGTATTCATAATTATCCCACTTAGAGTCTGGCAAAACATGAAAAGCTGCTTTAGTACTGTGCCCACCTAAACCAGGCAGAGGCTCATGTACCATGAGAAGGACCATGGACAGGAGCAAAGGGAACTGCACGGTGGGAGCTGTCACTGGGTGTCTCTCCTCTCTGTTCCCTTTCCAATCTCCTTCTCTGTCTCTCAGGTACTTAAAAAGAAATTTGAGGGTGGTGGGTAGATACTATAATGGTTATGCAAAGATACTCTCATGCCTGAGGCTCCAAAGTTCCAGGTTCACCCACACATCCCAT
Organism: Erinaceus europaeus; assembly: GCF_950295315.1. Lineage (NCBI taxonomy): Eukaryota > Metazoa > Chordata > Mammalia > Eulipotyphla > Erinaceidae > Erinaceus > Erinaceus europaeus. Next base: position 171,193,744 of record NC_080163.1, read on the forward strand.
CAGCCATGAGGAGGACTTTGCTCAACAGTGTTTTCCACTCACTGAATTCACTGCCTCTTGTCACAAGAGAATAAATTCAGTCAGTGAATGAATCATTCATTCCCTCAGTCCCAGGTCCCTGTCTCCATGTGCAGGCTATTGTTTGTATGCATGAGACCCCTTCTGTTTCATTTGGTTTAAATCCCCCCTGCTTAACACTATTCTATTTACATAACCACTTCATTCTATTTACATAACCACTGTTAACAAGTAGCACCCTCCCTCCAGGGCATTGGTGGTTCAGTGATGGGATTCTCGCCTGCTCTGCCACCTCCTTGTCACACTCTGATTTTCACCAGTCACTTTTTTCTCCACCCTCTCTATGTCACATCCTGTTTCCACCCTACTTGGCAAGTATATATAAAGACAGCATTTTACAGTGCCTTGAGTTTAGCTTAGCTCATCTTAGATTGTGCTGTGTCCTGCATGAATAAAGAGATACTGCCTACAGCGCACCCATGAGTCCCTGGTCGTCTGTTACCTGCCCGTGAAGCTAGCCCGGCAAAAACAACATAACCTGTTGAAAACAACCGGCTGTGAATGCAAACACTTTGCAGAAATTCAGTGTGAGTGTCTGTGAGTCCTGGGAAGCAGGGACTGGCTGTGCCTTGTCCTGCCTCCCTCGGGCAGAGCTGGAAGGGCAGACACCTGAAGGAAGAGCAGGCCAGGGGAGGGTCCTCCAGGCTGGTGCCCCCCTGGCCTCTGTCTCTGCATCTCTCCTTTAGCCTCTCCATCCTGGCTGCCCTTCCCCAGGACTCTGGCCCTGCCCAGTCTCCCTGCTTCCCCTCAGACGCCCACCCAGTGCTGGACAGAAACCTCGCAGAAAAGCCACCTCTTCTGTCCTCAGGGCAGCAGAGAAGAGGCAGCTGTGGGGTCAGGAGCAGGGGGAGCAGGTACGTACTTTGTGTTGGAGATGAGCAGCACGTTGGAATATAAGATCAGTTGTCTTTTCTGCCACCTCCGCCTCTTCAGGAATTTGCCAGGGCCACTGAGCAGGGTGCGGCCATGAGGCAATACTGGGATGTTCCTCTCTTTTAGGCCGCTCTCCTCCACAGAAGACCTGCAACACAGCAGACCCCCAGGGCAGCTTGTCAATGGGCAAGTGGGACACAGGGACTCGTGCTAATGTCAACACTCACAAGCATTACAGAGGAGTCTCGGTCCCCCAGAAGGACTCAGCACCCCAATTCAGGAGTCCTGAGCTACACAGAGGTCCTGTGAGAGTTGAGGTCACTCAGGGCCAGTGGAGATGGAGGGTAGCTTGAAGGACAGGGCACAGGGTCTGTCACTTTAGTGTCAGGGGACAAGGAAGCAGCAGAGTCTCAGCAGGATCTGGTAGAAAGGAGACACTAAGAGGGAGTGAGGGGGAGTGAGGTTATTGAGGTCCTGGTGCTTGATGCTGGGAGAGGAGATGAGTGGGGAGGAGAGTGTTCTGCAGACACCTCTCACTGGGCGATGAGAAATCTTACCCTGTGTCAACAAACTGCCCCTCCACTAAATGAAGAAACAGTTAAGAGGACAAAGGAGAAATGACAAATGTTTCAAACAAGCAACTCAGGTCCACAGCACAGTGTCTAGTTGAACTGAAAATCATGTAGCCCCAAGTGTCATCCCAAGTTTTGCATATGCCAGTGACTCTCTGGCTGTCTCCTTCCCCTCCTTCCTCTTCCTCTTCCTCTTCTTTTCCCCATCTCCTTCACCCCTTCACTTTCTCTTTCTTCTGCTTCTGTCTCTCTCTCTCTCTCGCAATAATAATAAAAAAATAACGTAAACAGATATATGACCTTATAGAGGTCAAATTGCAGATTACAAGACATCCAAGAGTGTGAAGAGGTCATTTCACTGTGGTCTCAGGTTAACATACACCCTTAGATAACAGGATTCTGGAAAACTGACTCTAATCTTAAGTTATTCATCACTTTGGGCTTGAGGGAGTTAGGAATCCCAAGATCAACAGATAATAAATCAAACATCCAAATGTTTCTCAACTCAAGGAAGTACTAAGCTATTCCTTGGCTGTGCCCTGAGTAAGCCCACAGGACTCTGATCCTAGCAGGTCAAGTCTGCTCTCTGGCATCAGCAGGAGAGAATCTCATGAGCACAAGTAACCGTTCATGAGACCAGGGCTGAAGCTGAGGATTCTGTCTGTGTGCGTCACACAGAGCACGTCCTGGAACTGCCCTCCTCCTGCTCTGCCGGTCACACAGGGCATGTGAACAGACTCTACCTTAGGCAGGGCAGCCAGCCCAGACACTCTGAAAGCCGCGAAGACTTTCTGGTAGACGCAAACATCCTCTACTCTTCACTCGACGCTAAAGAGAGAGCTGAACATAGCATTGTGTGCACTGTCAACTCAGTCTCTAAGACTGAAGATTCCACTGTAGCCAAGGCCACTGGTCTGTGATGTCAGAGGTCAAAGGTCAGTGTCATAACTGTCCAATTGACAGACTGAGTCCCTGAAGCAATTTGCATCTTCAGCTTTGAGTTTTTTAATTAGTCCTTTGAAATTTTGTTCTGATAACCACAGACTCCCATGCATTTTTTTTAAACCAGTACAGTGTTCAGCTCTGGCTTACGGTGGTGTGGGGAATTGAACCTGGGACTTTAGAGCCTCAGGCACAAGAGTCTGTTTGCATAAACATTGTGCTATCTACCCTCCACCCAACTGCCATGCATTTATTAGAAATAATAGATATGCGACAAGCCTTGCCCCCATTTCAAGCAGTGGTCATAGAATCCTAAAGAGTAAGTATCACAGTAGGATATTTACATGGATGCTGTCAGAGACACACTATTTCCAGGAGCATAAGTGTGTGTGTGTGTGTGTGTGTGTGTGTGTGTGTGTGTGTGTGTATGTATGTATGTACAAAGGGAATGTCACTTGGCAAGTGGAATGGCAAAAGAGTTGATATTCTTTGATGACCTTCAACTGTAGTGTAAAAAGTGTACATTCAAGTAACCATTACAGGACTTGATGTAGCCTAGAATAGATCCCTTTGTTTTGTTTTGTTTTTTTATTTTTTATATTTATTTACTTTCCCTTTTGTTGCCCTTGTTGTTGTTATTGATGTTGTTGTTGTTAGATAGGACAGAGAGAAACAGAGAGGAGGGGAAGACAGAGAGGGGGAGAGAAAGATAGACACCTGCAGAACTGCTTCACAGCCTGGCCTGTGAAGCGACCCCCCTGCAGGTGGGGAGCCAGAGGCTCGAGTCTGGCTCTTTACGCCTCACAAAAACTGCGCTTAACCTGCTGCGCTACCGCCCGACTCCCAGTTTTGTTTTTTTAAAGAATTTCTTTATTCATGAGAAATATAGGAGGAGACAGAGAAACAACCAGTCATCACAGGGGCAACCAGGATTGAACTCTGGAACTTCACCTCCAAAAGGTTCAGGCAGATTTGCTTTAGCTGCAGTTTTGGGATTCAGCCACCTGAGGGCACTCATCCCCTACACATAGCAGCAAAATAAACAAAAATCACTCAGTGTTCTTCAGTACCTAGAAACCAGATTCTACTAATAGGTCCATTCACATATTTTAATTGTGAATGACCAACTTATGACAGTGCATAATGTTAAATAAGAACCATAGATAGAAAGTACATGTAGATTGATATTATGGCTCAGCTAGAGGCATTCAGCAATTTTTAATTCTATTGATTTGTTATTGGATAGAGACAGAGAGAAATTGAGAGAAGAGGAGGAGAGAGAGAGGGAGAGAGACAGAGAGACACCTGCAGACCTGCTTCACCACTTGCAAAACTTTCCTCCTGCAGGTGAGGAACGGAGGCTTGAACCCTGCTCCATCAGAGCCATCACGGCCACCCATCCCGGAGCCTAGCCCCTCCCTGGGCCATGTGCCCCATGACAGCAGGGCTGCACTGCAGGTCTGTGGACTGAACAAGGGAGAGGATGCTGAGGAACTCTGTTAATAATCAAGACGACCAAAGCCCAGGTGGGTGTAGGAGGAAAAGAGCCTTTTATTCCTGCTTGGGCCAGGGGCTCAGATCTTTCTGATAAGTCTGACACAGGATGGAGGGGAAGCACAGGCTTATATGGGGCGCAGGATGGAGAGCAAAAAGCATCATCCCAGAAGCAGAGGCTGCAGGTTAAGGGGTGGGACTTGGACCCGCTGCTCAGGGTCTGGTTGCCTTATCTGGTTACTGTTATCTTTCCTGCAGAGCTGTGCCTGGGAAAGTTGAGCCTCCACATAAGAGACCCCACTGGGGGTGTGGGGGTCCTCTAGGAGACAGGAGCTAGTGAGGTTACAGAAGTGCCTTCTCAGTAAAGGTTCAGCCCGGCCTTCACCGGCTCCACCTGTCATCCCTTGCTCACCCGGGAAGGCCAGCCTGCACTACACACCTGCACTGCTTCAGACCTTCTACACTTCCTAATCCTTTATTACAGTCTCAGGCTTGTTGTTGTTGTTGCTGTTTTGCCTTCAGGGTTATCACTGGGGCTTCAATCCATTGTTGTTGTTATTGCTGTCGTTGGATAGGACAGACAGAAATGGAGAGAGGAGGGGAAGACAGAGAGGGGGAGAGAAAGACACCTGCAGACCTGCTTCACCGCCTGTGAAGCGACTCCCCTGCAGGTGGGGAGCTGGGGGCTTGAACCAGGATCTTTGCACTTGGTGCCAAGTGGGCTTATCCCGCTGCACCACCGCCTGGCCCCCTATATTTTCAGTCTTTCTGTCCTGTATTGCCGCCCACTTACAAATGCATCACAGGCAGATTATAAACACAAAGTACAAGCAGGCCAGGGGCAAAATCTGGGCATTCCCCATCGGTGAGTGAGTCCCACCTCAGCCCCTGCGGCCAACTTCCAAGCCCCAATGGCTCCCAGCAGGTGCTGGACACGTGTGTGCAGCTGAGTACAGACCCGTGACTTTCACACGTGCCTGGTCTGCGGCTCCTGCTTGGGCCCCTTCCAGGAGACAGCCCCCAGAATACTCACAGCAAGAGCCCTGCCACCGCCCTAACCGCAAAGCCCACGCCTTTGCTGGCAGCTCTGGCAAGAAGCCCCACAACCCCTGCCTGGGCTTCCTGAGGGCGGAGACCGCAGGGCACGTGTCAGGGAATCGGCCATGTGTGCCCTGTGCCTGTGACCTTCAGGAAATGCCATGGGGCGGCTGCACACTGCTGCACCTGGCTAAGCGCACGTGGAACCATGAGCAAGGACCCAGGTTCAAGCCCCGGCCCCACTGCGGGTTGGGGGTGCTCAGCTTCAGTAAATACATAAATACACATGTGCCTTCAGAGAACACCCTGGAGACTCTGAACTAAAATGTCACTGCTTCCACTGTGTGGGGGGAACTCGCTTAATAAAATCAGGACGCTGAGCGCACATGTTACAGTTTGCAGGGACCCTTGTTCGAGCCCTTGCTCCCCACCTGCAGGGAGAAAGCTTTGCAAGTGATGAAGCAATGTGGCAGGTGTCTGCCTCGCTTCCTTTTTTTTTAAATATTGATTTATTTTTCCCTTTTGTTACCCTTGTCTTTTATTTTGATAGTTATTATTGTTGTTATTGATGTCATCATTGTTGGATAGGACAGAGAGAAATGGAGAGAGGAGGGGAAGACAGAGAGGGGGAGAGAAAGAGAGAGATTCCTGCACACGGGGGCCGGGTGGTGGCGCACCTGGTTGAGCGCACGTTACAATGCACAAAGTCCTGGGTTCAAGCCCCCACTCCCCACCTGCAGGGGAAAACTTCACAAGTGGTGAAGAAGTGCTCAATTTCTGACTGTCTCTATTAAGTAAATAAAGATAATTAAAAAAAGTAAAAAGAAAAAAACACCCGAAGACCTGCTCCACCGTCTGTGAAGCGACCCACCTGCAGGTGGGGAGCCAGTGTCTCGAACCAGGGTCCTTATGTCAGTCCTTGCGCTCTGCTGCACGTGCGCTTAACCCGCTGTGCTACTGCCCGGCACCCAATATTTTTTTGTAATACTGCAGGGCGCTGGGTGGAGCTGGGCCCTTCTCCTTGTGAGGGTGATGGAGAGCTGCAGCCCCCCCCCACCTGCCCTTCGGCCTGGAGCAGAGTCGCCGCTGCCCTTCGTGTGGTCACACACGCGGCTCTTGCTCACCCTCACCCGCTGACAACCTCTCTCTCTGTCCACAGCCCGCAGTGACCGCGCCAGCTGGGCCTTCATGCTTTAGAGTCCAATGTCTTATTCACTGTACCACCTCTCAGGACACTGCAGATAATATTTAGTAGAATCACTTAACAACTCTTCGAAGAGTCACTTTGCACATACCTTATTGTGGGAGTCCCTGGGCTTGATTCCTGGCACCACTGAACAGTAACACAGAAATAGCAAGTGAAGTTTCATGGATGGTATAGCTGTGCTTAGGTCACTATCTCAAAATCATAAGCATTGAACTGAGAGGAAATTTAGTGGTAAATTGCATACTGCACATGCATGAGGCCCCAAGTTTGATCCCCAACATACAGAAGTTCTGAGTGGTGCTCTATCCATAAAAATAAATAAACAAAGGGGTCCAGAGCTTGCTCCCCCAGTAGAGTGCACATCACATCACCATGCTTGCAGACCTGGTGTTGAGCCCTAACACAACATGGGAGCACCAGGCATGATGGCAGGTACTGTGATGTTTCTCACATGCTCTTTCTCCCACTTTTTCTATTTCATATTTTAATTTTTAAAGTCAATTTTCTTTTATATATATTAATATATTTATTTATTATTGGACCGAGACAGAGAAATTGGGAGGAGAGGAGGAGTTAGAAAAGGAGAGAGACAGAGAAACACCTGCAGCCTTGCTTTACCACTTGTGAAGCTTCCCCTACCCCCTGCAGCTGGGGACCAGAGACTTGAACCTGGTTCCTTATGCACTGAAATTTCTGTGCTTAACCAGATGCACCACTGCTGGCCCCCTGTATATTTTACTCATTTATTATTTCCTGGATAGAAATTGAGAGGGAACAGAAGATGTAGAGGGGGAGACAAAGAGAGACACCTGCAGCGCTGCCTCACCACTTATGAAGCTTCTCCTCAGCTGGATTGATCTTGGGCTTGAACCTCAGTCCTTGCGCATTGTAACGTGCACTCCACTGGTTACATCACCTCCCAGACCCCATTTTTTCATTTAAATTTAAAAGGAGAAAACAACTGTTGGCAACAGTAGAATTATGTGAGTATGAAACAGGTGCACTAAAATACATCAATATATTCATCTTTTTTTAAAGGTCACTTTGTGAGTGCACATGTTATAGTGTGAGAGGACGAGGGCTCAAGTCCCTGATCCCCACTTACAGGGGGAAGCTTCACAAGCAGTGAAACAGTATCTTAATGTGTCTTACTTTCTTTTTCCACTCTATCTCCCCTTTCCATCTCTGTTTATTTCTGTCTTACCAAGTAAAAAGAAAAAAAACTTTTGAAAAAGTTACTTTATATAAAAAATGTTTTTTCATTATTCTTGACCAAGTAAAAATATCTCAGGACATATAGAAAATATACTCCGTTGTGAATAGGAAATAACTTGAATGTTTAGGCTCTGGTGTCTGTGCCAGAAGTGGTTTGCTAAGAAGTAGTGGTTTCTAAATGCAAATCCCTAGCTTCAAGTCTACCTACTGATGCTCCTCTGCAATCTGAGACCATCGCAGGCAAGGGATAAATACATTATTTGCACTGTCAGTTACACTACTGCAGGCTAAAACAAGGGTAAGGAAAGTGGAAAGGACAAAAGTAGGGGAAAACTAAATTATCTGAATGTGTCTAATGACAGTTATTTAATGCTTACTGCTATGCAACCCATTTTTCCTAAAATGCTTCAATTTTTACTGCAAATAACTAAAAAACATGGCTATTTTGGACTTCCACATTGTCTTTCATCCTTACTCAGGCTTTACTTAAAAAAAAAGATTTCTTTATTAGTGAGAGAAATAGGGGAGAAGAAGGAGGAAAACCACAGCATCACTCTGACACATCTGATGCCTGAGATCAAACTTGAGACCTCACACATAAGAACTCCAAAGCTTTATCCACTGCACAACCTCCCAGACAGTGGCAGCCTTTTTTTTTATAATTTAAAATATTATAATACTTTGCTTACTTAAAAGGCAATAGATTTATACAATCTGAAGAGAACAAGAATATACATACTTTGCTTATTTAAGTGATACATACACTTTAGTAGAACTTACATATTTGAATAACACTACATACATATGTAATTGAAAATCTCGGAAATATAGAAAAAGGTTGTGGGGGAAAAACCCTTTCCTGCCCATTGATCTTAGACACTATCAGTAGAAAATACTACAGTATGTTTTTTTTTTGATTAATTAATTTTCCCCTTTTTTGTTGCCTTTGTTGTTTAACACTGTTGTGGTTATTGATGTAGTTGTTGGTGAATAGGACAGAGAGAAATGGAGAGAGGTGGGTGCCAGGCTACCTTTGTGCGTGGGAGACAGAAGACCAGGGAGTCATGGCTGAACTGGGATGCAGTTCAATCTTTATTGAGTGGGGAATGCAGTGTGATCTAACCAGAGCTATCTCTAATCATAATCCTGTCCTTATATATCCTGAGATGTAACTGTCAGGTTGGAAGAAGATTTAGGTAAGATATGGGGTGGGGAGAAGGAAAAAGCTCAGAAACCAGTGTGGATTAAACCAATGCCCTACAGGCAAGGCAGTTCCCAGGTAACACAGTGATTATGTAAGTAGACCACACCTTAGGTAGTGCAACAGAAGAGGTCTTAGAAGCAGAATTTAGAAGCAGACCAACAGGAGGGGGAAGACAGAGAGGGGAAGATAAAGAGATACCTGCAGACCTGCTTCACAGCTTGTGAAGTGATTCCCCCACAGGTGAGGAGCTGGGGGCCAGAACTGGGATCCTTCCGCTGGTTCTTGCACTTTGCAGTATGGTTTTGGCAGGGGCCAGAACTGTGATCCTTCCGCTGGTTCTTGCACTTTGCAGTATGGTTTTGGCAGAGCTATTTATTTCTGAACCCACAGGGAGTCATAATGAATTTTTGTAATACTGTTTTTTATTTTAAAACTTGAAAGTATCTTAATTTACAAAAAAATCCATAAAAATGACCTTTAAACCAATTTTCTCTTTAGACAGTTATGATACAAATCCTGAATAGAAACAGCTTGAGAAAGACATTTGAGTTAACTCAGTTGTAAACTTGCTGGAGTAAGGACTTGTGTGGGTAAAAATATAATTTTTAATTATTTTAATTTCATGAACTACAGAAGGGGGTATAGGGGCACAGAAGCAGCACTCTAACATATGCAGTGCTTGGGATTGGACTCAGGACCTAAAATACAGAAGCTCTAATTTCTTCCATGGTGCAACTTACCCATCTTCAGAGATATTTTTCTTTTGTTTTTTCTAAAGATCTTATTTATTCATTAATGAGAGAGAGAGGAGAAGGGAGGATCAGCATGTTACTCTGGTATATGTGGCACTGGGGAATTGAACTTGGGACCTCATGCCTGAGAATCCTGCACTTTATCCACTCTGCCTCCTCCTCCCAGACCACTGATAATTTGGCTTTGATTGGAAGTGGAACTACTGAAGAGGCACTCTTGGGGGCTGGGTGGTAGTGCAGCGGGTTAAGCACACATGGCATGAAGGGCTAGGATGGGGGTTGGGAGCCTGGTTTGAGCTCTCCACCTGCAGGGATGTCACTTCACAGGGGGTGACGCAGGTCTGCAGGTGTCTGTCTTTCTCTCCCACTCTTTGTCTCCCCCCGACCCTCAATTTCTCTGTCCTATCCAGCAACAATGATAAACACAAAGGGCAACAAAAAGAGGGATGGGGGGATGGCCTCCAGCAGCAGTGGATTTGTAGTGCAGAAGGGGAAAAAAAACACTCCATAAGTAAACCTGAGATAACAAGAGTTTTAAACAACTAAGTTCCTTCCACTCTTGCTCCTTGTCAGTTGTATGTGCCTGACCTCTAGAAATAGAAATCCTTAGAAAAAAAAATTTACAAGTGCCTTTTCCATTGTAGTAAAGATAGTGATTATGTTAAAATGTGAATTTCTATCACTGCAAGGTTGGAACAAGAGCCCAGTCAGAAAGAATTTGGACCTACAATTTCACCCAGAATAGTGGCACTGACCACAGGGTAGGATATGAAGACCAAGATATTAAGGTAATATTGCTGAATGTGCTTAATGTATCTTTGATTTATTAAGGAATCAAATTTCAGGGCTTTGTGGTAGCACAACGGGTTAAGTGTACGTGTCACAAAGCGCAAGGACCAGTGTAAGGATCCTGGTTGGAGCCCCAGGATCCCCACCTGCAGGGGGTTGCTTCAAAGGCCGTGAAGCAGGTCTGCAGGTGTCTATCTTTCTCTCCCTCTCTCTGTCTTCCCCTACTCTGTCCATTTCTCTCTGTCCTATGTAACAATGATGACATCATTTACAACAACAATAACTACAACAACAATAAAACACAAAGGCAAGAAAAGGGAAAATAAATAAGTATAAAATTTTAAAAATGTAATTGCCTAGCAATAATTTAGTATGACCATTTAGACACATTGTTTTGTTTTGTTAGATTTATTTTTTTCTTTTCCTTCTACTTTTTTTGAATAGGAAAGAGAAATTGAGAAAGATGGAGAGAAAGAGGGAGAAAGACCTGCTTCCCTGCTTGTGCAGTGTCCCTCTTGTAGGTGTAGAGCAGGGCTTTGAACTGCCCACTTTTCTCAATTTTTGAGAACTTCTGATAGTCTTGAATACTCAGATTGTCTCCAGGCATATCACTCATCTAACTTCCTTATCTTCCACTGACCCTGCTGGGGAGCCAGCATAATGGTTCTCTATGTCAAAGGCTTCCATGCCTGAGGCTCTGAAGTCCCAGGATCAATTTTCAGCTCCACCATAACCCAGAGCTGAGCAGTGCTCTGATCTTTCTCTTTTTGTATGTCTCTCATTAAAATATAAAGAATTGGGAGTCCGCTGGTAGTGCATCTGGTTAAGTGTACGTGGTGCAAAGCACAAGGACAGGCATCAGGATCCCAGTTAGAGCCTCAGGCTCCCCACCTGCAGGGGGTTTGCTTCACAGGTGTGAAGCACATCTGCAGGTGTCTATCTTTCTCTCCCCCGTATTCCCCTCCTCTCTCCATTTCGCTCTGTTCTTTCCAACAACGGCTACAACGGTAATAACTACAGCAATAAAACAAGGGCAACAAAAGGGAATAAAGAAATATTAATAAAAATATTTTTTAAATATAAAAAGAATATATATATATTTTATGGTCCAGGCAGTGACACATCTGGTTGAGCACACATGTTACAGTGCACAGTGACCCAGGTTGAGGCCTCTGATCTCCGCCTGAGTTGGAGAAAGCTTCAAGAGTGGTGAAGCAGGGCTGCAGGTGCATATGTGTCTCTCGCCTTCTCCACCTCCCCCCCCTTCTAAATTTCTCTCTGCCCTTTCCAATAATAATAGTCTGTTAAAAACATATATATGTACTTTAATTTCTAATATTTAATTGTATGCTAGTCCCAAGACATATGCACAGCTATGTTTATATAGCTATATAGTTGGTAAGTCAAAATATGGAAGCAACCTAAACACAGACAACTAGATAACTACGTTAGAATGGGGCATGGCTGGTGATGCACATAGCTGAGACTGCTCTTACCATACACAGGGACCTGGGTTTGAGCCCCTACTCCCCACCAGCAGGAAGGATTTTTAATGAGTGGTGAAGTAGGTTTAAAAGTCCCCCTCTCTCTCTATTTTTCTTTTTTTCTTTAATTTCCCCCCCCCCCCCGTGGAATTGCTGTGGCTCAGTGCCTATGCTACAAATCCACTGCTCCTGGAGGGTATTTTTTCCTTTTTTTGACCTTGTTTTTTATCTTTGTTGTAGTTATTATTGATTTTTATTTCTGTCATTGTTGTTGGACAGGACAGAGAGAAATTGAGAGGAGCGGAAGACAGAGGGGGGAGAGAAAGATATGATTAGTGAAGTAAATGAATAAATCAATTAAAAGATTTTTCCTTTTTTTTGCCTCCAGGGTTATTTATTGCTGGGGCTCAATAAGAATCCACTTTTCCTGGTGGCCTATTTTTTCATTTTATTGGATAATACAGAAATTGAGAGGTGGGAGTCGGGCGGTAGCACAGCGGGTTAAGCGCATGTGGCTCCAAATGCAAGGACCGGCGAAAGGATCCCGGTTTGAGCCCCGGCTCCCCACCTGCAGGGGACTTGCTTCACAGGTGGTGAAGCAGGTCTGCAGGTGTCTATCTTTCTCTCCTCTTCTCTGTCTTTCCCTCCTCTCTCCATTTCTCTCTGTCCTATCCAACAATGACATTGATAATAACTACAACAATAAAACACCAAGGGCAACAAAAGGGAATAAATAAGTAAATATAAAAAAATTTAAAAAAAAGAAATTGAGAGGTGAGAGGAGGGAGAACGAAGGACACACTAGCAGACCTGCTTCGACTCTTGTGAAGCGACCCCCCTGAAGGTGGGGAGTGGGGTTTGAAACTTGATCCTTGCATGGGTCCTTGTTCTGAGTACTATGTGTGCTTAACCAGGTACACTGCCAGCCCCTTCAATATACATATTTAAAAATATTTTATTATCTTTATATATTTATTGATGGGATAGACAGCCTAAAATTGAGAAGGAATGGGGGTGATATGGAGGGAGACACCAGCAGCACAGCTTCACCACTCATGAAGCTTTCCCCCTGCAGGTGGGGAACAGGGGCTTGAACCTGAGTCCTTTAGCACTGTAACATGTGCTCTCAACTAGCCTCACCACCCAGCCTCTCCCTCAAAATATTTTTTTCAAGACAGCACTTCTTGGTGAAAAAAATAGGAGACTTCACCTCTCTGGCTAACAACACCATCAAGTGTGGTTAGAGGTGCAGAGGAGCAGGTCTGAGTTTTGTTTTTTTTCCCTGAGAACATGTAGCTGAAAACACGGAAAATGGGATAAAAAGACACTGGGAACAGGTGAGTTTGGGACAGGGGTATTGATGCCTTTACATTGTGCAATGCCTGTTTTCTACTTTCATTATTTTAATTAAGTATTTTACCTAAAACAAATTACACTGAGATGACAAAACAAATAGAAAGACCCAGCAACTATATTGTTCCCCAGATGTACAAATTAGTATATTCTTTAGTGTACTAAAGAAAACTTTTAGCAAGGCAGGTCTGAGTTTTGTGCCACAGTAAGGGCTGGTCAGGATGGATGAAATGTGTGAAGACAATTAAGCTTAATACTAAACAGCTGCTATTGAGAGAGTTTTGAACTGATATTTCAAATCCAACCATCCCAACTTAAATATTTTGACACTCACCCATCAATGTGTCTGGGGTCTCATTTTCCTTAGAAGTCAGACACATCTGATGCTGTGCAACCTTGAATAATAATTTTTAAAAAACTGGGGTTACAACCCACTTTTCACAGGATCTACTTGAAGAAAACTTGCCTTTAGCTTCCCAAAGGTTCACAAAAAATGAATCAAGTAAAAATGTAAATTCTCTTAGCTCCACAGACTTGACTACAGTTTGAGAGTAAACACTGTTGATTTCAGTAACTCTTGGACTGAGTGCATAAGAACACTATATATTTGAAACACTACTGTCAACACTGTATTTCTTCTTGCACAGTGACTGTTTCCTTGTAAATGACAGATATATATTCTAGCAAACTCAGCACTTTGTAAATCAACTTTAAATACAGATCATAGTTTCAAATACTCCCTTGCAAGGAAATATATTGTATCCACATAGCAGTTAAAGTGTTCCTTAATGTAGGGGGGAGTAGGGAAACACCTTGAAAGTGTGAGCAACATTCAAGAATAGAGACCAACTCTCAAATGACCAAAAATTAATGTTAACTAGGAAAAATGCAGAGGTAGCAATTACTAGGAAGAGGGTCCCAGGACAGGCTGGGAGTAGGGATGAGAACATCTCCTGAGACGGAGAGAGTGCCAGATTAGGTGATCATTCCAGCCAGATAGGTTCTGTATATGCTGGGACGCTGTCTCTCTGTCTCTCAGTCCCGGCCTTTGCCTCTATCTCTGTCTCCATATATATAAAATCGGGCATGTCATGAAAAATATTTAAAAAGAGAAATATAACTCTGAACATGATCTAAAGAAATGCTTCCTGAAAAGTCCGATCAAAGTATTATTCTGAGTCTATATGAGAAATAGTCTCATTATTAGTAAGGTACACCAAAGTCATTAAAGGCAAATACCAGGGGCTGGGCCGTACACAGCGGGAGACGCACACATGGCTCAAAGCACTAGGATGGGCATAAAGATCCCAGTTTGAGCCCCCACTTCCTTATGTGTGTGGGGGAGGTCGCTTCACTAGCAGTGAAGTAGGTCTGCAGGTGTCTGTCTTTCTCTCCCCCTCTCTGTCTTCCTGTCCTCTCTCAGTTTCTCTCTGTCCTGTCCAACAACAACAGGTATAGCAACAACAACAACAACAAGGGCAATGAAATGGTAAAAATAGCCTCCAGGAGCAGTGGATTCCTAGTGCTGCCACCAAGCCCAATGATAACTATGGAGGTAAAAAAAAAAAAGACTAAAACTCATAGGGTATACATGACCTTCAGAGACAAGCACATACTCAGTGCATATAGAAAGGGAAAAGAGGAGACTTGGGTGGTAGTGCAGCTGATTATGTGCCCATGGCTCAAAGTGCAAGGATGGGGGTAATGATCCAGGTTGGAGTCCCTGGCTTCCCACCTGTAGGGGAGTTGCTTCACAAGCAGTGAAGCAGGTCTGTAGGTGTCTATGTTTCTCTCCCCTCTCTGTCTTCCCTTCCTCTCCTCATTTTTTTTTCCTCCATGGTTATTGCTGTGCTCAGTGCCTGCACCATGAATCCACCGCTCCTGGAGGCCATTTTTGCCCTTTTTGTTGCCCTAGTTGTTGCAGCCTCATTGCGGTTATTATTGCCATTGTTGACATTGCTTTGTTCTTGGATAGGACAGAGAGAAATGGAGAGAGGAGGGGAAGACAGAGAGAGGGGGAGAGAAGGATAGACACCTGCAGACCTACAACACCGCCTGTGAAGCGACTCCCCTGCAGGTGGGGGGCCGGGGGCTCGAACCAGGATACTTACGCCAGTCCCTGCGCTTTGCGCCACGTGCACTTAACCCACTGCGCCACCGCCTGACCCCCTCCTCTCCTCATTTCTGTCTGTCCTATCCAACAATGATGACATCAGTAACAACAACAACTACAACAGGGGATTTGGTTGGTAGTGCAGCAGGTTAAGCAGAAGTGCGCAAGCAGAAGGATCACCATGTGGATCCCGGCTTCAGTCCCCAGCTCCCCACCTGCAGGGGAGTCGCTTCACAGGCAGTGAAGCAGGTCTGCAGGTGTCTATCTTTCTCTCCCCCTCTCTGTCTTCCCCTCCTCTTTCCATTTCTCTCTGTCCCACCCAACAAAACAACAATAACTACAACAACAACAACAAAAAAAGGCAACAAAACCGAATAAATAGATATTTAAAAATAAAATCTTAACAACAATAAAACAAGGGCAACAAAAGGGAATAAATAAATAATTTTTTTTAAAAAGCAGGGAAAAAGGGAACTGAGCAGTAGCGCAGCCAGTTAAGCCAAGTGGGGCAAAAACGCAAGGCCTTCTGAAGGATCACAGTTCGAGCCCCCAGCTCCCTGCTTGTAGGGCAGTTGCTTCACAGGCAGTGAGGCAGATCTACAGTTGTCTTTCTCTCCCCATCTGTCTTCCCCTCCTTTCTCAATTTTTCTCTGTCCTGTCTAACAAGGATGACATCAATACTAATAATTCCAACAACAATAAAAAAGGGCAACAAAAGAGAATATATAAAAAATAATAAAAAGAAAGGCGAAACAAACACTGAAATGCCCAGCAGCATATGGCTAGCAGGCATCTCTAGGTGATACTGACAGTCACTCCAGTGAAGATGTTGTAACTAGGGCGACACAGGGGCCTTGCTGCTGTCCTGCGGTCCACTGTGGGCTCCCCGGCCCCTAAGTACTGCACAGATGGGGGCCACTGAGCTGTGCCCAGAGCCAGCATGGATGGGCCCCGCAGTATCACCAGGACCACATGCATCTGCATGAACTGGGACCGCTGCCAGGTGGCTTCTTTGCACCATGTATGCTTAACCTGTTGTGCTACCACCAGGCCCCGAAATTTGATTCCTTAATAAATCAAAGATACAGCAAGAACATTCAGTAATATTACCTTAATATCTTGGACTTCATATCCTACCCTGTGGTCAGTGACTCTCTTCTGGGTAAAATTGTAGGTCCGAATTCTTTCTGACTGGGCTCCTGTTCCAACCTGTGCAGAGATAGAAAGGAATTCACATTTTAACACAATCACTATCTTTACTACAATGGAAAAGGCACTTGTAAATTTTCTTCTAAGGATTTCTATTTCTGAAGGTCAGACACATACAATTGACAAGAGCAAGCGTAGAAGGAACTTAATTGTTTAAGACTCTTGTTATCTCAGGTTTACTTATGGAGTAAGAGTGTTTCTTTTTCTTTTGCCTCCTGCACTACAAATCCACTGCTCCTGGAGGCCATCCCCCCCCCTTGCCCTTTGTTGTTCTTTTTGTTTATCATTGTTGCTGGATAGGACAGAGAAATAAAGGGTGGGGGGGGAGACAAGGAGTAGGAGAGAAATACAGACACCTGCAGACCTGCTTCACTGCTTGTGGAGTTACATCCCTGCAGGTGGGGAGCTCAAACCAGGATCCCAACCCCTAACCTTAAGCTTTGTGCCATGGGTGCTTAACCGCTGCACTACCACCCAGCCCCCAAGAGTGCTTCTTCAGTAGTTCCAGTTCCAATCAAAGCCAAATTATGAGTGGTCTGGGAGAAGGAGGCAGAGTGGATAAAGTACAGGATTCTCAGGCATGAGGTCCCAAGTTCAATCCCCAGTGCCACATATACCAGAGTAACGTGCAGATTCTCCCTGCTCCTCTCTCTCTCATTAATGAATAAATAAGATCTTTAGAACAAAAGAAAAATATCTCTGAAGATGGGTAGGTTGCACCATGGAAGAAATTAGAGTTTCTAAATTGTAGGTCCTGAGTCCAATCCCAAGCACTGCATATGCTAGAGCGCTGCTTCTGTGCCCCTCTACCCCTTTCTGTAGTTCATGAAATTAAAAATAATTAAAAAGCTATATTTTACCCACATCAGTCCGTTCTCCGCAAATTTACTAATGTGTTAACTCAAACTTCTTTCTCAAGCTGTTTCTATTCAGGATTTGTATCATAACTCTCTAAAGAGAAAATTGGTTTAAAGGTCATTTTTATGAAATTTTTATGGAAATTAAGATACTTTCAAGTTTTAAAATAAAACATATTATTACATAGATTTATTACGACTCCCTGTGGGTTCAGAAATAAATAGCTCTGCCAAGACCATACTGCAAAGCGCAAGGACCAGCAGAAGGATCCTGGTTCTGGCCCCCAGCTCCCCACCTGCAGGAAAGGTACTTCACAAGCAGTGAAGCAGGTCTGCAGGTATCTGTCTTTCTCTCCCCCTCTGTCTTCCCCTCCTCTCTCCATTTCTATCTGTCCTATCCAACAACAACAACATCAATAACTACAACAATGTTAAACAAGGGCAACTAAAAAGGGAAAATAAATTAATTCATTTAAAAAACCATACTCTAATATTTTCTACTTATAGAGTCTAAGGTCAAGGGGCAAGAAAGGGTTTTTCCCCCACTACATTTTTCGATATTTCCTAGATTTTGAATTACATATGTATGTAGTTTTATTCAAATGTGTAAGTTCTACTAAAGTGTATGTATCATTTAAATAAGCAAAGTATGTATACTCTTGTTCTCTTCAGATTGTATAAATATTTTGCCTCTTAAGTAAGCAAAGTATCATAATATTTTAAATTATAAAAAAATAAAGGCTGCCACTGTCTGGGAGGTTGTGCAGTGGATTAAGCTTTGGAGTTCTTAGGTGTGAGGTCTCAAGTTTGGTCTCCGGCATCAGATGTGTCAGAGTGATGCTGTCTCCTTCTTCCTCTCCCCTATTTCTCTCATTAATAAATAAATCTTTAGAAACAAAAGTAAAATCTGAATGGTGTTGAAAGAGAATGTGGAAGCTCAAAATACCCAGATTTTTTAGTTATTTGCAATAAACCTTGTAGCATTTTAGGAAAAGTGGGTTGCATAACAGTAAGCATTATAGTAACTGTCACTAGTCACTTTGATTTAGATATCTTAGTTTTTCCTACTTTTGTCCTTTCCACTTTCCCTACCCTTGTTTTAGCCTGCAGTAGTGTAAGTGACAGTGCAAATGATATATTAATCCCTTGCCTGCGATGGTCTCAGATTGCAGAGGAGCATCAGTAGGTAGACTTGAAGCTAGGAATTCGGATTTCCCAACCATTACTTCTTAGCAAACCCCTTCTGGAACAGACACAGAGAGCCTAAACATTCAAGTTATTTCTTATTCTCAATGGAGTATATTTTCTATATGTCCTGAGATATTTTTACTTGGTCAAGAATAATGAAATAACATTTTTAATATAAAGTAACCTTTAAAAAGTCTTTTTTCTTTTTGTTTTGTAAGAGAGAAAGAAATAGAGATGGAAAGGGGAGATAGAGTGGAAAAAGAAAGTGAGACACATTAAGATAGTGTTTCACTGCTTGTGAAGCTACTGCCTGCAATTGGGGATCAAGGGCTTGAACATTGGTCCTCTCACACTATACATGTGCAATCACAAAATGACCTTTAAAAAAAGATGCATATATCAATGTATTTTAGTACAACAGTTTTATACTACATAATTCTACTATTGCCAACAGTTGTTTTCTCCTTTTAAATTTAAAATGAAAAAAATGGGGTCCGGGAGGTGATGTAACCAGTGGAGTGAACATGTTACAATTCACAAGGACTAAGGTTCAAGCCCAAGATACAACCAGCTGAGGAGAAGCTTCACAAGTGGTAAGGCAGCGCTGCAGGTGTCTCTCTGTGTCTCCCCCTCTACATCTTCTGTTCCCTCTCAATTTCTATCCAGGAAATAATAAATGAATAAAATATACAGGGGGCCAGCAGTGGTGCATCTGTTTAAGCACAGAAATTTCAGTGCATAAGGAATCATGTTCAAGTCCCTGGTCCCCAGCTGCAGGGGGTAGGGGAAGCTTCACAAGTGGTAAAGCAAGGCTGCAGGTGTTTCTCTGTCTCTCTCCTTTTCTAACTCCTCCTCTCCTCCCAATTTGTCTGTCTCGGTCCAATAATAAATAAATATATTAATATATATAAAAGAAAATTGACTTTAAAAATTAAAAAAAATGAAATAGAAAAAGTGGGAGAAAGAGCATGTGAGAAACATCACAGTACCCTCCATCATGCCTGGTGCTCCCATGTTGTGTTAGGGCTCAACACCAAGTCTGCAAGCATGGTGATGTGATGTGCACTCTACTGGGGGAGCAAGCTCTGGACCCCTTCGTTTATTTATTTTTATGGATAGAGCACCACTCAGAACTTCTGTATGTTGGGGATCAAACTTGGGGCCTCCTGCCATGTGCAGTATGCAATTTACCAATAAGCTACCTCTCAGTTCAATGCTTACAATTTTGAGATAGAGACCTAAGCACAGATCTACTATCCACTGAACTTGGCTTGCTGTATCTGTGTTGCCGTTCAGTGGTGCCAGGAATCAAGCCCAGGGACTCCCATATGTAAGGCATGAGCAGAGTGACTCTTCGAACAGTTGTTAAGTGATTCTACTAAATAAATTTTATCTGCAGTGTCCTGAGAGGTGGTACAGTGAATAAGACATTGGACTCTAAAGCATGAAGTTCTCAGTTTAATCTCTGGCATTGCATATGTCACAGTGATGCTCTGGTTCTTCCCTTACTCCTTCTCATTAATAAATAAATCTTTTTTTTTTTCCTTTCCATTTTGTTGCCCTTGTTGTTTTATAATTATTGTGGTTATTATTGTTGTTGTTATTGCTGTCATTGTTTGTGGATAGGACAGACAGAAATCGAGAGAGGAGGGGAAGATAGAGAGAGGGAGAGAAAGATAAGACATCTGCAGACCTGCTTCAGCACTTATGAATCGACCCCCTGCAGGTGGGGAGCCAGGGGCTCAACCCAGGTTCCTTACACCAGTCCTTGTGATTTGCACCTCCTGCACTCAACCTCCTGCACTACCACCTGACCCCCACCTTTCTTTCTTTCTTTCATTTAAATGTATATATATATTACCTGCAGTCTTTTGGCATTTTGCTGTTGACACCTGTCTTTCTCTATAATCTTCTGGTAAAGCCTACCTCGAAGCACATGCAGAGCAATTTCTTTGTTTTTTATCTGGGAGCATTCTTGCTGGCATTCAACTACAAGCCCTGGAAAATTACCAAGACCAAAGACAGATGGAACTTCCCACAAGGCAAACTAAAACAGAACTAAGATGTTTAAGACAAGAAAACATGAATCAGGAAATTACTACAAAAGATTAAGAACATTTTAGATTTAACAGGCTTTAGAAATGATACCTAAGGGAGCCAGAAGGTAGCACAGTGGGCTAAGCCCACATGGCACAAAGAGCAAGGACCATTTAGGATCCTGGTTCAAGCCCCCTGCTCCCCACCTGCAGAGGAGTCGCTTCACAGGTAGTAAAGCAGGTCTGCAGGTGTCTCTCTGTCTCTCTATTCCTCTCTATCTCCCCCTTCTCTCTCAATTTCTCTCTGTCGCTATCCAATAACAAACAAAAAAAAGATACATAGATTGCTTCATGGAAAACTGGGAATTGTTATGCAAGTACATACATAACATAACTTTTTTATTCATAAAAGAGAATGAGAGCATCATTATGGTACGTGCAATGCCAGGAATCAAACTCAGGACCAGAAGGCGGCTCAGGGGGTAAAGCACATGCTTTACGTAGCATGTGGCTGGGGGTCTGATCCTCCACACTGCATGTGCACACCACAGGCAGGCAATGGGAGGGACTCCATGCATAGAGGAGCTGTGCTTTGCATGTCTCCCTCTCTTAAAGGATACAGAATGGAGACTGGCAGGGAGGCTTCTCAGCTGTCCCATGCAGGTGCAAGGTTCTGGGTGTGATTGATCCCCAGGCACAATATTTGAGAAAAATTTTTAAAAAGTCTTTGTATTACTTAAAAGATGTACAGTTAAGAGAACAATATTACCATGATTTTTTTCAAAAAAGCCAATCTGCAGCCCTGGAGGCTGGCACAATGGTTGGAGTTTTGGACTCAAGCATGAGGTCCTGAATTCTACCACCAGCATCACATGTTACAGACTGATGCTACAGTGTTTTCTCTCTCTCTTTCTCTCTCTCTCTCTCTCTCTTTCTCCTCCCTTTCTCCCTCACTAATTAATAAATCTTTTAAAAGAGCTCCAGCATAAGTAGAAACAGGGTTCAGACAGACCTAGGATCCCACACATGCAAACCAGTCCTCTTACCACTGAACCACCTCCCAGCTTGCATTAACTGGCTCTTTAAAAGATTTTAATTATTTATATGTGTACATATATTTTATAAACTTTTTTTGAAAAATATGGTACACTTCATGAATTTGTGTGTAATCCTTGAGCAGGGGCCATGCTAATCTTATCTGTATCATGCCAATTTCAGTATATGTACTACCAAAGCTAGGACTATATTATAATCTTATTTAAAAAGTGTTAAGATATGGAGACAGTTGGAGTCGGGTGGTGGCACAGCTGGTTAAGCGCACATGGCGCAAAGCTCAAGGACCGGAGGAAAGATCGCGGTTCGTGGTTAGAGCTCCTGGCTCCCCACCTGCAGGGGAGTCCCTTTAAAGGTGGTGAAGCAGGTCTGCAGGTGTCTGTCTTTCTCTCCCCCTCTGTCTTCCCCTCCTCTCTCCATTTCTCTCTGTCCTATCCAACAACAATGACATTAATAACCACAACAATGTTAAGCAAGAAGGGAAACCAAAAGGAAAAACAAATAAAAATTTAAAAAGAGTGGATTAGAAAAGAAAAAAAAAAAGAAAGGGAGACAATGAGACTTTGGTGACAACAACAAAAAAAATAAAATAACCTATTTATACTCTAGAATTGCAAAATGGCTAGGGCAGTGGATCTGTAGGCATTAAGTCCTGAATTCAATCCCCAGTATTGCATGTGCCATAGTCATGCTCTGCTTCTCTTTTTGGTATTAGTAAGTAACAATTTTTTTCTTTTTTTTAATTTCCTTTTTTTTTAAAACCACAGTTCCTGTCCGGTTCCTACCCAGCTCCAAGATTGGCTCCTGCCTGGCTCTGCCCAGCTCCTATTGCAGCTCCCACCTGCCAGTGCCCTGGCCGCCCTGTTGTGCGCAGGCGGACTGCAGTCCCCCCCAGGACTGTCCTCGCAGACACAAGAGCCCCAGGCGCCCCCCGCCCACCCCCCATGGCACAAGGAGCCCAGCCAGGCCCAGGCCTCCTGAAATGGGTAGGGGGTGGGGGGGCGCTGGGAGTGGCCTCCCTGGACCAGCAGTTTGCAAAGTGCCAGACCCTCAGCCCAGACCCAATCCACAGCCTGGCAAACGGCTCAACAGGGGTTCCAGCCAGCCAGCATGGGGCACAGTTCTGAAATGCATGTCTCTTCCGAGAGAGACAGAGGCAGAGAAATCACTCCAGTTCTAGAAGTGTGAGGAGACCCCCCCAACCTGGACCCACACCCCGCGCCCAGGCCTTCACCTTAGTCTGGGAGCCTGGCACGCCATGTTGCCCCAGGCCAAACTCCAGGTTCAGGATTCCAAACAGCCTTCCCCCGAGGACCTCGTCGTGGGCCACACTGAGGAAGGACAGCGGGCACATTTCGGATGGGCGGGTGCGCGGAAAGTTCTCTGGGCCTGGCCACTCCCGAAGCCAAGGCAGGCTGGTGGGTTCCACCGGGGTCCCCTCCTGCCCAGGCGTTTGGGGTGGGCTGGAGGCAGTGCGCCTGGCCTCGAGCTGCCTGGGCGGGTCCTCACCCTCAGGGCGCTCGGAGCCGCAAGCATGGACATGCTGGGCGAGGCCCTGGGACCCCAGGATCCCTCTCCTGGCTGGAAGGAAAGGGAAGGCCGGCTGCCCAGACTCTCCGGTGGGGTCCCTGTGCTTGCGCTCCTGGAAGCCGAAAACAGCGGGATCTGGGGCACGCAGCCACCCTTCCAGGGTGTCCCTGTCCGGGGTGTGGGGTCTGGGGGCTGGCGCACACCTCCCCCGGGTGCGCCCCTGCCGGGGACCTTATCCGGGGACCGCCCTGCTCAAGGCCGCTGGGTCCTGGGGGTTGGGGGGGGGGGCGCAGCCACCTCTTCGGGCTGTGCCTGGCCCGGGGTATGGTGTCTGTCCAGTGGCGCTGGCGCCTCTGTGGCTGTACCCCGACTTCGCCCCTCCCCCCAACCAGCACCTTCCTGGGCGGGCGCGACACCAGAGCCTTCCAGGACGGGTGGCACCTGGCACCTGGCACCGGGGGCCACTTACTTGGAATTGGAGGAATGGCAGTAGATGGCCCGAGCACGATGGACATGGCCGCTGCTGTCCAGCACAGCACCGTCGTGACTCCGCAGCAGTACTTCCACGCCGGGAGCCTCTGCACAGTCGTGGCCTGGCGCTCAAGTCGCGGACCCGGGCACCAGTGCTGGGACCTATGGGTGCAACGCAACTCAACACAATGCGGCGTGGGGGTGACGTTACGCGATGCAATGCGGCGTGGGGCTGACGTGACGTGTCGCAACGCAATGCGCGTGGGTGTGACGGGACGAGACGCTACGCAAGGCGCGTGGGGGCGACGGGGCCTCAGGGCGCGGGCTGCAGGGCTCCATGGCGCTGCGCTGGACGCAGCTGGGACAAAGAGAAGAGAAGAAGGGAAGACAGGGGGAGAGAAAGATAGACACCTGCAGACCTGCTTCACCTACTGTGAGGCCAGGACCCTGCAGATGGGGAGCTGGGGGCTCGAACCAGGATCCTTAGGCTGTGCGACCTGCGCTAAACCCGCTGCGCTACCTCCGAACTCCCTTTTTTTTAAATGTTTTATTTATAAAAAGGAAACATTGAGTAAACCATAGGATAAGAGGGGTACAACTTCCAACAACGACGACAACAATAATAACTACAACAATAAATCAACAAGGGCAACAAAAGGGAATAAATAAATAAAATATTTTTTTTAAAAAAGAGGGGTACAACTCCACACAATTCCCACCACCAGAACTCTGTATCCCATCCCCTTCCCTGATAGCTTTCTTGTTTTTTAACCCTGGGAGTATGGACCCAAGGTCATTGTGGGATGCAGAAGACGGAAGGTCTGGCTTCTGCAATTGCTTCCCCGCTGAACATGGGCGGTGACTGGTTGATCCATACTCCCAGCCTGTCTCTCCCTTGTCCTAGTGGGCAAGGGCTCTGGGGAAGCAGAGCCCCAGGACACATTGGTGGTGTTGTCTGTCCAGGGAAGTCTGGTCAGCATTATGCTAGCATCTGGAACCTGGTGGTTGAAAAGAGTTAACATACAAAGCCGAACAAATTGTTGACCAATCATGGACCTAAGCTGGAATAGTACAGATAAAGTGTTGAGGGATTCTTAAGAAATTCTTTAATAATTTTAAAATAGGCACAGGTGGTGGTGATCTCAGTTGAGCATGCGCATAACCATGACTAAGAACCCAGGTTCAAGGCCCCAGTGCCTACCTGCTAGGGGGTGGGGTTAAGCTTGACAAGCAAGCAGAGCTGTAGGTGTTTCTCTCTCTCCATTATCTCCTTTCCTTGTATGAATTGCCTTGTTCTATCAAATCAAAATTTAATTGTAAATACAAATTCCTTAAAAATAATCTAAGCAAAGTCAGGAGGTAGCACAGTGGGTTAAGTATACCGGCTCTCAAACTGCAGAGGGTTTGCTTCACAGGCAGTGAAGCAGGTCTGCAGGTGTCTATCTTTCTCTCCCCCTCTCTGTTTTCTCCTCCTCTCTCCATTTCTCTCTGTCCTATCCAACTACAAGGACATCAATAAGAACAATAATAACTACAACAATAAAATAACAAGGGCAACAAAAGGGAAAATAAATATTTTAAAAATTAAAAAATATTTTTATTATCTTTATTTATTGGATAGTAACAGCAGAAATCAAAAGGGAAAGGGGAAGTAAAGAGGGAGAAGAGAGAGAGAGAGAGACCTGCAGCACTGCTTCACCATTCACAAAGCTTTTCCTCTACAGGTGTGGTGGGGACTCAAATCCAAAATAAATTTTAAGAATCTAACTCAACTCCTTTTGTGTTGATGGTGTTAGGGTTTAGAGACAGACTTAAGTTTGAATAAAATCTAGAGACAGGATGTAAAGTTCAAAATCTCAGAGCCAGAAAAAGAAATAGGGCTTTGCCCAGACCCATCCCTGCTACCTGCATGATGAGACTGGCTGAAAGAAGAACAAAGCAGTAGTAATATAATATACCTTTGGAATATATATCCCTTGGAATATAATATCCCTTTGGAATATATATCCCTTTGGAATATAACATTTTTAAAATAGGCTTACTAGCTATCTTCAAAACAGAGACCCCAAATCTTCATCTGTAATATTCCAGCCTTTAGGTTCATGATTGGTCAACAATTTGTTTGGCTTTATATGTCAACTCTTTTTTTAGCCACCAGGTTTCAGATGCTACCAAGATGCCTACTGGACTTCCCTGGACAGAAGACTCCACCAATGTGTCCTGGAGCCCCACTTCCCCAGAGCTCTGCCCCACTAGGGAAAGAGAAAGACAGACTGAGAGTATGGATCCACCTGTAAACAACCATGTTCAGCATGGAAGCAGTTACAGAAGCCAGACCTTCTACCTCTGCACACCATAATGTCCCTGAGTCCATACTCCCAGAGGGTTAAAGAATAGGAAAGCCATTGGGAGGGGATGGGATACTGAGTTCTGGTGGTGGGAATTATACCCCTCTTATCCTATGGCCTTGTCAATGTTTCCATTTTATAAATAAACCTTTAAAAAAGAATAGCATATATAGAGAGTTGTATGCAAAAAAAATCAGTGGAAACTTCTTTAAAAGCAAAAAAATTGGGGCAGGTGGTGGTGCACCTGGTTAAGTGCATACATCATAGTGCACAAGGACCTGGGTTCAAGCCCCTGGCCCCCTACCTGCAGGGGGAAAACTCACAAGTGGTGAAATATAGCTACAGGTGTCTCTATCTCTTTCCCTTTCTATATGCTCCTCCCTTATCAATTTCTCTGTTTATGTCTAATCAATCAGTCAATCCAGACATAGATAATTAAAAAAAAAGAGGCATCACATGCAGAAAAACTCCTCTCTCCCTCTAAGCTGAGGGGAGTCATTTGCAGAGTTTCTTCTGCCCTAAACAAAGTGCGCTGGGTGAAGATTTTGCCTCTTATTTTGTATTTCCTCTCACCTATAAAGGAATGCAAATGGGAGGGTGGGGTAGGTGGGGGTTCACTGGGTTTAGTGCACATAGTATAAAAGCACAAAGACCCATGCAAGGATCTTGGTTGGAGGCCCTGGCTCCTCACCTGCAGAAGGACACTTCACAAGCAGAGAAACAGGTCTCTATCCCTCTCTATATACCCCATCCCCTCTCAGTTTCTCTCTGTCTTAGCCAAAATAAATAAATAAATGAATCAATAAATATATGGCTGCCAGCACCAGTGGATTCATAGTGCTGGCCCTGAAACCTGGTGATAAGCCCAAAAGCAAAAAAAAAAAAAAAAAAAAAAAAAAGAAAGAAAGAAAGGAAAAATAAACAAAGAAAGAATAGCCAAGAGAAAAAAGGGGGGAGTCAGGCACTGGTATACTTGGTTAAACACACAACAATGGAGAGGGACCTGGATTCAAGCCCCTGATCCTCACTGCAGGAGGAAAGCTTCAAAAGTGACTAAGCAGGGCTGCAAGTGTCTCTGTCTCTCCCTCCCTCTCTCTCCCCCTTCCATCACATCTCACGTTCTGGCTGTCTCTACCAATAAATAAAGATAGTTTAAAAAGAAAAGAAAATTAAAGAAAGGAAAAAGTTAAGCTACTAAAAACAGGCTTTCCAGAAGCAGTTTGTTTCCACTCATGTGCTCTGTAACAGGGGACCTCAAAAAAGAGCTTTCTTACTTCAAATGCCAATTTGATGTAGACTTCTGTCATGTAAATTAATTTTTCTATTATTATCTTTATTTAATGGATAGAAACAGCCATAAATTCAGAGGGAAGGTAGGTGATAGGGAAAGAGACAGAGACACCTGCAACATGGCTTCACCACTCAAAAAGTTTTCCCCTTGCAGATGGGGGCCAGGGGCTTGAACTTGGATCCTTGTGCACTGTAACATGTGTGCTCAACCAGGTGTACCACAATAAGGACCCCAGGACTATTTAAAATAGTATCTTGCCAAAAAGCAGTTAGCAGTCACACTCCAAGGAGACTGTTTTAGCATCAGGAAACACTTGTAAACACCCCACACATACACACACACACACATGCACAGACAGGCTCCAGGGGGCAGAGGAAGCCAGTCTGACCTGGGAGTGAAGTGGGCAGGGCATACATGTGGCCCTGGATCCTTCCACCTCAGTGGGCCACCTCCCCTCCTCTTTCAACCTTCTCAGTTCAGATGACAGATTTACAAGCAAGATAAAGGGACCAAGCCAAGAAGGAAAGGAAGATAATAGAATATTAACAAGGGTTGGGCTGTAGCGCAGTGGGTTAAGCACAGGTGGTGCAAAGCACAAGGATCAACCTAAGGATACCGGCTAGAGCCCCCAAATTTGATTCCTTAATAAACCAGGCCCCCAAATTCCTTAATAAACCAGGCCCCCAAATTTGATTCCTTAATAAACCAGGCCCCAAAATTTGATTCCTTAATAAATCAAAGATACAGTAAGCACATTCAGTAATATTACCTTAATATCATGGACTTCATATCCTACCCTGTGGTCAGTGACACTATTCTGGGTGAAATTGTAGGTCTGGATTCTTTCTGACTGGGTTCTTGTTCCAACCTGTGCAGAGATAGAAAGGAATTCACATTTTAATATAATTACTATCTTTACTACAATGGAAAAGGCACCGCAAATTCTTTTCTAAGGATTTCTATTTCTGAATGTCAGGCACATACAATTGACAAAGAGCAAGAGTGGAAGGAATTTAATTGTTTAAGACTCTTGTTATCTCAGGTTTACTTATGGAGTAAGAGTGTTTCTTTTTCTTTTTTTTTTTCTTCCTGCACTACAAATCCACTGCTCCTGCAGGCCATCACCCCCCCCCCGCCTTTTGTTGTTCTTTTTGTTTATCATTGTTGCTGGATAGGACAGAGAAATTGAGGGTGGGGGGGAGACAATGAGTGGGAGAGAAAGACAGACACCTGCAGACCTGCTTCACCACTTGTGAAGTGACATCCCTGCAGGTCGGGAGCTCAAAATGGGATCCCAACCCCTATCCTTGAGCTTTGTGCCATGTGTGCTTAGCCAGCTAGCTGCACTACCACCCAGCCCCCAAAAGTGCTTCTTCAGTAGTTCCAATTCCAATCAAAGCCAAATTATGAGTGGTCTGGGAGAAGGAGGCAGAGTGGATAAAGTACAGGATTCTCAGGCATGAGGTCCCAAGTTCAATCCCCAGTGCCACATATACCAGAGTAACGTGCTGATCCTCCCTACTCCTCTCTCTCTCATTAATGAATAAATAAGATCTTTAGGACAAAACAAAACTATCTCTGAAGATGGGTAGGTTGCACCATGGAAGAAATTAGAGCTTCTAAATTTTAGGTCCTGAGTCCAATCCCAATCACTGCATATGCTAGAGTGCTGCTTCTGTGCCCCTCAACCCCCTTCTGTAATTCATGAAATTCAAATAATTTAAAAACTCTATTTTACTCTCATCAGTCCGTTCTCCAGAAAGTTTACTAATGTGTTAACTCAAATTTCTTCCTCAAGCTATTTCTATTCAGGATTTGTATCATAACTGTCTAAAGAGAAAATTGGTTTAAAGGTCATTTTTATGAATTTTTTTATGGAAATTAAGATACTTTCAAGTTTTAAAATAAAACATATTATTACAAAATTTTATTACAACTCCTTGTGGGTTCAGAAATAAATAGCTCTGCCAAAACCATACTGCAAAGTGCAAGGACCAGCGGAAGGAACCTGGTTCTGGCCCCAGCTCCCCACCTGCATGAAAGTCACTTCACAAGCAGTGAAGCAGGTCTTCAGGTATCTGTCTTTCTCTCCCCCTCTGTCTTCCCCTGCTATTTCCGTTTCTCTCTGTCCTATCCAACAACAACAACATCAATAACCACAACAATGTTAAACAAGGGCAACTAAAAAGGAAAAATAAATTAATTCATTTAAAAACACCGTAATATTTTCTGAGAGAATCTAAGGTCGAGGGTCAGGAAAGGGTTTTTCCCCCACTTCATTTTTCTCTATTTCCTAGATTTTGAATTACATATGTATGTAGTTTTATTCAAATGTATAAGTTCTACTAAATTGTATGTATCATTTAAATAAGCAAAGTATACTCTTGTTCTCTTCAGATTGTATAAATCTTTTGCCTCTTAAGTAAGCAAAGTATCATAATATTTTAAATTATAAAAAAATAAAGGCTGCCACTGTCTGGGAGGTTGTGCAGTGGATAAAGCTTTGGGGTTCTTATGTGTGAGGTCTCAAGATTGATCTCTGGCATCAGATGTGTCAGAGTGATGCTGCGGTTCTCCTTCTTCCTCTCCCCTAATTCTCTCACTAATAAATAAATCTTTAAAAACTAAAGTATAACCTGAATGTGGTTGAAAGAGAATTTTGGGGTTGGAAGCGCAAAATAGCCATGTTTTTGAGTTATTTGCAGTAAACCTTGTAGCATTTTTGGAAAAGTGGGCTGCATAACAGTAAGCATTATAATAACTGTCACAAGTCACTTTGATTTAGATATCTTAGTTTTCCCTACTTTTGGCCGTTCCACTTTCCCTACCCTTATTTTAGCCTGCAGTAGTGTAACTGACAGCGCAAATAATATATTTATCCCTTGCCTGCGATGGTCTCAGATTGTAGAGGAGCATCAGTAGGTAGACTTGAAGCTAGGAATTCACATTTCCAAACCACTACTTCTTAGCAAACCCCTTCTGGCACAGACACAGAGAGCCTAAACATTCAAGTTATTTCTGATCCTCCACACTCTAAGTGCACACCACAGGCAGGCAATGGGCGGGACTCAGTGCATAGAGGAGCAGTGCTTTGCATGTCTCTTAAAGGATACAGAATGGAGACTGGCAAGGAGGCTTCTCAGTTGTCCCATGCAGGTGCAAGGTTCTGGGTGGGATTGATCCCCAGGCACAATATTTGAGAAAAAATTTTAAAATGACTTTGTATTGCTTAAAAGATTAACAGTTAAGAGAACAATATTACCATGATTTTGTTCAAAAAAGCCAATCTGCAGCCCTGGAGGCTGGTACAGTGGTTGGAGTTTTGGACTCAAGCATGAGGTCCTGAATTCTACCTCCAGCATCACATGTTCCAGACTGATGCTATAGTGTTTTTCCTCTCTCTCTCTCTCTCTCTCTCTCCTCCCTTTCTCCCTCACTGATTAATCTTTTAAAAGAGCTTCAGCATATGTAGTACCAGAGTTCAGACAGACCTGGGATCCCACACATATAAATCTAGATCTCTTGCCACTGAACCACCTCCCAGGTTACATTAACTGGCTCTTAAAAAGATTATAATTATTTATATGTGTGTACATATATTTTATAATCTTTTTTTGAAAAAATATGGTATGCCTCATGAATCTGTGTGTAATCCTTGAGCAGGGGCCATGCTAATCTTCTCTGTTATCATGCCAGTTTTAGTATATGTACTACCGAAGCTAGGACTATATTATAATCTTATTTAAAAAGTGTTAAGAGATGGAGACAGTTGGAGTCAGGCAGTGGCACAGTGGGTTAAGCGCACATGGCGCAAAGCTCATGGACCAGAGGAAAGATCGCGGTTCTAGCCCCTGGCTCCCCACCTGCCCGGGAGTCCCTTCACAGGTGGTGAAGCAGGTCTGCAGGTGTCTGTCTTTTTCTCCCCCTTCTGTCTCCCCCTCTTCTCTCCATTTCTCTCTGTCCTATCCAACAACAACATTAATCACCACACAATGTTAAGCAACAAGGGCAACAAAAAGGAAAAATAAATAAAAATAAAAAAGAGTGGAAAAGAATAGACAAGAAAAAAAAAAGAAAGGGAGACAATGAGACCTTGGTGACAACAACAACAACAAAAATAAAATAACCTGTTTATACTTTAGAATTGCAGAATGGCTAGGGCAATGGCTCTGTACGAATTAAGTCCTGAATTCAATCCCCAGATTTGCATGTGCCATAGTCATGCTCTGCTTCTCTTTTATTTGTATTAATAAGTAACATTTTTCCTTTTTTTAATTTCCTTTTAAAAAAAAAAAAAAAAAAACCACGGTTCCTGCCCGGTTCCTACCAGCTCCAAGATCGGCTCTTGCCTGGCTCTGTGGGGCTCCTAGTGCAGCTCCCACCTGCCAGCATCCTGGCTGCCCCATTGTGTGAGTAGGAAGACTGCAGTCTCCCAAGGACTGTCCCCACAGACACAAGAACCCCAGGCGACCCCTGCCCACCCCCCACCACACATGGAGCCCTGCCAATCCCAGGCCACCTGCATGAGGGGGGTTGGGGGTGGGTGTTGGCAGTGCCCTCCAGGACCAGCAGGTTGCAAAGTGCCAGACCCTCAGCCCAGACCCAGTCCACAGCTCGGGCCCAGGGCTCAACAAGGGTTGGAGGCAGCTGGCCTGGGGCACCCCTCTGAAATGCATGTCTCTTCCGAGAGAGACAGAGACAGAGAAAACACTCCAGTTCTAGAAGTGTGAGGAGAGCCCCAACCTGGACCTGCACCCTGTGCCCAGCCTCCTTCACCCTAGTCTGGGAGCTTGGCTCCCCATGTTGCCCCAGACCAAACTCGAAGTTCAGGATTCCTAACAGTCATTCCCCGAGGACCTCATAGTGGGCCACAGAGAGAGCAAGGACAATGGGCGCACATTTCGGGTGGGCGGGCGTGGGGAAAGTTCTCTAGGACTGGTCGCTCCCGAAGCCAGGTCGGTGGGTTCAGGGGTCCCCTCCTGCCCAGGCGATTGGGGTGGGCAGGAGGCGCACTGCCCGGACTCCAGCTGAGCTGGCGGGTCCTCACCCTCAGGGCGCTTGGAGCCACCAGCACTGACACACTAGGTGAGGCCCAGGGACCAAGGACCCCTCTCCCAGCAGGAAGGAAAGGGAAGGCCCACCTCACAGACTCTCCTGCAGGGTCCCTGCACTCATGGAAGCTGAAAGCAGCTCAATCTGAGGGCACGCAGGCACCCTTCCAGGGTGTCCCTGCCAGGGGTGCGGGGTCTGGGGGCTCGTGGACACCTCCCCTGGGTTCCCCCCTGCCAGGGATGCGCATGGCCTTGATCCAGGGGAGCGCCCCGCTCAAGGCCACTGGGTCCTGCAGGTTTCTGGGTGCGTGCAGCCACCTCTAAGGGGTGCGCCTGGCCCGGGGTACTGGTTCCTTGGGCGCTGGCCCCTCTGCGGCTGTACCCTGACTTTGCCCCTCCCCCCACCCAGCACCTTCCCAGGCAGGCACAAAACCCAACCTTCAAGGGCACAGGAACCAGGGGCCACTTACTTGGAATTGGAGGAATCTCACTAGATGGGCTCCAGCACTATGGACCTGGCTGCTGGCTGCTGTCTGGCATAGCACCTTGGGGAGTCCCCAGCAGTACTTCCACATGGGGGACCTCCGCACAGTTCTGGCTGGGAGCTCAAGGCACAGGGCCCAGGCCCCAGCGCTGGAGCCTATGGGTGCGACCCAATTACCAAATAATGTGATGGTAACATTAACTATTGATTGTCTTTTTGAACCCTAAGACAGCAGGAACCTCACATCTCCACTATAGAGCCTCTACTTCCCCCAGTCCTGGAACCCTTGGATAGGACCCACTTTCCCGTATGCCTCTCCCAATCCATATCAAATAATGTTGCATCTGCCGATCACATCCTAATCAACACAACGATTGCCACCTCAACATGCTTCACTTCAGACTGTGTCCAGAGACTTCATGTGTGGATTGACAACCCTTCAGCTTCATTACTCGGGTGAGACCTTTCCTTTCATAGTATACTCTAATTCCATCTCAGGTGGTTCACTTTCTAACAAAGTCCCAAAACCTAGATATACACCAGATTCTGTGAGAGAGAGCATATGTTCACACGTATCCATAAACTACTGCAAAAATATATACCTGAAAGCAGAAGTACACTAGAGTTTGCAGTGAGTATCCCCCTAACACTTCCTCTCCACTACTCCAAGCTTTGGGTCCATGATTGCTTAACAATTTGTTTGGCTTTGTATGTTAACTCTCTTTTCAGTCACCAGGTTCCAGATGTCATCATCATGTCAGCCAGGCTTCCCTGGACTGAAGACCCCACCAATATGTCCTGAAACTCCGCTTCCCCAGAGACCCACCCTACTAGGGAAAGAGAGAGGCAGACTGGGAATATAGACTGACCAGTCAATGCCCATGTTCAGTGGGGAAGCAATTACAGAAGCCAGACTTTCTACCTTCTGCAACCCACAATGACCCTGGGTCCATGCTCCCAGAGGGATAGAGAATGGGAAAGCTATCAGGGGAGGGGCTGGGATATGGAGATTGGGTGGTGGGAATTGTGTGGAGTTGTACCTCTCCTACCCTATGGTTTTGTTAATTAATCCTTTCTTAAATAAAAAAGGAAAAAAAAGTGAAAGACTTGTATACTGAAAATTATGAGTCACTACTCAAGGAAATTGCAAAAGACACAAAGAAGTGGAAAGATATTCCATGCTCATGGGTTGAAAGAATTAACACCATTAAAATGAATATACTACCCACAGCCATATACAATCTTAATGCTATTCCTATCAAGATCCCAAACACATTTTTAGGAGAATAGAACAAATGCTACAAATGTTTATCTGGAGCCAGAAAAGACCTAGAATTGCCAAAACAATCTTGAGAAGAAAGAACAGAACCGGAGGCATCACACTCCCTGATCTCAAATTGTATTATAGGGCCCTTGTCATAAAAACTGCTAGGTACTGGAACATGAATAGACACACTGACCGGTGTCTCAATAGAATTGAGAGGCCAGAAGTAAGCCCCCACACCTATGGACAATTAATCTTTGACAAAGGTGCCCAGACTATTAAATGGGGAAAGCAAAGTCTCTTCAACAAATGGTGTTGGAAAAAATGGGTTGAAACATGCAGAAGAATGAAACTGAATCACTATATTTCACCAAATACAAAAGCGAATTCCAAGTGGATCAAGGACTTGGATGTTAGACCAGAAACTATCACATACTTAGAGGAAAATATTGGCAGAACCCCTTTCTACATAAATTTTAAAGACACCTTCAATGAAATGAATCCAATTAAAAAGAAGACTAAGTCAAGTATAAACTTATGGGACTACATCAAATTAAAAAGCTTCTGCACAGCTAAAGAAACTACTACCCAAACCAAGAGACCCCTGACAGAATGGGAGAAGATCTTTACATGCCATACCTCAGACAAGAGGCTAATAACCAAAATATGTAAAGAACTTGCAAATCTCAACAAGAAAAAAATAACCCCTTCCAAAAATGGGGGGAGGACATGGACAGATTATTCACCACAGAAGAGATCCAAAAGGTCTAGAAACACATGGAAAAAAAATGTTCCAAGTCTCTGACTGTCAGAGAAATGCAAGTAAAGACAACAATGAGATACCACTTCACTCCTCTAAGAATGTCATACATCTGAAAAGGCAACAGCAGCAAATGCTGGAGAGACTGTGGGGTCAAAGGAACCCTCCTACACTGCTGGTGGGAATGTCAATTGGTCCAGCTATGGAGAACAGTCTGGAGAACTCTCAGAAGGCTAGAAATGGACCTACCCTATGATCCTATAATTCCTCTCACGGGGATATATCCTAAGGAACCCAATACACCCATCCAAAAAGCTCTGTGTACACATATGTTGGCAGCACAATTTGTAATAGCCAAAACCTGGAAGCAACCCAGGTGTCCAACAACAGATGAGTGGCTGAGAAATTTATGATATATATATATCATATATATATATATATATGATATATATATATATATATGATATATATATATATATATATCAGTTATAAAAAATGGTGACTTTACCATTTTCAGCCAATCTTGCAATCTTGGATTGACCTTGAAAAAATTCATGTTAAGTGAAATAAGTCAGAAACAAAAGGATGAATATGGGATGATCTCACTGTCAGGCAGAAGTTGAAAAGCAAGATCAGAAAGGAAAACACAGGTAGCACCAGAACTGGGATTGGCATATTGCACCAAAATTAAAGACTCTGGGTTGGGTGGGTGGAGAGAATCCAAGAAGGATGACAGAGGACCTAGTGGGGGTTGTATTATTATATGGAACACTGGGAAATGTTATGCATGTACAAACTATTGTATTTACTACTGAATGTAGAACATTAATTCCCCAATAAAGAAATTAAAAAAAAAACACTTACGCATGCCCCATCATCCCTCTGTACAAGGAGGGTGTCCTGAGGAGTCATTCCAGGCTGGTCCCTGTCGTTAGCAAGAAAGATGCAGCTAATCAAATCCAACAGGGACCCAAAAGAAAGGAGAAAAGATGAGCTGTTAGTCTGTTTTTCCCCCAAGTCAGTATTTGTTGCTACTATGTTTAATATCCTGTGCTACTTTTCAAAGTGGATGAACATTCTTATGAAGTCAAGTCTAAATCTCAGGAAAGTAAGGAGTTTTAGTTCAGGCAAGTGAGAGGAGCCCTGGAAAGTATGACATGGTCTGTGAGGCTGGAACTCCAGATCTGCAACTTCTCTCAACTTCTGACCGAGAACCCATGGCCCAGGGCTCTGGGGAAGGAGGGAAGGAAACTTGTTTTGAGAATCATGCAAAGGGGAAACCTGGGCCTATTGATTCACTCAACAACAGTGTGTGTATGTGGGTGCAGGATTAAGGGTGATGGTTTATGGTCTAGTTGTTCTCACATGGGTAAAATTTCCCATCTCACCATGATAAGTGGCTGCAGTTTATGGAATTTCAATTCACCTTTGAATATAGCTGTTGTCTCCAATCACAAGTTGTAAGGAAGGGAAAATAAAGAGTGCTGACCACAAGTCCCTCAGAAATCCATAATGGAGTATGATACATATGTGAAGGAGGGACCAACACCTGCCTGATTGGCAGGTGGCTCTAAACCAGAACTCACCACCATGGGGCAGGGCAGGAGAGAGGGCCACACTGCTGTACAGATATCTGCATTATTTCATTACACTTGTACTGGCAAAAATACCTCTCCAGACAGGAATGCCACTCTTGCTTTTGCTGAACATACCTGCAGTGCAAGATCAACTCCACACAATACTGAAGTCCATATTTTCTTTCT
Source organism: Erinaceus europaeus (assembly GCF_950295315.1). Taxonomy (NCBI): domain Eukaryota; kingdom Metazoa; phylum Chordata; class Mammalia; order Eulipotyphla; family Erinaceidae; genus Erinaceus; species Erinaceus europaeus. The sequence goes on from NC_080163.1 coordinate 171,230,163, forward strand.
TTGTCTGCTGGCCCTCTCGTGCATGATTACACTGTCCCAGATGACCCATGCTTTCTTTTGTTTTTCCCTTTTAATGTTCAGAAGAGAATGAGAGAGAATAACAAAGACTTCATGCTTGAGCAATTGGCTTTACAAACAACCAGATGAAAATGTTTTAGATGTAAAAGTCATGACCACATGGAAAACCAAGATGGAGGTCTTACGAGAAAGTGACCACGAAGCTTTTCCTGGGCCAACCTACAATGAGTGACCTCCGGTCTCTGCTGGTGGCTCTCCTGGACCTCTCCAGGTAGGCAGACACCCACAGGCTACACAAGGGCACCGAGTGCTTGATCGTGAAGTTGCTTTCAAACCTGGAGAGACAGCAAGAAGACCTCAGTCACTCTGCCCTGTACTCCCAGCCAAGCCCATGAAGACCTGCTCCTGCAGCTCTGTCCTCATCTGGCAGCTCAGCAAGAGTGGGGAGAAGGGCCTGAGCACTGTGTGTGATGACTGATCCTGGAGACATCTCACCAAAGGCAGGAAGCAGCCAGCCCTCAGAGCTGAGGCTCCATTGTGGCCGCACTCTGTACTTCAGTGTTTACAAATGCCACTCAGTGAACAATGAGTATCCTTTCCTGTTGCTGAAATTCTGACACTTATATTTTTTTACATTTAATTGTATATACTATATAAATAAAACTCATAAATTAATAGAAGTGATGCACTTTTTACTTCAGACCTGCTAGTTTGTTTTAGGCCTTCATACAAAAGAACACAATTGGAAAAAAAATTCAATTCCTTTTCATAAAGGAAAGAAAAAAGATTATTTCCAGTTTTTTTCAAGTATTGATTTAGGATGAGAGGAATAGATCACCAGGTAGCCTAATTTAAAAATCCATTTGGTGACTGATGAGAGAGACAGAGAGAGAGAATAATACATGACACAAGCATATGCAGTGCCACAGACCAGACCTGATATTTATGCTGGTCAGTTGTTTCTACCCAGTGCCAGAAACTTCTCCAGTCACAGTCACTCTCCTTCTCTCTCCCCCCCTGGTATGTACATTTTTTTTTTGCACTGCTGGGGCCTTGCACATGCATAACGTAACCACTACAGCCAACCAGCCCAGGAGGTGGCACCAGGAGGCAGCATTCAGTGCTGCTTTGGCCCACATGGCCTGCACTGTCCCCACCCCCAGGTCATACGTGGAGATGGAGCATCTATATACTTTGAGCTAGAGATGAGCAAGACGTGTGAGTATAGGTGCAGCTGTCGCGCCTGCCTCCTGTGACCCCTTTTGACCATGGCTGTGGTGGCCAGCAGCAGCCTGCCACAGGGCTCCTCCCAAGCATACTCTCCTTCAGAAGTGGCTGAGTCCTCAGAAGACCCCCTGGAACACATCAACCACAGCCAGTAAGGGCTCAAATAGACAGCAGGTTTGTATGCTTGACATCCTCAGTGACACGACAGGCTAGTCATTTATTTTAATCTGCCAAACAGAAACCCAGACTTCCAGTCAGGAGTCCCTGGGTTATAGAGAGCCCCTGTGAGAGATGAGGTCACTCAGGGACTGATGGAGAAGGGAGCAGTTTGAAGTCAGGACACTGGGCCTCGCCATCTTAGACGGGAGGGCGAGAGGAAGCAGCTAGGCCACTCAGAGCTGCGAGGAAGAAAACAAGCAAATAGACAAAGGGAGAGAGAAATAAAAAATCTCCAACACAATAAGAAGGTTCTCTGGGAACTAGCAGAGGTTACATTAAATGGCATGTAGAGCTGTGGAGAGGTGAGGGCAATGTGGCTGCAGGTGAGTCTAAAAATTTAGGTAACAGGAATCTGGAAAACTGACTCCAATCTTGTCTAAAGCAATTGTTACACTTTGGGGAAAAATTATCAGAATCAGCAAATAACACTAAAAGATCCAAATATCTCTAACTGCAAGGAAGTGGCTAGATAATACTGAACTATGGGTGAACTTCAATAGGACTGTCCAGTCTTAACAGCTATGACAACTCAATTCAATAGAACATGAAAGTTCTTGACAAACACGGCAGATCATTTTACTCATTTCATTATTTATACAGAAAACCCTCCCCTGGTCCCTGAGAAGTGTCTGCCTAAGAAGGTCTAACCTGCTTTCTCATATTCCGCAGGACTGAGTGCCAAGAACAGGACTCTCTCTTCATGAAACCAGAGCTGAAGACCAGCAGAGTCTGTTCCCATGTTTCAGAGGGAATGAAGCAGAGCACTTCCCATCACTGCCCTGCTCCTCTGACAACCACACCCAGCACAGAGAGAGCCTACCTCAAGCAGGAGAGCCAGCCAAGACACCCTGAAAGCCTGGAGGACTTTTGGGTAGGAGCAGACATCCTTCACTCTTACTCCTTGACTTTGAAGTAAAGTAAGAGTACAATACCCCGAGTACTGCCAACTTCGTCCTCAAGTCTGAAGACTCTGCAGTAGCCTTGGCCACTGGAGCTGTGATGTCACAGTCTAAGGCTCTTGACATCACTGACACACTGCAGAACAGCCTCCTGGGACCAGCAGTGCCCCCAGCTATTGATCTTTAAAAACCAGTATTTCGCTTGTGAGATGACAGCAGCCTCACATGCAGGTGTAAGAAAGGACTTTTAGTTCTACTGACCCAGTGGTAGTACTTGCCTAGATTATAGTATCATGGTCAGGATGTTCACAAGGACAGAGTCAGACATATATATTTATCTGCTCATGATACCTTTAAACTCACCTAAGCTTTTTTTTCCACCTCTATCACTACTTTCAAATTTCAAAAATGTTTTACTGAATTCCTCCTTCATCTCTTTTTTAAGGGGGGATTAATGGCTTACAATAAATGCAGTTGTTAGTACCTGTATAACATTCCTAATTTTTCTGTATCCTTCTGTCTCTGTATTCCTCTTTCCTCCTTTCTTCTTTTTCCCCTCATTTAGGAATACAGTTTCTCACTGCTCCCATTACCAAACATCTGTGTCCCCACCTCACCCCCTGGTAACCACTATAGTTCTCCCACATTCTTAGATAAAGCTGCACATCTTTTTTTTTTTTCACATTTGTGTGTTTAATTCTCTACATTCTGAATGTGAGTGAAACCATTCTGTAGCTGTCCCTTACCTCCTTACTCATCCACTAAGTATAATCCATTTTATCCCAATGGACACAATATCATCTTTTTTATTTTCCAAGTGATACTTCATTGAGTATATGTCCCATAACTTTTTTATCCAGTGATCTGTCATAGGGCATTTGGGCTATTTCTAAATGGGGGCTATATAGTTCCTAAACTGGAGAACTGTGGGCTGTGGTTTTCCTAGTTGTTAAGGAAGCTTGATGGACACCTGTCTTTTATTTACCACTAGACACACAACCACCTCAACATTCTGCCTCTGTCAAGCATCATTAACAGTTTTGGATGAGACCTTGGTTTGCAAGACTATATGTTTCAGACATGTCCATGCAGCTTCCAGGGCAAGTTTCCAACACTGTCCAGGTTCTGGACCCCAAGGTGCTAATGACCGTCCACCACAAGTGGCTACTAGTGAATTCTTATCTGCACCTACAGATTGGCCTACCTATTTAAGTTATTTTCCTGAAGAAATGAAAGTGTCTTATAGTGAGAACAAAAAAAAAAAGGCCCAATTCTCATGCAACCAACTTTTGAATGGGGAAGACAGAAATTCAACAGAAGAGACCACCAATCACAGTGTGATTCTAGACTCCTGGAAATATCACCCAGAAAAAAACAAAGAGGGAAGTGAGGGAGTAAAGGTGGAACATGAAACCTGACACTGTGGAGAGGACAAACAAGGAAGGCTCCTTGGAAGAGCTCATTTGAAAGGAGACTTATTTGAATTTAATTTCTTTTTTTTTTTTTCAGAGCTCTGCTCAGATCTGGCTTATGGTGGTAGGAAGGTTTGAACCTGGGACCCTGGAGCCTCTGACATAAATGCCATTTGCAAAACCATTATGCTCTCTCCCTGGCTCTTGATTTATTTTAATCACTGCAGGGAATAATCCTGGCCCTGCCATCTGTACAGTGCTACTGAGTGGCCCTAATGCCCAACTGTACAATATTTAAAATAAATTTTCAGAGAGAGTGCAGTTGGAGAAAGAGAGACAGAGTCATCACAGCACCTGTCACCACCCATGAAGGGACTGAGGCCATGTATGGTGCTGATGCTCCAATGCAGGGACTCAAATATGGGAGGCATGAACTCTAACAGATGAGCTATCTCCAGCCACCAAAATGTAGTAAACACAGTTTGAATTCATCTAAAATGCCACTGTGAATAACTGCAGGAGCAATATAAACTTGGGGGAGGGTTTACAATTCTCTCTGGCATTTTTAGCTAAAATTAGTATAAGACCTGTTCCCAGACATCAACATTGCTAAAATATTTTATTTATTTATTCCCTTTTGTTGCCCTTGTTTGTTTCTTTGTTTCAGCTATTATTGTTGTTCTTACTGATGTGGTCGTTGTTGGATAGGACAAGAGAAATGGAGAGAGGAGGGGAAGACAGAGAGTGGGAGAGAAACAGAAACCTGCAGACGGGCTTCACTGCTTGTGAAGGGACTCCACTGCAAGAGGGGAGTCGGGTTTGAACCGGGATCCCTACTCTGGTCCTTGTGCTTTGCACCACCAGCACATGACCACCAGTGCTACACATGGGTTCAAGCCAGCCGGCCTGGGGCACTTCTCTGAAATGCATGTCTCTTCCGAGGGAGACAGAGGCAGAGAAAACACTCCAGTTCTAGAAATGCCAGGAGACCCCCAACCTGGACCCACACCCCGCGCCCCAGCCTTCACCCTAGTCTGGGAGCTTGGCTCGCCATGTTGCCCCAGGCCAAACTCAAAGTTCAGGATTCCAAACCGCCTTCCCAGAGGACCTCATCCTGGGCCACACAGAGAGGAAGGACAGCTGGCGCACATTTCGGGTGGGCGGGCGCCCAGAAAGTTCTCTGGGCTTGGCTGCTACTGAAGCCACAGCAGGCTGGTGGGTTCCGGGGTCCCCTCCTGCCCTGGCGGTTGGGGTGGGCAGGAGGCACACTGTCCGGAATCCTCCTGCATGGGCGGGTCCTCACCCTCGGGGCGCTGGGAGCTGCTGGCAAGGACACACTGGGGAAGCTCAGGGACCCAAGGACCCCTCTCCCTGCAGGAAGGAAAGGGAAGGCCAGCTGCCCAGACTCTCTGGCGGGGTCCCTGCGCTCCTGCTCCCAGAAGCCAAAAGCAGCGGGATCTGGGGGTGCGCAGCCACCATTCTAGGGTGTCCCTGCCTGGGGACAGGGTCCAGGGACTCTGGCCCCTCAGCGGCTGCACCCCGACTTCGCCCCTCCCCCCACCCAGCACCTTCCCAGGCAGGGGCAATACCCAAGCCATTGAGGGCACAGGGCCCCTGGGGCCACTTACTTGGAATTGGAGAAATCTCAGTAGATGGGCTCCAGCACGATGGACCTGGCCGAGGCTGTCCAGCACAGCACTGTCCTGAGTCCTCAGCAGTACTTACACGTGGGGGGCCTCCGCACAGTCATGGCCAGGTGCTCAGGGCACGGGGTCGAGCCCCATCGCTGGGACCTATGGGTGCGACGCAATGCAATGCAGCATGGGGACGAGGAGGCATTAGGGCGCAGGCCGCTGGGCTCCATGGCGCTGCGCTGGACACAGCTGGGACAAAGGGAAGAAGAGAAGAAGGGAAGACCAGGAGAGAAAGACACTTGCAGACCTGCTTCACTGACTGTGAAGCCAGACCCCTGCAGGTGGGGAGCTGGGGGCTGGAACCAGGATCCTTATGCTGTGCCACTTGCGCTAAACCTGCTGCACTACCTCCGAACTCCCTTTTTTAAAATTTTTTATTTATAAAAAGGAAACACTGAGTAAAGCACAGGGGTACAACTCCACACAATTCCCACCACCAGACTCTGTATCCCATCCCCTCCCCTCCCCTGATACCTTTCTTATACTTTAACCCTGGGAGTATGACCCAAGGTTATTGTGGGATGCAGAAGATGGAAGGTCTGGCCTCTGCAATTGCTTCCTCGCTGAACATGGCCGTTGACTGGTTGATCCATACTCCCAGCTTGTCTCTCTCTTTCCCTAGTGGGAAAGGGCTCTTGGGAAGCAGAGCTCCAGGACACATTGGTGGGGTTGTCTGTCCTGGGAAGTCTGGTCAGCATCATGCTAGCACCTGGAACCTGGTGGTTGAAAAGAGTTAACACTCAAAGCCAAACAAATCATTGACCAATCATGGACCTAAGCTGGAATAGTGCAGATGATGAGCTGAGTGGATTCTTAAGAAATTCTTTAATAATTTTAAAATAGATACAGGTGGTGGTGATCTCAGTTGAGCATGCACATAACCATGACTAAGGAACCAGGTTCAAGGCCCCAGTGCCTACCTGCTAGGGGGTGGGGGAAAGCTTGACAAGCAAGCAGAGCTACATGTGTCTTTCTCTCTCTCTCTCCATTATCTCCTTTCCTTGTATGAACTGACTTGTTCTATCAAATCAAAATATAATTTTAAATATAAACTCCTTAAAATTAAAGGAAGTCAGGCAGCAGCACAGTGGGTTAAGTACACTGGCTCTCAAACTGCAGGGGGTTTGCTTCACAGGCAGTGAAGCAGGTCTGCAGGTGTCTATCTTTCTCTCCCCCTCTCTGTCTTCCCCTCCTCTCTCCATTTCTCGCTGTCCTATCCAACTACAAGGACATCAATAACAACAATAACTACAACAATATAACAAGGACAACAAAAGGGAAAATATTTTAAAAATTAAAAATAATAATTTAAAAATATTTTTATTATCTTTATTTATTGGATAGTAACAGCAGAAATCAAAAGGGAAAGGGGAAGTAGAGAGGGAGAAGAGAGAGAGAGAGAGAGAGAGACCTGCAGCACTGCTTCACCATTCACAAAGCTTTTCCTCTGCAGGTGTGGTGGGGACTCAAATCCAAAATAAATTTTAAGAATCTAACTCAACTCATTTTGTGTTGATGGTGTTAGGGTTTAGAGACAGACTTAAGTTTGAATAAAATCTAGAGACAGGATGTAAAGTTCAAAATCTCAGAGCCAGGAAAAGAAATAGGGCTTTGCCCAGACCCACCCCTGCTACCTGCACGATGAGACTGCCTGAGAGGAGGACAAAGCAGTAGGAATATACTATCCCTTTGGAATATAATATCCCACTGGAATATATAACCCTTTGGAATAGAACTAAAATAGGCCTACTAGCTATCTTCAAAACAGAGACCTCAAATCTTCATCTGCAATATTCCAGCCTTTAGGTTCATGATTGGTCAACAATTTGGCTCTATATGTTAACTCTTCTTTCAGCCATCAGGTTTCAGATGCTACCAAGATGCCTACTGGACTTCCCTGGACAGACGACTCCACCAATGTGTCCTGGAGCCCACTTCCCCAGAGCTCTGCCCCACTAGAGAAAGAGAAAGACAGGCTGAGAGTATGGATCCACCTGTAAACACCTATATTCAGCATGTAAGCAGTTACGGAATCCAGACCTTCTATATTCTGCACACCATAATGTCCCTGAGTCCATACTCCCAGAGGGATAAAGAATAGGAAAGCTATTGGGAGGGGATGGCATGTGGAGTTCTGGTGGTGGGAACTGTACCCCTCTTATCCTATGGCCTTGTCAATGTTTCCTTTTTATAAATAAAACTTTAAAAGAGAATAGCATATATAGAGAGTTGGATACAAAAAAAAATCAGTGGGAGCTTCTTTAAAAGACAAAAAAACAGGGGGGCAGTTGGTGGTGCACCTGGTTAAGTGCATACATCATAGTGCACAAGGACCTGGGTTCAAGCCCCTGGTCCCAAACAAGCAGAGGGAAAACTTCACAAGTGGTGAAATGTAGCTACATGTGTCTCCATCTCTTTCCCTTTCTATATGCTCCTCCCTTCTCAATTTCTCCATTTCTGTCTAATCAATCAGTCAATCCAGACATAGATAATTAAAAAAAAAAAGAGGCATCACATGCAGAGAAACTCCCCTCTCCCTCTGAGCTGAGGGGGGACATTTGCAGAGCTTCTTCTTGACTAAACAAAGTGCTGGGTGAAGATTTTGCCTCTTATTTTGTATTTCCTCTCACCTATAAAAGAATGCAAATGGGAGGGTGGAGTAGGTGGGGTGCACTGGGTTTAGTGCACATAGTATGAAGTACAAGGACCCATGCAAGTCTTAGCCAAAAATAAATAAATAAATAAATGGCTGCCAGGACCAGTGGATTCATAGTGCTGGCCCTGAAACCTGGCAATAAGCTCAAAAGCAAAAAAAGAAAGAAAGGAAAAATAGACAAAGAAAAGCCAAGAGAAAAGGGGGGGAGATTCAGGCACTGGTATACTTGGTTAAACACATAACAATGCACAGGGACCTGGGTTCAAGCCCCTGATCCTCACTGCAGGAGGAAAGCTTCAAAAGTGACTAAGCAGGGCTGCAGGTGTCTCTATGTCTCTCCGTCCCTCTCGCTCCCCCTTCCATCTCGAGTTCTGGCTGTCTTTATCCAATAAATAGATAGTTTAAAAAGAAAAGGAAATTAAAGAAAGGAAAAAATTAAGCTACTGAAAACAAGGCTTTCCAGAAGCAGTTTGTTTCCACTCATGTGCTCCCTAACAGGGGACCTCAAAAAAGAGCTTTCTTATTTCAAATGCCAATTTGATGTAGACTTCTATCATGTAAATTAATTTTCTATTATTATCTTTATTTTTATCACAATGCTACTCTACTATACCAGGGTTTCAAGGAAAGTTATTTTATGGTAAGCAGGCAGCCAGTCACCACCACACTCTGAATTGTTGTTGTTGTTATTATTGGATAGAGACAGAGAAATTGAGAAGGGAGGGGGAGATAGAGAGGCAGAGAGACAGAGACACCTGCAGACTGCTTCACCACTCACAAAGCTTTCCCCCTGAAGGTGGGGACTGGGAGCTTGAACCGGGTCCCTATGCACTATAATGTGAGCACTCAACCAGGCACTCCACCACCTGGCCACCACGGTCTAAATTTAAGGATAACGAATAATAAGGGTAACATGGCACAGAATAACTGGCTCATCAGATGAGAACAAAAGGCAAGATCCACAAATTATCTTCTTCCTTGTGTGCCCAGTCAAGCTCCCCAGAGTGCTTCATAATTTTTTGTTTGTTTGCTTTTTCTTTCCTACTTTTTATTTAATAGGACAGAGAGAAATGGAGAGAGGAGGGAGAGAGAGAGAGAGGGAGAGAGACAGAGAGGTACCTGCAGACCTGCTTCACTGCTTGTGAAGCTTCCCCCCTGCAAGTGGGGAGCAGGGCCACAGAGCAGGGGCTCAAACCCGGGTCCTTGCACATAGTACTATGCACTTCACTGGGTGAACCAGCACCTGACCCCTATTATTAATTTTTGTTTGAAAATCAAAGTTGTATTTATTTCTGGGTATCAAACCATAAGATGACTAATAAACTGACATTTATTTATCTGAACTTTTTTTTCATATAAATGACTTGAGGTAAAACATTTTCTTTTTTAGTAGATGCACTTCTATATTTATTAGTGAGAGTAAGAAGCAGGTCATCATTCTGGCATACATGGATACATCTAGGATCAAGTCTCCTGCCAGCAAGTTCTATGCAGTGCTGCAAGCCACCTCCTACTGTTTCCATAGTTTCTAAACATCACCATAGGTTTATGTTAAAAGAAAAAAGCAGAGAGTCTAGCTGTTACACAGTGGGTTAAACACAGGCAGCGCAAAGCACAAGGAGTGGCATAAGGATCCAAGTTGGAGCCCGTGGTTCCCCACCTGCAGGGGGGTTGCTTCACAGGCAGTGAAGCAGGTTCTGCAGGTGTCTCTCTTTCTCTCCCCGCTCTGTCTTTCCCTCCTCTCTCCATTTCTCTCTGTCCTATCCAACAACAATGACATCAATCATCAATAACAACAAATAAGTATTAAAAAAAGGGCAACAAAGGGGAAAATAATTATAAAAAACCAAACTCATCTCTTCTCCAGTCAGATCACCTTTGGAAACTAAAAACTAGGAAGGGTAGATGATAATTTCAGTGTGATAAATAAGTTGTCAATTTAAAATCCTAGGGGTTATATTTTTAATTTTTTTAAATATTTATTTATGTATTCCCTTTTGCTGCCCTTGTTGTTTTGTTGTTGTTATTATTATTATTGTTGTTACTGATGTCATAGTTGTTGGATAGGACAGAGAGAAAGGGAGAGAGGAGGGGAATACAGAGAGGGGGAGAGAAAGATAGACACCTACAGATCTGCTTCACTGCCTGTGAAGTGACTCCTCTGCAGGTGGGGAGTTGGGGGGCACAAACCAGGATCCTTAAGCTGGTCCTTGCATTTTGCTCCGCTTCCGCTTAACTCACTGCGCTACTGCCCGACTCCCCATTCTTAATATTTTTTTTCACAGTTTAAAATTTTTTTTTGCCTCCAGGCTGGGTGCTGGCACTACATATCCACTGCTCCTGGTGGCTATGTTTTCCATTTTACTTTTTTATTTTTTATTATTATTGATTTTCCCATTTGTTTTCCTTGATTTACTGTTGTCATAGTTATTATTGTTTTTGTTGATGATGTTGTCATTGTTGGATAGGACAGAGAGAAATGGAGAGAGGAGGGAAGACAGAGAGGAGGAGAGAAAGAAAGACACCTGCAGACACCTGTGAAGCGACTCCCCTGTAGGTGGGGAGCCGGAGGCTGGGACAGGAATCCTTCTGCCAGTCCTTGCACTTTGGGCCACGGAGTAAGTCCTTGCACTTTGGGCCAGGGAGTAAGAGTGTTTCTTTTTCTTTTGCCTCCTGCACTACAAATCCACTGCTCCTGGAGGCCATCCCCCCCCCTTGCCCTTTGTTGTTCTTTTTGTTTATCATTGTTGCTGGATAGGACAGAGAAATTAAGGGTGGGGGGGAGACAAGGAGTAGGAGAGAAATACAGACACCTGCAGACCTGCTTCACTGCTTGTGGAGTTACATCCCTGCAGGTGGGGAGCTCAAACCAGGATCCCAACCCCTAACCTTAAGCTTTGTGCCATGGGTGCTTAACCGCTGCACTACCACCCAGCCCCCAAGAGTGCTTCTTCAGTAGTTCCAGTTCCAATCAAAGCCAAATTATGAGTGGTCTGGGAGAAGGAGGCAGAGTGGATAAAGTACAGGATTCTCAGGCATGAGGTCCCAAGTTCAATCCCCAGTGCCACATATACCAGAGTAACATGCAGATTCTCCCTGCTCCTCTCTCTCTCATTAATGAATAAATAAGATCTTTAGAACAAAAGAAAAATATCTCTGAAGATGGGTAGGTAGCACCATGGAAGAAATTAAGAGTTTCTAAATTGTAGGTCCTGAGTCCAATCCCAAGCACTGCATATGCTAGAGCGCTGCTTCTGTGCCCCTCTACCCCTTTCTGTAGTTCATGAAATTAAAAATAATTAAAAAGCTATATTTTACCCACATTAGTCCGTTCTCCAGCAAGTTTACTAATGTGTTAACTCAAACTTCTTTCTCAAGCTGTTTCTATTCAGGATTTGTATCATAACTCTCTAAAGAGAAAATTGGTTTAAAGGTCATTTTTATGAAATTTTTTATGGAAATTAAGATACTTTCAAGTTGTAAAATAAAACATATTATTACATAGATTTATTACGACTCCCTGTGGGTTCAGAAATAAATAGCTCTGCCAAGACCATACTGCAAAGCGCAAGGACCAGCAGAAGGATCCTGGTTCTGGCCCCAAGCTCCCCACCTGCAGGAAAGGTACTTCACAAGCAGTGAAGCAGGTCTGCAGGTATCTGTCTTTCTCTCCCCCTCTGTCTTCCCCTCCTCTCTCCATTTCTATCTGTCCTATCCAACAACAACAACATCAATAACTACAACAATGTTAAACAAGGGCAACTAAAAAGGGAAAATAAATTAATTCATTTAAAAAACCATACTCTAATATTTTCTACTTATAGAGTCTAAGGTCAAGGGGCAAGAAAGGGTTTTTCGCCCCACTACATTTTCGATATTTCCTAGATTTTGAATTACATATGTATGTAGTTTTATTCAAATGTGTAAGTTCTACTAAAGTGTATGTATCATTTAAATAAGCAAAGTATGTATACTCTTGTTCTCTTCAGATTGTATAAATCTTTTGCCTCTTAAGTAAGCAAAGTATCATAATATTTTAAATTATAAAAAAATAAAGGCTGCCACTGTCTGGGAGGTTGTGCAGTGGATTAAGCTTTGGAGTTCTTAGGTGTGAGGTCTCAAGTTTGGTCTCCGGCATCAGATGTGTCAGAGTGATGCTGTCTCCTTCTTCCTCTCCCCTATTTCTCTCATTAATAAATAAATCTTTAGAAACAAAAGTAAAATCTGAATGGTGTTGAAAGAGAATGTGGAAGCTCAAAATACCCAGATTTTTTAGTTATTTGCAATAAACCTTGTAGCATTTTAGTAAAAGTGGGTTGCATAACAGTAAGCATTATAGTAACTGTCACTAGTCACTTTGATTTAGATATCTTAGTTTTTCCTACTTTTGTCCTTTCCACTTTCACTACCCTTGTTTTAGCCTGCAGTAGTGTAAGTGACAGTGCAAATGGCTCAACAGGGGTTCCAGCCAGCCAGCATGGGGCACAGCTCTGAAATGCATGTCTCTTCGAGAGAGACAGAGGCAGAGAAAACACTCCAGTTCTAGAAGTGTGAGGAGACCCCCCCAACCTGGACCCACACCCCGCGCCCAGGCCTTCACCTTAGTCTGGGAGCCCGGCTCACCATGTTGCCCCAGGCCAAACTCCAGGTTCAGGATTCCAAACAGCCATCCCCCGAGGACCTTGTCGTGGGCCACACCGAGGAAGGACAGCGGGCGCACATTTCGGATGGGCGGGCTCGCGGAAAGTTCTCTGGGCCTGGCCACTCCGGAAGCCAGGGCAGGCCGGTGGGTTCCACCGGGGTCCCCTCCTGCCCAGGCGGTTGGGGTGGGCGGGAGGCACACTGCCTGGCCTCGAGCTGTCCGGGCGGGTCCTCACCCTCAGGGCGCTGGGAGCCGCAGGCATGGACATGCTGGGCGAGGCCCTGGGACCCCAGGACCCCTCTCCTGGCTGGAAGGAAAGGGAAGGCCGGCTGCCCAGACTCTCAGACGGGGATCCTGCGCTCGAGCTCCTGGAAGCCGAAAACAGCGGGATCTGGGGCGTGCAGCCACCCTTCCAGGGTGCCCCTGCCTAGGGTGTGGGGTCTGGGGGCTCGCGCACACCTCCCCTGGGTGCGCCCCTGCCGGGGGTGCGTATGGCCCTTATCCGGGGACCACCCCGCTCAAGGCCGCTGGGTCCTGGGGGTTGGGGGGGGCGCAGTCACCTCTTCGGGGTGTGCCTGGCCCGGGGTAAGGGGTCCGACAGCGCTGGCGCCTCTGCGGCTATACCCCGACTTCGCCCCTCCCCCCACCCAGCACCTTCCTGGGCGGGCGCGACACCCTAGCCTTCCAGGACGGGTGGCACTGGGGGCCACTTACTTGGAATTGGAGGAATGGCAGTAGATGGCCCGAGCACAATGGACATGGCCGCTGCTGTCCAGCACAGCACCGTTGTGACTCCGCAGCAGGACTTCCACTCCAGGAGCCTCCGCACAGTCGTGGCCTGGCGCTCAAGTTGCGGACCTGGGCCCCAGCGCTGGGGCCTATGGGTGCGACGCAACTCAACCCAATGCGGCGTGGGGGTGACGTGACGCGACGCAATGCGCGTGGGGTGACGTGACGCGAGGCAACGCTAAGCAATGCGGCGTGGGGGCGACGGGGCCTCAGGGCGCGGGCCGCAGGCTCCATGGCGCTGCGCTGGACGCAGCTGGGACAAAGAGAAGAAGAGAAGAAGGGAAGACAGGGGGAGAGAAAGATAGACACCTGCAGACCTGCTTCACCTACTGTGAGGCCAGGCCCCTGCAGGTGGGGAGCTGGGGGCTCGAACCAGGATCCTTAGGCTGTGCCACCTGCGCTAAACCCGCTGCGCTACCTCCGAACTCCCTTTTTTTTAAATGTTTTATTTATAAAAAGGAAACATTGAGTAAACTATAGGATAAGAGGGGTACAACTTCCAACAACGACGACAACAATAATAACTACAACAATAAATCAACAAGGGGAACAAAAGGGAATAAATAAATAAAATATTTTTTTTAAAAAAGAGGGGTACAACTCCACACAATTCCCACCACCAGAACTCTGTATCCCATCCCCTTCCCTGATAGCTTTCTTGTTTTTTAACCCTGGGAGTATGGACCCAAGGTCATTGTGGGATGCAGAAGACGGAAGGTCTGGCTTCTGCAATTGCTTCCCCGCTGAACATGGGCGGTGACTGGTTGATCCATACTCCCAGCCTGTCTCTCCCTTGTCCTAGTGGGCAAGGGCTCTGGGGAAGCAGAGCCCCAGGACACATTGGTGGTGTTGTCTGTCCAGGGAAGTCTGGTCAGCATTATGCTAGCATCTGGAACCTGGTGGTTGAAAAGAGTTAACATACAAAGCCGAACAAATTGTTGACCAATCATGGACCTAAGCTGGAATAGTACAGATAAAGTGTTGAGGGATTCTTAAGAAATTCTTTAATAATTTTAAAATAGGCACAGGTGGTGGTGATCTCAGTTGAGCATGCGCATAACCATGACTAAGAACCCAGGTTAAAGGCCCCAGTGCCTACCTGCTAGGGGGTGGGGTTAAGCTTGACAAGCAAGCAGAGCTGTAGGTGTTTCTCTCTCTCCATTATCTCCCTTCCTTGTATGAATTGCCTTGTTCTATCAAATCAAAATTTAATTGTAAATACAAATTCCTTAAAAATAATCTAAGCAAAGTCAGGAGGTAGCACAGTGGGTTAAGTATACCGGCTCTCAAACTGCAGAGGGTTTGCTTCACAGGCAGTGAAGCAGGTCTGCAGGTGTCTATCTTTCTCTCCCCCTCTCTGTTTTCTCCTCCTCTCTCCATTTCTCTCTGTCCTATCCAACTACAAGGACATCAATAAGAACAATAATAACTACAACAATAAAATAACAAGGGCAACAAAAGGGAAAATAAATATTTTAAAAATTAAAAAATATTTTTATTATCTTTATTTATTGGATAGTAACAGCAGAAATCAAAAGGGAAAGGGGAAGTAAAGAGGGAGAAGAGAGAGAGAGAGAGACCTGCAGCACTGCTTCACCATTCACAAAGCTTTTCCTCTACAGGTGTGGTGGGGACTCAAATCCAAAATAAATTTTAAGAATCTAACTCAACTCCTTTTGTGTTGATGGTGTTAGGGTTTAGAGACAGACTTAAGTTTGAATAAAATCTAGAGACAGGATGTAAAGTTCAAAATCTCAGAGCCAGAAAAAGAAATAGGGCTTTGCCCAGACCCATCCCTGCTACCTGCATGATGAGACTGGCTGAAAGAAGAACAAAGCAGTAGTAATATAATATACCTTTGGAATATATATCCCTTGGAATATAATATCCCTTTGGAATATATATCCCTTTGGAATATAACATTTTTAAAATAGGCCTACTAGCTATCTTCAAAACAGAGACCCCAAATCTTCATCTGCAATATTCCAGCCTTTAGGTTCATGATTGGTCAACAATTTGTTTGGCTTTATATGTCAACTCTTTTTTTAGCCACCAGGTTTCAGATGCTACCAAGATGCCTACTGGACTTCCCTGGACAGAAGACTCCACCAATGTGTCCTGGAGCCCCACTTCCCCAGAGCTCTGCCCCACTAGGGAAAGAGAAAGACAGACTGAGAGTATGGATCCACCTGTAAACAACCATGTTCAGCATGGAAGCAGTTACAGAAGCCAGACCTTCTACCTCTGCACACCATAACGTCCCTGAGTCCATACTCCCAGAGGGTTAAAGAATAGGAAGGCCATTGGGAGGGGATGGGATACTGAGTTCTGGTGGTGGGAATTATACCCCTCTTATCCTATGGCCTTGTCAATGTTTCCATTTTATAAATAAACCTTTAAAAAAGAATAGCATATATAGAGAGTTGTATGCAAAAAAAATCAGTGGAAGCTTCTTTAAAAGCAAAAAAATGGGGGCAGGTGGTGGTGCACCTGGTTAAGTGCATACATCATAGTGCACAAGGACCTGGGTTCAAGCCCCTGGCCCCCTACCTGCAGGGGGAAAACTTCACAAGTGGTGAAATATAGCTACAGGTGTCTCTATCTCTTTCCCTTTCTATATGCTCCTCCCTTATCAATTTCTCTTTCTATCTAATCAATAAGTCAATCCAGACATAGATAATTAAAAAAAAAAAGAGGCATCACATGCAGAGAAACTCCCCTCTCCCTCTAAGCTGAGGGGAGACATTTGCAGAGTTTCTTCTGCCCTAAACAAAGTGCTGGGTGAAGATTTTGCCTCTTATTTTGTATTTCCTCTCACCTATAAAGGAATGCAAATGGGAGGGTGGGGTAGGTGGGGGTTCACTGGGTTTAGTGCACATAGTATAAAAGCACAAAGACCCATGCGATTATCTTGGTTGGAGGCCCTGGCTCCTCACCCGCAGAAGGACACTTCACAAGCAGAGAAACAGGTCTCTATCCCTCTCTATATACCCCCTCCCCTCTCAGTTTCTCTCTGTCTTAGCCAAAATAAATAAATAAATGAATCAATAAATATATGGCTGCCAGCACCAGTGGATTCATAGTGCTGGCCCTGAAAGCTGGTGATAAGCCCAAAAGCAATAAAAAAAAAAAAAAAAAGAAAGAAAGGAAAAATAAACAAAGAAAGAAAAGCCAAGAGAAAAAAGGGGGGAGTCAGGCAGTGGTATACTTGGTTAAACACACAACAATGGAGAGGGACCTGGATTCAAGCCCCTGATCCTCACTGCAGGAGGAAAGCTTCAAAAGTGACTAAGCAGGGCTGCAAGTGTCTCTGTCTCTCCCTCCCTCTCTCTCCCCCTTCCATCACATCTCAAGTTCTGGCTGTCTCTATCCAATAAATAAAGATAGTTTACAAAGAAAAGAAAATTAAAGAAAGGAAAAAGTTAAGATACTAAAAACAGGCTTTCCAGAAGCAGTTTGTTTCCACTCATGTGCTCTGTAACAGGGGACCTCAAAAAAGAGCTTTCTTACTTCAAATGCCAATTTGATGTAGACTTCTGTCATGTAAATTAATTTTTCTATTATTATCTTTATTTATTTAATGGATAGAAACAGCCATAAATTCAGAGGGAAGGTAGGTGATAGGGAAAGAGACAGAGACACCTGCAACATGGCTTCACCACTCAAAAAGTTTTCCCCTTGCAGATGGGGGTCAGGGGTTTGAACTTGGATCCTTGTGCACTGTAACATGTGTGCTCAACCAGGTGTACCACAATCAGGACCCCAGGACTATTTAAAATAGTATCTTGCCAAAAAGCAGTTAGCAGTCACACTCCAACGAGACTGTTCTAACATCAGGAAACACTTGTAAACACCCCACCCCCCCCCACACATGCACAGACAGGCTCCAGGGGGCAGAGGAAGCCAGTCTGACCTGGGAGTGAAGTGGGCAGGGCATACATGTGGCCCTGGATCCTTCCACCTCAGTGGGCCCCCTCCCCTCCTCTTTCAACCTTCTCAGTTCAGATGACAGATTTACAAGCAAGATAAAGGGACCAAGCCAAGAAGGAAAGGAAGATAATAGAATATTAACAGGGGTTGGGCTGTAGCGTAGTGGGTTAAGCACAGGTGGTGCAAAGCACAAGGATCAGCCTAAGGATACCTGCTAGAGCCCCCAAATTTGATTCCTTAATAAACCAGGCCCCCAAATTTGATTCCTTAATAAACCAGGCCCCAAAATTTGATTCCTTAATAAATCAAAGATACAGTAAGCACATTCAGTAATATTACCTTAATATCATGGACTTCATATCCTACCCTGTGGTCAGTGACACTATTCTGGGTGAAATTGTAGGTCTGCATTCTTTCTGACTAGGTCCTTGTTCCAACCTGTGCAGAGATAGAAAGGAATTCACATTTTAATATAATTACTATCTTTATACTACAATGGAAAAGGCACCGCAAATTCTTTTCTAAGGATTTCTATTTCTGAACGTCAGGCACATACAATTGACAAAGAGCAAGAGTGGAAGGAATTTAATTGTTTAAGACTCTTGTTATCTCAGGTTTACTTATGGAGTAAGAGTGTTTCTTTTTCTTTTTTTTTTTCTTCCTGAACTACAAATCCACTGCTCCTGCAGGCCATCACCCCCCCCCCCCCGCCTTTTGTTGTTCTTTTTGTTTATCATTGTTGCTGGATAGGACAGAGAAATTGAGGGTCGGGGGAGACAATGAGTGGGAGAGAAAGACAGACACCTGCAGACCTGCTTCACCACTTGTGAAGTGACATCCCTGCAGGTGGGGAGCTCAAACTGGGATCCCAACCCCTATCCTTGAGCTTTGTGCCATGTGTGCTTAACCCGCTCACTGCACTACCACCCAGCACCCAATAGTGCTTCTTCAGTAGTTCCAATTCCAATCAAAGCCAAATTACCAGTGGTACTGGGAGGAAGAGGTAGAGTGGATAAAGTATAGGATTCTCAGGCATAAGGTCCGAAGTTCAATCCCTGGTGCCACATATACCAGAGTAACGTGCAGATCCTCCCTGCTCCTCTCTCTCTCATTAATGAATAAATAAGATCTTTAGAACAAAACAAAAGAAAAATATCTCTGAAGATGGGTAGGTTGCACAATGGAAGAAATTAGAGCTTCTAAATTTTAGGTCCTGAGTCCAATCCCAAGCACTGCATATGCTAGAGTGCTGCTTCTGTGCCCCTCTACCACCTTCTGTAATTCATGAAATTAAAATAATTAAAAAACTATATTTTACCCTCATCAGTCCGTTCTCCAGCAAGTTTACTAATGTGTTAACTCAAATTTCATCCTCAAGCTATTTCTATTCAGGATTTGTATCATAACTATCTAAAGAGAAAATTGGTTTAAAGGTCATTTTTATGAAATTTTTTATACACACACAATTATTTTGGTTTTTCTTATCATGGAAAATTTATATACATCTTTGTGTATGTGTGTGTGTGTGTGTGTGTGTGTGTGTGTGTGTAAAAGTCATCTTATTACAACATGTCATCCATTTCACAAATAAGGATGGATTTTTTTTAGAACAAAACTTTAGGTCACAAAGGGTTAGAGCATTGGCAAACTGAAAGCTACCAATGCATCAGCAGACCATGGTCTACTTACTGTGTCTTTGGTGCACATGCTTGATCTCAGCAAGACCTACTGACATCTATGGGGCCCCAGGGGGAAAACTAGCAGATGTGTTCTACTAATGAAAGCTAGCAGCTGCTGAATCAGGCAGAATATCCCCAACAAGGAGAGTGGACCAGCAAGAGGATCCCCAAGGAGCAACTGACCATCAATAGAAGCCTAGAAGGCAGGATAGCAGTTGAAAATCATTGACTCCTGACCCAGCAAACTATGGAGACTTTCAACTTTTTCTGGCTGTTTTCTGCTCTTAGTGAATTTGCACAATAAAGCCATCTCCAGACTGTACACAGTTTAAACGGATATCACATATTTAGACAATTACAAGGTATTGAGAGACATATCTACACCATTGACCACTATATTTACAACATCTGTTTATAATCTTTAAAGACCATTTGATGAATGTGTGTATGTGTGTGTATAAGTACCTAACTTACCTATAACCTTAGCCAGATAGATCAAAATCGATTGGCCCTGTCAGTATCTAAGATACTGTTATTAGCAGACAGCCTTAAACAGCAGAAAGCATAGTGAGGTCAAGTATATTACAGTAAATCCCAATCACTGGAATTTCAAAGAAAAACAAGCTCAGCTCAATCAACACTACCTGAGCCACCAGGCCACTACGCACTGCTGCTGACAGTTACCGTGGATTGTCTCCACAGACACCATGTCTGAGATGTCAACCTCCCATCTCCTCTTATGGTGAGATCTTTCCTCACACATGAGACCACCTAGTTCCATTTCCACAGCATGTTTTCTAACAAAGTTACAGAGTAGACATAGGCTGGGGCCTAGGATGCTGGGAACAGGTGTACATGTCCCCCTAAGTAAGGGGCAATTACATGCCTCAGACAAGAGTCCTTCATAGTCCTTCTCGATTAGACTCAGACCTCACAAGCCTGGAATTTAGTGGAAGGGTCTAAAGAAGGCATCACACGTACTTGAGGATTCTTATTCATTAAATGTTTTGTCCTGCTTCCCATCTTTCTGACTTTCAGTCACCAAGTTCCAGGTGCTACTGTATTACCCTCCTGACTTTCCTGGGCAGACAACCTCACCAACATGACCCAGAATACACCTCTCCAGAACCCTGCCCCACCAGGGAAAGATAAATACAGACTAGGGGTATGGATCAACCTGCCAATATCTATGTCCAGTGAAGAAGCAATTACAGATGCCAGAACTCCCACCTTCTGCACCCCATAATGATCTTTGTTCCAGACTCCCAGAGGGATTTATGGGAGGAGAAGTGAACCAGAGGGCTCTGTACCACTATTCCACCAGGATCCAAACTTTTTGTCACCAGGAAGCTTGTTTTTATAGCATCAATGAAAGGGAAGCGAATTCGGAAAACACCAGAGGAAGCTTTGCACAGTTTCACTTATCTGAGAGAGAAGGGGGGTAAAGCCTCCTGGAAGTAGTAACAGATGCCAGGGAGTGAACTAGAAAGGGGGTAAAGGCAGGACCACTATAAAAATTGGGGACAGGATATATATATATATACATATACATATACATATACATATACATATACATATATACATATACACACACACACATACAGATAGATTAGTCATAGAATCAGCCTATATTGGTGATCTTGGGAGAACTTTTCTCTCAGATAAGTGAAACTGTGCATAGTTTCCTCTGGTGTTTTGCACATTAGCTTCCCTCTCACTGAAGCTATAAAAACAAGATTCATGGTGACAAACACTCCCAACATCACCCAGGTGAAATGGAGGAGTCAGGACACTGAATTCTGGTGGTGAAAACTGTGTGGAACTGTACCCCTATTACCTTACAGTTTTGTGAATGAATATTAACTATATAATAAAAATTAAAAATACATTTTAAAAGTAAGTAAGAAAGATGAGAACTGTCTGGCAGTTAGTATGTTGAAGTGTTATAAAATGAGGTAAAAGCTAGAATAGAGGTAGGAAAGACCCTTCAGGAACAGCAAGATGGCCGAGCCAGTCAGTTGCCTGCTTTGCCCTGTGCACCACCTGGGCTCAGGTCTGGGTCTCACCACACTGTAGAAGACGGCAGTGCTGAGAGCTCCCCCCTCGCTCTGTCCTTATCTGAGAGAGAAAAAAAAAACAGCCCTGGAGGAGTGAAGTCCTAGGTATGATAAACATAGAGATATTATGGAAGAAAGAGAGAGAGAGAGAGAGAGAGAGAGAAAGAGTGGTACTTCCTTGAGTACCTTTGTATCCACAGGCCAACAACCTAGTTGGTGGAAGCAACAATTTCCTACACAGAGTTCATCCTAATATTTAGTTGTATTGATACCTCTTCAATATAACACATTTAATTGTCATATGAAGTCTGATTTTATAAAATTTTAAATGCATTTATTTCTTCATTTTTGCCGCATGGGTTTTCTATGGGGGTTGCTGTCTGTGTGATACATTTAATGCTCCCAGTGGCCAGCTTTCCTTTCATTGTTTTTTACTCATTATCTTTTTATGACAGAGACAGAGAGAAATAGGCTGAGAGAGTGTGAGATAGAAGGTACAGGGAAGGAGAAACAGAACTCTCACTGCAGGCCTGAGAGTGAGGCAGCTTCCACTGTGAAGGACACAAGGGACGAGGCCAGCCTGCTGCCAGCCTGCTGTGTGTCTGTGTGTCTGTCTGTGTGTGTCTCACACCTGGGCAGTCACCCACCACAGTGCACAAATTGCCCTTGATTTGTGCAAACAGAGGAATCAGTGCAAAGACCAGGCCCCAGTTAGTGGCTCAGCTGGAAGAGTGCACGTGTTACCACCACAGTCCTACGTGTGTTTGTGTGTGTGTGTGTGTGTGTGTGTGTGTGTGTGTGTGTGTGTGTGTGTGTATGTGTGTGTGTGTGTGTGAAAGAGAGAGAGAGAGAAGGCTTTATGATCTGATGAGCAGTGCTGGAAGGGTCTCATATTTCATGAGTTCAGTGAGGAAAGCACTGTTCAAACATTACATTGTATTTTCTTTCAAATAGCTTATGAGATACTAAGGAAAAGGTAAGAAAGAAAGAGAAGTCTGAGGAACCCCTCAGCCTGGTCAAGCACTCAGATGATGCAGCAGGGCAGTGAGAACAGGCTTCTCCCCATCTCTTCCCCACACAGGCAGACACAGACACAAACATACCTGTCTGGGGCTCAGCACCCTGATTGTTCTGACCAGTGACTCACTGATGTTAATCTGTATGTTTCTTGTCTGTGATCAGATGGAGTGCATCTTACCAGAGCTGTTTAAGACAAGAAGTGCTGGAGGGGTGGAGCAGAGTGGGGCGCACCTGACTCAGAGCACTAGTTACAAGCTGCTGGGTTCAAGACACTGGTCCCCCTGAAGAGGAAGAGCTTCACAAGCAGTTGAAGCAGTGCAGCAGGTGTCTCTCCTTCTCCTTCTCTATCTCTCCATCTGCTCATTCACTCTCACTTTCTCTGTCCCTGTCCAGTGAACTATAGTAAAATGATTATTAAAAAGAAAATGAAAAAGAGTGGAAGTCACCTAGATTCCCATCATGAGATGACTGTTGGGTAGTTGCCATCTCCCCCTGGCTTCTTCTTATCCATATGCCTATATAGGGATTTACTGATCCAAAGGTTTGGTCTATTTACATAAATCACTTTTACATAAAGCACTCCAGGGCATTGGTGGTTCAGTTATAGGATTCTCGCCTGTTCCGCCCCCTCCTTGTCACACTCTGATTTTCACCAGTCACTTTTCTCTCCACCCTCTCTATATCACATCCTGTTTCCACCCTACTTGGAGAGTATAAAAACAGCTGCTCTTCTGATTAAAGACACTTGGAAATTGCTTTCTGGCTCTGAGAGTTCCAGAGTGTATCTCCTGCGGAAGTTGGTGCAGCACGCGTTCCTGATCCCTCTCCCACACAGCAGCCTAGATCAGCTCCAGTTGAGTTCTCTCCAACCCAGAGAGCACTAGCTCGGGAAGAAGTACCCTCAGGCTATCCCGGCATCTGGCGCCCAGAACAGGGACACATAAGCAGCAGATTTTCAAGAAGACATCTTAGATAAGTACACACCTTTTGGGTATCTGCAATATTGTGTTAAGGCACTGTGATTTTTTTCTTTCTTATTGTTTTCCTGAGATCTCTCCACCATGGAAAATCTTTTCCAAATCCTGCATTCTTTTTCCAGTATACAATTTTTAGGTATCTGGGACATTTTTCTTGGGGCTTCACCTTATATCCTGTTGATCATCATAGCAGCTTTTAAGGGATATATAGGGCAACCTCTCAAAAGGCTTAAGAAACTAGAGGCTGAGGTCCAAGAGATAAAGGAAGTAATCATAGAACTTAACCAGCACCTTAAAAACAAGAAGAAGCAAAGGCCTGTCGTGATCTTGACCCACCCTAATTCCTCTGCATCTTGCCCTGAGGCCCCTATTTTGGCATATTGCCCTGAGGCCCCTATTTTGGCAGACACGTGTCCGAATTCTCCTTTGGACTCCACAGCCACTTCTTCGGCCACCCCCATTTTGGCAGAAACGTGTCCGGAACCTCCTGCTGCCTCCACGGCTGCTTCTTCACCCACCCCTGTTTTGATAGACACATGTCCGAATTCTCCTGTAGCCTCCAAAACCACTTTTTCAGCCACTTGTCCAGAAGCTTCCACTTCAGTGACTCCTCCTACCGCTACACACTTATCAGAGGAAGTCCACACATTTCCGGTCAATGTTGCCCCCAATAGACAAAAACCTCAGGCCTGGTATCCATAATCCGCCACAGACCTGAAGGAACTACGCCAGGCTATCAAAGATGACGGTGTTCATGCCCCATGGACCAGGTCCATTTTACAAGGCCTGCTTCAGAACCTTAATACCCCTCAAGATTGGAGAGATGTGACTCGTGCTACGCTCCCAGGCCCCCTCTTCCTGCAATGGGAGGCATTCTTTCGCGACGAATGTTTACAACAATCGCGGAAAAATATTCAAAATCAGCCAGAGAGTAATTTTGATGCATTGTTTGGAACAGGCCAATTAGAAACAGGGATTCAACAGGCGGAAGCCAAGTTTCCAGCGGGGTATTTTGATCAAGTACGCCTGTGTGCATTAAAAGCATGGGAGCGATTAACA
The DNA here is from genome assembly GCF_950295315.1 of Erinaceus europaeus. Lineage (NCBI taxonomy): Eukaryota > Metazoa > Chordata > Mammalia > Eulipotyphla > Erinaceidae > Erinaceus > Erinaceus europaeus. The sequence goes on from NC_080163.1 coordinate 171,254,441, forward strand.
CCACCCATGGGAGCAGCCTCAGCCCCCATTCTCTCCCTGCAACAAGAACCTGATGAATCCCTCGCTAAATTCATTGCCAGGGTCCAGTCGAGTTTGGAAAGGAAGATTTATAATCCTGACGCTCCTTTTCTCCTTCTGCGATCCATAGTCTGGGATGGAATGCTTCCGCATTTTCGACAGGCCTGTATCACTCTTAAAAACGAACACCCAGATACTTGGATTCTAGCTACATAGGATCTCAGATCAAGCTCTTTTCAAGGACCTATGTTACAGGCCTATGCAGCTACCTTACATAAGCAAAAAGGAGCTTGCTTTCAGTGCGGTCGCCAAGGGCATTGGCGGAACCAGTGTCCAGAAAATAGACCGCGACCCCGCCTCCAGTCAGGGCGACCCCACCTCCAGTCAGGGCGACCCCACCTCCAATCAGGGCAACCCCGCCTCCAGACAGGGAATCAGAGACCACGAATGCCTTGTCCCAGATGCCAGAAAGGATTTCACTGGAGGAGAGATTGTTGGTCAAGGTTCCATAGGAACGGCACGCCTCTGCCAAATGTAAACAGGGATTTAAACTAGGTATGGGGCTTCCCTTAGCCCCGCCCCCAAGAGGGAAGGAAGCAGGTCGCCCGCTTGGTGCTGTGCCCTTCTTCCACAAACAGAAGCCCAGCTTGGGACCCAATCCGTCGCTATACCCACCACGCCAAGTAACAATAACAGAGGGTGAGCAGAAGGAGGAACCCGTGGTATGTGGGAACTTCCAGCATAGAAATAACCGGCTGGAGCAAGAGAACAGCTCAAATTCAGAGCCTGAGATTTTATGGACCACCCCTGTTTTAGAAAGGGGTCACCCAACTATGACAGTAAAGATTGGTAATATTCCTTTTAAATGTTTGATTGACACGGGAGCAGATAAGACAATATTAAGACAAGCAGAGGTTCCCCAGAGTTGGGAACTCCTCCCAGGACCACGCTTACATGGTGTTGGAGGATTGACTCAGGCATTCCGCACACCAGATTCCCTTGTGTGGGAAGATCCAGAAGGGACTACCGGACGCTTTCAGCCTTTAATAGCTGATATAAGCACCAATTTATTGGGAAGAGACTTGCTGGAATCTTTAGATGTAGTGATATCCTCAGACACCTCTGCAGGACACCACACTCACTCCTGTGAGACTGCTAGACCCAACCAGCACCCCCAATACTAACTGCCACTGTTCGTAACAGAACTCCCCGCTTAGATTGGCTTTCTAATGAGCCTGTCTGGGTGGAACAGTGGCCTTTGCCTAGGGAGAAGCTAGAAATTAAAAAAAAACTCGTCCAAGAGCAGTTATCTTTGGGACACATTCGTCATTCTCGGAGCCCATGGAATACTCCAGTCTTTGTAATTAAAAAGCGCTCAGGAAAATGGCGCCTCCTCCAAGATCTTCGTGCAGTTAATAAAACCATGCAGGTTTGGGGCTCCCCCCAAAGGGGTTTGCCTCTTGCTTCTGCAATTCCCACAGGAATTCCAATCATAGCTATTGATATACAGGATTGTTTTTTCTCTATTCCCTTACACCCACAAGATTGTAAATGTTTTGCTTTCTCTGTTCCTTCTATTAATAATGCCAGCCCTGCCGATAGATTTGAATGGGTGGTACTAATAGTACCATTCAAATGGGTGGCTAATAGTCCTACTATTTGTCAAGAGGTTGTTAAATCTGCCCTTTTCCCATATATTCATAAGGGCCTTAAGGTTTTTCATTATATGGATGACATGTTAATATGGGGAGAATTAGATACAGATCTCTCCGCCCTACGTGATTTTCTAATCCCTGCCTTAAAGAGAAGTGGACTTAATGTAGCTCCTGAGAAGATACAGCTAATCCCTCCAATATCTTTCTTAGGCTCAGAGATTTCCCTAACACAGATTCGTCCTTTAAAACCTTGTGTTACTTTTCCTTCTAATCTCACTCTTGCTTCTTTACAAAGTTTTCTTGGAAATTTGAATTGGCTTAGGCAGTATCTTTATCTGCCTACGAACTGCCTGCAACCACTGTTCGATCTGTTAAAAGGAAACAAACAGCCCTCCTCAAAGCGTATGTTAACCCCCGAAGCATCCTTGGCTCTGGAAAAAGTTAACCAGGCTCTCCAGGACATGCACCTCGTTCGATTCTCCCCCTCCTCTCCAGTAAATCTTCTAATCTTTAACTCCACCCCCACGGTAGTGGGGGCATTGTGGCAGAAACATGGCGTTCTCGAATGGCTTCATACACCAGTAGGTGGAGCTCCAAGACTCCTTACCGAGATTGATGCCTTAGCATTTATGGTTCGCCAAGGAAGAAACAGATCGGTTCAGGTCTTAGGAAGGGAACCAGATTCAATCATTCTTCCCTTTTCTCTCACTGATACAGAATGGCTCATACGCCACCATTCTTGTTTTGCCATAAGTTTAATGGGTTTTCCAGGACAATTAGATAATCATTTTCCCTCTAATAATTTGATAGCTTCTTTACCTCTGTTGCCTCTACTACTACCTAAACTTTTCTCTCGAGATCCCATCCCCTCTGCTCCTACAGTGTTCACTGATGGTGGAAAAAAGGGAGCTGCTGCCCTTATATATTATCCAGACCAGCAATACCCCAAACCTCTCTTTACTGAACTTCCTGATAATTCCCCTCAGTACAAAGAACTTTATGCTGTTTTCCTTGCATTAAAAGCTGTACCAGAATCCTTCAACCTTTTTTCTGACAGTGTGTATACTGTTAACTTACTTCCATGGCTTGCTCGATCTTATGTAAGAATTGATGACAACCCACTTTCTCCTCTTTTAATTCAAATTGCCTCTATGCTCTGTTCTCGAACCCATCCACTGTATGTTCAGCACCTACGTTCCCACAGCCCTCTTCCTGGTCTCCTGTCCGAAGGGAATGCTGCAGCTGACCGCCTTGCCTCCACAGGAATTCTCCTAGCCTCTGTCTCTAATCCTGCTGACTTTCATTCCCTAACCCATGTTAATCTTAAAGGTCTTCGAGCTCGATTTCCTGATATTCCTCTGCCACAGTTAAAACGTATTCTTGCTACATGTTCCTCCTGTGCAGGTCTAATCAAAACACCTGCTATTCAGACTCTGGGGGTTAATCCTCGAGGTTTAAAAGCCAACGATCTTTGGCAAATTGATGTTACCCACATACCTAACTTTGGCAAACAAAAATATGTGTTCGTCTCAATTGATACCTTCTCTAAGTTTATGTGGGCTACAGCTCAGACTGGAGAAAACTCAAAAAAGCTTATAAGCCATATGCTCTCCTGTTTTGCTGTAATGGGCTTACCTCTTCAACTTAAAACGGATAATGGACCTGCTTTTACCAGCAAACAATTTAAAGATTTTTGTTCCCTCTGGAACATTACTCATACTACAGGCATTCCGTATAATCCACAGGGACAAGGCATTGTTGAGAGGGCCCATCAAACTCTTAAGGCTCAATTAAATAAAGAAAAAGGGGAAATGTACCCCCCTAATATCCAGCTGGCAAAAGCCTTAACTACATTAAATCTCTTTAATATTTACAAAAACTCCGACCAACCTCCTATAATTCTTCATTGGCAAACACCACCCACCTTCCCAGCTATTAAAGTCAAATGGAAAGACCCACTTGATAAAATTTGGAAAGGACCTGACCCCCTGTTGACTATGGGGAGGGGTTTCGCATATATTTTTCCACAAAATTACTCCAAGCCTGTTTGGGTTCCTGCCCGCCATGTCCGGCAATACCCACATGATGGCGCTGATATGAAACACTGCAAGAAGACTGGCTGCAAGAGGACTGGCTACAGGATGCACCCCAGGATCCATAATACAGCATGGCAGAATCAAAAAAAAAAAAAAAAACTATCTGACTCACAGAACTCTTCCCCCCCCCCGAATGAATGTCTTATGCTATGACTGGCCAGTTGTGTTTTGTGAGTGAGTGAAAAAAAAAATTGAGTGAGTTGAGTGACCAAAATTTTTGTATGACCCATTGTGCTCAGAGTACTCTGAAAGTTAACTGACTTTATATCAAATGGCTGGACGCAGCCATGGTTTCTGGAGACGTCCAGAAACAGTCCAAAAATTGTTCATTCCCCCTTTTGATTTCTTTTTTAAGTCTTGATATCAATATGAAATGTTTAGTCTTAAACTGTGTGAGTAAAGATGGTTCAACTATGACAGTAGTTCTAAATTCACATTTGAAATGATATGTCTTATTTACAAGTTTTTCTCCTCCTGTGTGTTATAAACTATATGTTTAATATGCGTGTTTCAAGTTTGGTAAACATTAACTTGACAGTTAAATCGTAACTTCGAAGTTACATTTTTACGAGAAGAGGTAAAATCAATTCATTTAAGTAACTGAGTGTTTAAGGTAAAACTCTAAATATTCAATGTGACAATTCATCATCTCCTAAGTTAAAATACAAATTCTCTATACAGGACATTTTTGGAGGGCCCCCAAAAATGTCCTGTAAGCTATCTTGTGGAAATTAATCCACAACAAATTTGGCATCAATCTGATATTGTAAATGTACCAAAAAAAAAAATGTCACTAAAATGTGTTAACTCTAGTAACCTGAGTTTGCTTAAAAACCCAATGTAAAAATAGTTAAGAATCAATATATGTAACTTAAATTCGGTATGAAAACTTTGTTATATAAAGACTGCTACATGAGGTCACGTAAGATGACCTTTACACAAAATTATAAAGATACCTAAACCAGTTATAATCATTGAGTTATCAATTGTAGTAAACTTCTAATTTGTTACAAAGTTTTTTCATAAGTAATTGACTACAGCTATGACAAGCCTTCGCATAAAGAAGCATCTGCTCATATAGAATCCCCAGAAATCCATCTTGGACCCCTGACCTCTGACATCACCCACAATTACAGCCATCCCCAGAAACCCATGATGTGGCCTGACACGATTTGGAGAACCTGATTCACAGACTCCGAAGGACAAGACTTTCCTACTGCCTTTCTCTCAACCATCGGTGTCTGCTCTTCCTGCTTCTGTTTCGCCCATCATGTTTTGGCGGTTCCAGGTCACTCTCTACAGAGAAGAAAAGTTCCGGTGGCCGTCCTCCTCCATCAAGATAGACGTGTGGCATTTATTTCCTGGCCGTTGACATTGGACTGATGCTTCTATAGAACTTGCTGGACACTCCTTTTATACTGCTGGACTTCTTGAAGAATGACTGTAGCAGTTCATAGAACTTACCGCCAGCTGACTCGGGATTTTGCAATGCCACATCACCCCTCTAGCCCCTCGGCTTATCAGGTCCCCACTCCTCCACCCATCAGGCTCACTCTATCTCTTGCTACTCTTACTTATCCCTCCCTGTCTTGTGCTAGTTATTTTTGAAGACACTTACACACTATCATTCTGCTTTCTTCCCAACAGGTTTCCGTTCACCCCTACACTGCTATTCCCCTGACAGAGATGAAGCATTTTACAGACATTGACCCAGTTATATATGGCCATTAAGTAAGAGGAAGATGTTGGGGAATTGTGAGGATATGGTTGAGCTTGGAAGGGCTTGAGCCTGAGGGGTGTGTCAATCCTGTTAGTCTCTCTCTCCACGGAGAGGTTGAGCAAGGAGGGACAGTAGAACCCCAAAAAAGGTGTGCCTCTTATCAGTCTCCCTGACTCACAAAGTGCCCCACACTCCTGATACTATGGCAAAAAGTTAAAAAGAAAGGGGGAGATGTTGGGTAGTTGCCATCTCCCCCTGGCTTCTTCTTATCCATATGCCTATATAGGGATTTACTGATCCAAAGGTTTGGTCTATTTACATAAATCACTTTTACATAAAGCACTCCAGGGCATTGGTGGTTCAGTTATAGGATTCTCGCCTGTTCCGCCCCCTCCTTGTCACACTCTGATTTTCACCAGTCACTTTTCTCTCCACCCTCTCTATATCACATCCTGTTTCCACCCTACTTGGAGAGTATAAAAACAGCTGCTCTTCTGATTAAAGACACTTGGAAATTGCTTTCCGGCTCCGAGAGTTCCAGAGTGTATCTCCTGCGGAAGTTGGTGCAGCACGCGTTCCTGATCCCTCTCCCACACAGCAGCCTAGATCAGCTCCAGTTGAGTTCTCTCCAACCCAGAGAGCACTAGCTCAGGAAGAAGTACCCTCAGGCTATCCCGGCAGATGACTTGACTGAATAAGGAGTCATGGGATAGATGTTCCATGAAATACTACTCTGCAATCAAAAAGGACAAAATGGATGGAACTGAAGTGATCATAACTTACCAAAATAAGTGAAGATATGAAACACAACCACCAGATGGTTTCACTCATATGTGGAATCTGGAGATTTGATTTACAAACTTGTCAAAAAAAATTCAAACAAAACAGAAGCAAGCAAACTGTGAGACTTGTGAGAACTCTGGTGGTTGTCTTTGGGAGAGAGGGGATACAGTACTCTGGTGGTGCGGAACTGTGCACTGTGATCACAATCTTGTAACAAAATTAATAGCAAATTAAAAAGAAAATGAAAGACCTAATAATAAAAAACAGAAAAATATAGCAAAAAGCTAAGGCATCTATCTATTCTAGGCTACATCAAGTCCTCTAGTGGTAACTCGGATGTGTATCTTTATACTAGAGTTGAAGGACATCATAGAATATGTACAACTTGAACCTGAACTGGAATTGGTGTATTGCACCAAAGTAAAAGACTGGGGTGGGTGGAAGGGAGAATACAGGTTTAAAAAAGGGTAACAGAGGACCTAGTGGGGGTTGCATTGTTATATGGAATAGTGGGAAATGTTATGCATGTACAAACTATTATATTTACTATCCAATGTAAAACATTAATTCACCATTAAAGATATTTCAAAAAAAATAAATAAAACTAAAAAAGAAAAAAAGAAGAGTATCTACAACTCATTTGCTATTGGATTGTTTATTTTAAAAATGGGTTTATGGAGATAACATTTCCTTTGTGTACACACACACACACACACACACACACACACACACACACACACACACTCTAATGTTATACCCAGAAGTTCGAGTCCTGATCTTACACAAAGAAGACCAGAATCACATGCAATAGTAAGAGCCTTTATTAGGAAGCTTAAGCTTAGGCCAACACCCTTCCAAGCAAGGGGAGAGTCTGCGACCCCAATACCATCTCGTCTCACCTTTTCAGAGTTATCACAAGGTGGGCACAGCTGGAAATATCCACAAGGAACAACTGGCTTCACATCAACAGCTGCTTTCAATATTCGGGGCCCCTATCCAACTACACAACTACTTATGCTCCTGGAAATAGTGTGTCTCTGACAGCACCCATGTGAATATCTTGCTGTGATATTTACTGTTTAGAATTATATAATGATATAACTACTGTGTGAAATGGGACAAGGCTTGTGACATTTCTATTATTTCTAGTAAAAGCCTGAAAGTCTACAGTCATCTCAAAAGAAAACTATTTTAATAATGAAGAGTGGTGGTGTAACATGCTTCAGGGAGTCAATCATGCTGTCAGCTGGTCAGTTATGACACTAACCTTTGACTGATGACATCACTGCCCAGGGGCCTTGGCTACAGGGGAATCTTCAGTCTTGAAGACTGAGCTGACAGTGCAAGCAGTTCTGTGTCCAGCTCTCTCTTTAGCATCAATGAGTGAAGAATAGAGGATGTCTGAGTCTACCAGAAAGTCTTCACAGCTTTCAGGGTGTCTGGGCTGTCTGTCCTGCTTCAGGTAGAGTCTGTTCACATGCCCTGTGTGACCAGCAGAGCAGGAGGAGGGCAGTCCCAGGACGTGCTCTGTGTGATGCCCACTGACAGAATCCTCAGCTTCAGCCCTGGTCTCATGAACAGTTACTTGTGCTCATGATATTCCCTCCTGCTGATGCCAGAGAGCAGACTTGACATGCTAGGATCAGAGTCCTGTGGGCTTACTCGGGGCACAGCCACAAATAGCTTTGTACTTCCTTGAGTTGAGAAACATTTGGATGTTTGATTTATTATTTGCTGGTTGTGGGATTCCTGCCCCCCTCAACCCCAAAGTGAAGACTGACTTAAAGATTAGAGTCAGTTTTCAATAATCCTGTTATCTAAGTGTATATGTTAATGTGAGACCACAATGGAATGACCTCTTCACACTCTTGGAGTCCATGCAATCTGACCTCTATAGGTCCCACGTATATCTGTTTAAAATTATTTTTATGACATAGGAAGAGAGACAGAGAAGAGAAGAGAAAAGAAGCAAAGAGGAAAGAAAAGGGGGAGAGGAATGGGTAGAGAGAGAAGCAGAGTCACAGAGGCAAAAACTGCAGATGATACTTGCGGTTGATGATTTTCCCACAACACTCTAGACACTGTGCTGCCTTTAGGCCTTGGCCCTGAGCTGGGTCTTTTAAACATTTCTCATCCTCTCTCCTTTTATTTTTTATTCTTATATTGGGGGCCAGTGTTAATTCACTACAGTGCGGATTGTTGACACAGGTAAGATTTCTCATCTCCCCATGAGAGGGATCTGCAGAACACTTTCACCCCTCACTCAGCTCCTTCCCCAGCACCAAGCACCAGGACCCCAATCCTCACTCCCACTCACTCCCTCTTAGTGTCTCCTTTCTCCCAGGTCCAGTGACTCGGCTGTTTCCTTGTCCCCTGACACTAATGTGACAGTCCCTATGTCCTGTCCTTCAAGCTGCCCTCCATCTCCACTGGCCCTGAGTGACCTCAACTCTCATAGGAGCTCTGTGTAGCTCAGGACTCCTGAGTGGGGATGCTGAGTCCTTCTGGGGGACTGAGATTCCTCTGTAATGCTGTGAGTGCTGGCATCAGCATGAGCCACTATGTCCGGAATGCCCACTGACATGCTGCCCTGTGGGTCTGCTGCGTTGCAGGACTTCGGTGGAAGAGAGTGGCCCTCAAGAGGAGAACATCCCAGTGATGCCTCGTGGTTGCATCCTGCTTTTCGGCCCTGCCAAATTCCAGAAGGGGCAGAAGTGGCAGAAATGACAAATGATCTTATATTCCAAGGTGCTGCTCATCTCCAACACTAAGTGCATACCTGCTCCCCCTGCTCCTTACCCCACAGCTGCTGCTTCTCTGCTGCCCTGAGGACAGAAGAGGTGGCTTTTCTACAAGTTTTCTGTCCAGCACAGGACAGGGAGCAGAGGGGAAGCAGGGAGACTGGGCAGGGCCCTGAGTTCTGAGGAGGGGCAGCCAGGGTGGAGAAGGTGAAGGAGAGATGCAGAGTCAGAGGCCAGCAGGGACCCAGCCTGGAGGACCCACCACTGGCCTGCTCTTCCAACTGGGCACAAGGGAGACAGGACAAGCCACAGTCAGACATGCTTCCCGGGACTCACAGACACTAACACTGAATTTCTGCAAAGTGTTTCCATTCACAGCCTGCACATGGTGACGGGGACCTGGGAATGAGGAAATGAGTAATTCATTAACTGAATTTATTTTGTGTGACACAGGCAATGAATTCAGTCAGTGGACAACACTGTTGAGCAAAGTCCTCTTCAAATTTCTTTTGAAAGTACCTGAGAGACAAGAGAAGGATATGGGGAAGGGAACAGAGAGGAGAGACACCCAGTGACAGCTCCCACTATCCAGTTCCCTTTGCTTGTGCACAAGGTCCTTTTCATGGTACATGAGCCTCTGCCTGGCTTTATGATGGGCACAGCATTCAGGCAGCTTTTTACGTTTGGCCAGACTTTAAGTGAAACATTATGAATAAAACACTAAGAAAGCAAGTTTGAAATAACTTGACTTTTTATCTTTTAAACTAATAGTATTGTAGGTTTATGGTTTAGTACAGTTCTTGACACAAAGGTAATCTTTACATTGCACCTTGATAGGTATCTACAAAACACTCTCTTCACTGACTTAGGTCCTTTCCCATCATGCTCCAGGACTCCACAATCACCCCCTGTCCCCCACCCCCAACCTAGCCCTCTCCCTGCCCTCCCTCCCTAGAGTCCTTTCCTTTCGCTCAATACACCAAACCAGTCCACGTTCTGTTACGTGTTTCTCCTTTCTGTTGTTGAACCTTATGTTCTGCCTACAAGTGAGATCATCTCTACTCATCCTTCCCCTTTTGGCTTATCTCACATGATTCCTTTACGTTTCTAGGCTGCACTCATTTCAGGACCAGTCTTCCTCCAGTGGCAGAGTATGTTGAGCCAACCTCCCTTTGGAGAGTGGCGCAGTCCCTACCATTGCTGTCCCACATTGAGGGCAAGGTCCTGTAGAGGCCCACAAGAGGTTTATGGTGTTGCTCCTGATGGAGATGACCAGTGACAGTGCAGACAGGTCTCTGTCAGAGGTCTAGGCCCATCGTGTCTATGTGGGAATCCCAGGATTTCCTGACTTGGGCCCCAGATGATGGGGTGGCCTGGTGGTGACAGAGAGCCATCATTGAAGTCTGCTGGTCTCTTGCCCTTATTCAGCTTTTGTTGTCCTTACTTTGTCTGACAAGTTTAGCCTTAGTGTGATCAAGGAAGTGAAATAGGAAGTGGGTGAAGAGTTATCTAGGTCTAAGTATAAACTATTTGATTCAATACTTTATGGTGTCTTTACTTTTCTTTCTACTTGCTTGCTGCACTTATAGACTCATTGTAAACATGTGCACGCTTTCTTTGAGGTAAATATTTTCCCTCTAACTTATGGAAAGGTATGCAAAGCCCTTAGAAACTGAGACTGGGTCGCTGGCTGGTGGCACACCTGGTTCAGTGTGCATACTTATTACCATGCCCAAGGTTCTAGGTTCAATCCCCACTCCTCATCTGCAGGGGAAGCTTCATAAGCAGTTAGCAGGGCTGCAGATTCATTCCTCTCTTCAACTGGGTCTCCCACCCTCTCAATTTCTCTCGGTCCTCTCAAAAACAAACACACAGAAACAGGGGAATGATCAGTAACAACAGTGGATTCATCAGGCAGCCACTGTGATAACCCCAGTGGCAATTGAAATAAAGTGACATGGAAAATACATCTTAACTCTTTCAGTCTCATAGAAAATATATTTAACTGAACTTATAATGCATGACTTATTTCATTAGTATCCTCAAGCACTTTCAGGGTGACAATAATTACCTAATAAGTTAATTACAATTTTCATACAATTAATAAGGGAAATATGATCATGGATCATTATGATTAACAAAGAAGACACTACATGGAAAGATGCTAAATGAGTGCAAGGTTCTCTTAGAGAGCTCATAAATATATGGGGGATATCTAATTGTTCTATAATGTTCAGGAAAATGGCTGTTTTTCTCCCACTGGTAAGGAGTGTTCAGGGACATCCTGGGCTGGGCTCCAGTCAGCACAAAGCATTCAGGCCCCAGCCCTCCCTCTGCTGTGCTCTCAAGGCTCAGCTCAGAGGGCAAGGAGAAACCCAGCTGCTCCCAGAATGCTGGAGATGCAGGCTAACTGTACTGTGCTCTGTTCCCTCTCCAGGTTCAAGGGTCACTTCAGAATCAAGTACTGGGTGCCCCTGATGGACATTTGGGTGGCACCCAACATGAAGAAACCCAAGAAAGTCTCAAGAATCCGCCCATCGCTGGTCTTGGGCTGGGCTGACCGCAGCTTCGTTGTCTCTTTTAAGTAAGACTGCAGCCCGGCATCTCTCTCCTCATGACTCTCAAGGGGGAGCACAGCTACATCTGGGGGTCTATTAGCCAAACGTGCGCTGACCCCCTCAAAAACATCTGTGTGCTGTCAGCTGTCCCCAATGGATCATATTCAGGCAAACACATACAACTGCTATGCCCTATGAAGGTGGGGACCAGGGGCTTGAACCCACATCCTTGTGCATGGTAACATGTACAGTTAACCACCAGTATAACTGCCCAACCCCCAACACAATTTATCCTCCATCTAGAATTTTTTCTTTCCAACCCAGCAAGCTGTCTGTAAAAGAGCAGGGCCCTCACCACCCAGTAGCAGGACAGGCCTCCAGACTCACACAGTCCCACCAATAACCACCATGTCGATGTTTACACTGGCTGGCAATCACAATATGATTGTGTGAATTTTATGCATTCTAACTTTCTTTCTCCTCTTGGATTTCAGATCAGCTGAGAGGATGGAGCAATGGTATAAGGAGCTTTGTAGGTATGTCATTAGTTCACATATTTCAAATCATATCTTAAGAATATTCTGTTTATTTTATCAATGAGAAAGGAGGAGAGAGAGAGAGAAAGAACCAGGTATCAGTCTGGTACATGTGCTTCTGGGGATTGAACTAAGGACCTCATGCTTGAGAGTACAATACTTTATCCATTGTGCCATCTCCCAGGCCATGGTACTTCAAATCTTCAAGTTCTCAGAATGCAGAGTCCTAGCAGTCAGTGCTTCTCCCTCTTGTCCCCCTTCTCTCCATGCTGTTATGGGAGGTAACATCACCCTGGACCATGTATTAACCTGCCGTGTCTTAAGGGCATGTTTGTCTGTAGGGTGGTTGTCAAAGCAAATGCATCTGCCAGCTCTACAGGCCAGTAAGGTTCTGGCCTGGACTCCAGGCAGGAAAGCTGTGAGGACGGGATCTGCAGCCCTGGTCTTAGTGACCTGACAACATAGCTTTTTTTTCTTTTTCTGGTATCTGTCCATTCTCCAAAAATACATTTGCATACTGTTTCTCTCATTAGATCTTGCATATATCTTTAAAAAGTTGATATCTTGAAAAAGTAGCGGAAAATACTGAAGTAATCAGCCAAAACATAAGTTGATTAGAAAACAAGCTAACGCTATTATTCTGTTTTGGGTCACTGTGGACTTGATTAGCAACATTTACAGTGAGAACATAGACTATGTGGACGCCATCTTGGAATATGCGAAGGACGACATCAGTGTAAGTGTTTCTAAGACTAGAACGTACATGTACATTCCAAGCTCCTGCCTTGGACAGAAATAGGTCTAGAGATGAGGGAAGAATCCAGAATGTACCAGACAGGAAAGTGTATTTCCTGCAGACACAGAAAAGGAAGCTGGGACTATATGCAACAATAATTAATTTGACTTAAACATGGAGAGAACATGGCACCTGAAATGTCACGATTTTTTTCCAGAAGGCTTCTTGTGTCAATCCTTGATGTCTCTTGTACTGAACTGTTTTCAAGAGACAGCTTTTCTATTCGCATGGATTTTTTGCATATACAGAGTGTTCTGTGTCGTTTCCAGTAGATTATTTACCCCTGGACAAGGTGATACTTTTAAGTGAAGAGAAAATATTGACCCCAGTTTTCTTTATTCAACTGGAAAAAAGCAAGAAAGGGTGTGGGGGGAGACAGTGGTGCACCTGGCAGAGTGCACATATCACCATGCAAGAGGACCTGGGTTCAAGTCCCTGGGTCCTACTTGCAGCAGGGGAGCTTCCTGTGAGGTGAAGCAGTACTGCAGGTGTCTGTCTAGTCCTCTGCCCCTTTCTCCCCCTTGTTTCCTCTCTATGAAATAAAATGAAAAAAGAAGACGACGATGGCAGCCAGGAGCAGTGGAGTCATGATGCAGCCACCAAGCCCTGGTGGCAATATAGTTCTTTGTGTATCATTTGATTTCTGGAATTGCAGTGCTGTAACCAAGATATTTATAATGAAGAACAAAGAATTTTTTTTTTAATCTCCAAGTTTATAGCTGGGACTAAGTACCAGCACTAAAATTCTACTGCTCCTGGAATCCGTATTTTTTTCTCCATTTTACTGGATAGGACAGACAGAAATTGAGAGTGGGGAGGAGAGAGACAACCGCAGACCTTCTTTGTTGCTAGTGAAGCAATCCACCTACAACTAGGGAGTTAGTGCCTTGAACCCGAGTCCTTGCGCTGGTCCTTGTGTTTAATACTACATGTGCTGAACCAGGTATGCCACTGCCTGGCCCTCCAAAAACATTCTCTTGCCTACATTTTCACTAGTGACTGAATAATAGTTAATAAGCTCACATAAATATAGGGGTAGATTTCCATGCTCACCCCACTCCAAAGCTCTGTGTCTCCCATAACAACTCCATAGTTCTCACAAACATTGAGCTAATTTGACACTTCAATTTGGGGGAGGGGGACTGAACGTGATTACGCTTAGTGAAGTGAAAAGGTAAAAGCTAGTAGGTGGCTTCACACATTTATGGAATATAGAGAAATGAGTCATGTGAACTTGAGCATAGAAAGTTTGAGTATCTGTCTCAAATGTGTCGATTTACTTCTCTCACTGAGTTAGGATCCTTAGTCATTATGAGCTCAGGTAGTTCTTCTTCCCTGTTTTCTGTATTGTTCTCATGAGATCTGCTTACAGATATATTAGACCCTTTGATAATGCATGCAGGTTCCTTGGGCACTGTGTGCTCTTTGTTCAATTCTCTATAGCCTTTATGGTGGAATGATTTATACTGATCTATTATAAAACCAATTCCTCCTCCACTCTTGTCTCCACTAGCAACTTAGTGTGTCGAGAATATGCCTTCCACGCACCTGTTTGAGTACACAGATTATAATGTGTAAGGACCTGGGTACCAGCCCTCTTCCCCACATGCAGGGAAAAAGCTTTGTGAGTGGTGAAGCAGAGCTGCAGTTCTCTCTCTCTCTTTTCCCCCCTCTCTCCCCCCCTTTTACCCCATACCTATTTCTGGATGTCTCTAATAAATAAATTAAATTAAATTAAATAAAGAATAAGCCTTTCCAGCTGGGCGGTTAACACAGCGGGTTGAACACACAAGTCCTCATCTACAGTGACCCAGAGGGGAGACATCACAAGCCTGGAAGCAGTCATGCAGGTGTCTCTCTCTGTCTCTTCTCTCTCTATGTCCCCCTCCTCTCTCAATTTCTCTCTGTCCTATCAAATAAAATAGAAAGGAAAAAATGGCTACTGGTAGTGGTGCCTTCCTAAAGCTCCAGTAATAATGCTAGTGGAAATAAATAAGGACTGAATATATGTGACTTTCAGATATTTTTTAAGCTACTAAATGATTGGTTTTAAATTACTTCAATTTCTTCGCTAATTTTTATCCATCATGAACATATTTCTGTTTATATCATGTCAATAGGTGGAGTAGAAGTTTGTGGTTTTTTTCTTTTTTCTTTTGCATAATTTGAGCATCTGCATCATGTCAGGGTTGGCCTTCACTCTGCAGCATTGATGACACTTTCCTGCTTCTTCATATACCAGGCAATGCTTCTCATCACGTTGGGGGAATTGTGGGTTTTTTCTTTCCAATAATTTGATTAGATAGCTGACATATTTTTTACAGTTTAAATTTTTTTAATATTTATTTATTCCATTTGTTGCTCTTGTTATATGTCTGTAGTTATGATTGTTGTTGTCATCGTAATTGGATAGGACAGAGAGAAATGGAGAGAGGAGGGGAAGACAGAGAGGGGGAAAGAAAGATAGACACCTGCAGACCTGCTTCACTGCTTGTGAAGTGGCTCCTCTACAGGTGGGAGCCCGAGAATCGAGTCGGGATCCTCACACCAGTCCTTGTGATTAGTGCCAAGTGTGCTTAACCTGAGGCACTAAGGCCCGACTTCCAAGATAGTTGGCACTTCAAATTACAAATTACTCACTCAACTGGGAGTTACCTGTGTGTATATCCTGAGACTAGAGAGCAAGCAGGAAGAAATCCACATATCCTTGTCAACACACTTCTGAACATGCACTGAAAACCCAAGGAATCACTAAACTCTAGTGTCGACTCAAACCACCGTCACCCCCAGGGTTCAAGTCGCTTTGGTGCTGGACACAGTGCTCTCTCTCTCTCTGGAGAAACAGAGTTGCTGGGAAATGTGTTCTTCCAGAGCTCACTCCCAAGGTTTATTGTAACCCTGACTTCTTTCTCTCCCAGGACTCTGAGGAAGATGATCAGGGACCTGTGAGTTTCAGAATGGAAGAAACCACAGAGTCACCTGCAGGTGAGTGTCAGGGCAATCTGAGAAGAGGCTGATTGCAGTGAGACATTAACTGCAAAGACTCAGAGTAAATGGTTTCCAGCTTCGCTTCAATACCTTCTGACAGGGAAAAGCACAGGCAACAGGCCTCCGTGCATTCAACAGACAGTGACCAACTCACTGCTCTGTAACAGGCTCTAGGGACAGTCCTTGCTTCTCTACTTCTTTCTCTGTGGCAGATTGGGCTGCTCTGTAGAGCTCTTCCTCATGAGGAATTCATGGCATTCCAGGCACAGGAATGTATAAAAGCATCTTCCTCTTTATTTTGTCAACATTGTTCTTGGGCACATGTGAGGGCAGGGTCTCCTGTCAGATTCACGGACACAGAGACACAGAGACACAGCCTTCTTAGCAAAGAAGGTCCAGGAGAAGGTCCGTGTGTCATATTCTACTTGAGGTGAATTTCTTCATGGTCAGCCTGGACCTAGACTGAGGTTTCTCTCCATCTAGATGTCAAACATCTGCAGGAGCATGAAGTGGGCCAAATGCCAGCCACTGAGGAGCTTCCACTTGAAGTCGATGACTCCCCCAGCCTGACATGTGGAGACCATCAGGGGAGAGGGGACACCCTGGGTTCCTGTAAATGCCTCCTACCAAGTCAGATCTTCCTTCCTGAAACAAGCTCATGACCCTGAAAACCAATCCCATGGGGGGGACACAGAATTGGCAGGAACCCAGTAGCCCCCAGAAACCATGCACGTCTCCAAGAAAAACACAGCTCCCTTGCCATGCTGTGGACACACTATGTGGTCATGATGGGCTCATCACGGCACCTCAGCCTGAACCTATGCTTGGATTTCTCTCCTCACAGACTGTGACTATCACCATGAAAATGGAATGGCATCACCGCCAGTGACTGAGGACCTGTCACAGGAACAGGAAGACTCCAGCTCAGCTTCCAGGCGCCAGGAGTCCTTCCTTTTGGAACAGCTACTAGAGGACACCCCAGGTCAGCTCCTCCTCAAGCCCAGGTCCCCAGGTCAGGTCAGCAGGGGAGAGGGGAACTGCACCCTTTGCTGCAAGTGCCAACTCTCTGGCCATCTATCCCCTCCTGTAAACAAGCTCAGGACACTGAAAACCAAACTCCCTGCGGAAATGGGACCAGAATATACACCAGAATTAACAATGACCCAGCTTGATAACTTTCAGTGTCGTGTCAAGTTTACAGAAACCTCTTAAGTTCTCAATTAAAAAGCCAACTCTAGTTCCACACCTTCAAATTCAGTAAAAATTAGGGAGTCCTGTTCTCCTGTCTCAACTCCTCATTAAACATTTTCCTGCTGATATGCAGGAATCATCTCCAAGATTTTAGACTGGGTTTGCTCTCCCCATCTGTCCCTCTGCAATGGTGTCAGTGAGGTAGTGGACCCTCCGGCCCCTTGGTTCTCCGAGTCCTTCATCCTCTCACTGCTTCTGCTCACTGCCTCAGGTGCCTCCTTTGTCCATTGCTAAACCCACTGCTATGTTCACAGGTATCTGTGCTGGAGGTGATTCTCCCTGGACCCTGGGCAGCTCTGTTGGCAGAGGCCACCAGAAGGGCATCTTGCTGGCTGTGGGCCAGAGGAGTGACACTGTCACCACCCTCCATGATGTGGAAAGCATCTGGCAGAGCTCCATGTCCACCCGTCTGCACGGGGCCCTATCATGGCTGCCTCTCCTGGACCTCACCGCCTCTGAGCTCAGGGTTGACTATCTGATGGGCTATGGGGACAGGGCCACCCACAAGGTGTCACTCTACAACTATGCCCTGGGCAACCCCATCATCCCTGTGAACCTGGCAGTGGAGGATATCAGGGACTGTGTCCATCTTGTCCACCAGAAGGAGGAGGTCACCCGCACTCAGTTCTCCTGCCTCATGGCCGTGCTGTGCGCCCACAACCATACAGATATTAACGAAGAGGAGAGGGAGGAGTGAGGCCTCCATCCTGGTCCCCCGTTCCTGCTAGAGGTAGGCGCCTTCTTCCTGACTGATGCCAGTGGTACAAAGGTGACCAGGCTCCTGGACACTGCTCATCTACACCATGAGTCTGGGTGAGCCTAGGCCATGTGAGATTAGTCTAGCAACCAGTCTGTGTGAGACGCATGGTGTTCTGCTTGATTGAAACAAGTCAAGAGAATCACATCCCAACAATGGCAAGACTTCATTCTTCTGGCAGCACTGTCTGAGTGGGGGCTGCAGACATTTGCTGTATTGATTTGAGAGGAAAGGTTTCTACTATGTGATGACTAGGTTTTAATATAGTTAATGCTTTTGATAATAATTAAACTTACCTAATGGCTAGAGACAGTAATTAAAATGGGAGGGAGAGACAGAGAAGGAGATATACCTACAGCTCTGCTTTCCAGCTCCTGAAGCTTTCCTTTTCTGCAGGTGAACACAGGGGCAAGAACCCAGGTCCTTGCTCACTGTGGCAGGTGTGCTCACCAGGTGGGCATCACTCAGCCCCTTCATGCATTTATCTCCTTGGAGAAATTTTCTCCCGGGATAATACATTTCTTCAGGAATCAAGAGGAAGCTACTATCTGAGAATGTGACTTAACTAAGACAGCTTTCTGTTTTTCATTTCAGGCATGACCATAAGACAGCCTCCTAATTCCAAGATGGGAGAGTGACACCTACAGAAAGGCACAGTGATGGACCATCTCAGACCTCTCTGAGCGGGGTCCAGGCAGCACCCTGTCTACACCCTGCTCAGCTGCTGAGGAGCTCAGGGCTCCTCTCAGCACCTTGCTGGGGGCTCCCCTAGCAGGTCTGCAATCAGTGAGGCCACCTGGGTATCTGCTGGAATGCCTACAGCCAGCCTTCCCCTCCAAGAACTGTCCCTTTTTTTCCTATTAGAATGATATACAATTGAGAACACTTATATTCTAATACTTTGCAGAATTTTGAATTATTCCTCAGTCCTGCCACCTATGTGTAAAATTCCTGGTGGAAGACATGAAGCCATCTGACTAAGACACTTCTTTTAAACTTTTTGTCTAGTGGGGTCACAATGGAAAATGTCAACATTCCATATCCAGCTCATTTCATTTGAGTCATTTTCCTGGATCACTTACACCCTGGTCTTTTCACAGAAATTTCTCACTTATTATTCTTTTCATGGTATATATGTAGTTATATAGTCTTTTACTGTATTTTCTTGCTTATTGCTATAATAAATATCACTTCCTGACTCTGTGCCTTAGATGACCCCTCTCTTTGCTCGGGGTCAGATCAGCCCTTGGTGGGCTCCTCAGTGCAGCTCTGCATCAGCTGAGGTCACGTGTGTCTGCAGGCAGCTAACAGCTCCACTGGAGCTACTATGTGTGTCTTGCCTGTTCCCCAGGCCTCCACAGAGTGGCACCTAGCTTCCTCAGTGCTGGAAGAAGGGCTCCCCACAGCCAGACAGGCACTGAGGACTCTGCCTGATTCCCACCTGTCAATGTCCCGGGGGCCACAGCAAGTACATGGCTGAGTCTGAAGTCAGCACAGGAGGAGACAGTAGCAGAGAATAGAGATGGTGCACTTCTGATTTCTGGATGGCTGTTACTGTCATCAGCACACTTCACAGCAAAGCTCAAGGTGAAGTCTCTCCCACACTAGTCCCTCAGTTACTAGCCTTTTACTCCTTAGCCAGCACTTCCCAGACAGAAGCCAAGTGTGGGGACATTAGTTCATGGAATAGTCACTCATTCTGCTGACACTGGCACCTGCACACCACATGCAGGTCAGAAGTTCACAGGCCAAAACTGGCATCCTGGGAAAATGAAGGGCACTTTCCTAATTGTCCTTTCTCTAATCTCATCATCTCCTGCTTCCCTCTTAATTTCTGTCTCTACCCAGGTAATAGATAAGTAAATAGAATATTAAAAAGAAACATTTCTGAAAAAAAGACATTTAAAATTAAATATGGGTTTCTCTCTGTGTGTGTCTCTGCATCTCTTTCAAAAATAAAATTTATAAAAAAGAAAACAGACATTTAAAATAATATATTTCTTCACACACAGACTCAGCAAAAAAATGAAGAGAAAGCATGATTTTAAGGGATTTTAAACACCTGCACATTGGGAGTACATGGGCCAATGAATGAGTGAGAGAAAGAAGGGGAAAAAAAGATTAAATATGAATGTTCTGTGGTGTCCAAACAGGTAATATTATCCTCTACCCATTTGAGTTCTTCAGATACTGCTTAAGTAGGCATTAGAAAGACGGATTAGAGAAAAATAAGTGGCGATTAGTAACATGCACACCACCTTCACATATGAGATTAAGAAATGGTGAGGAACTCACCATGTGTTCTTCGATGCCATCTTTAAATAGCTTAGTTAACACCGAGGACATTGTGAAGGGGTAACAGAAGGCCAGCTAGGATGTTAGCCAGAAGAGACACGGTGAAAAAAAAACATGTCTACACATAAAAGTCTGCTTCCCTCATTGGTCAAATTTTCCCAAGAAGTTGTCCTTATCTCTCAAAAGGAATCTCCATTTTTCGCCTCCCATGAAATTATTTTTCCCCCAAAGACATACTTTGAGGATGGTAGATTTATTTTTTATTTAGATTATTATTATTTTTTTTTTTTTACCAGAGCACAGCTCAACTCTGGCTTAGGGTGGTATGGTGGATTAAACCTAGAACTTGGGAGCCTTTTTTGCCATTTTTCACAGATGTGTGCCTTTGGATTTTGATGGAGATTCAGCTTTAAATATGGTCCTGGAGGAGAACTAATTTACCTAAATCTATTTACAAAGAAAATATTCAAATCATTACTTGACTAATTGGGCTCAGGAATCTCCTAATTAACAAAATGTTGAACAGAACCCCTGTGCAACAACTTACCCTCTGGCCCTTGAATTGTAGCTACTTCTTTATTAATCATAAGACAATCACCTACTCTAGAATAATAAATACCTCTGTCTTTCCACTGAATCTTTAGGCTTTTGGAAGTAGGAGAGAAGATCATTTTCTCTTGAAAATTTCATTCTAGACTTGTTACAGGATTTGCTAATGAGCTGAACTTGGATGGGAAAGGATGGGAAATTGAAAGCCATAGTAAATATTAAAAAGAAATGTTTCTGAGTGGAGTCAGACATGTTCATTCCTACTAGAACCTGGCTTAAAAATAACAAGCTGAGAGCTGACCCCAGAGAGTCCTGAGCAGCCCCACTGCCACCGCCGCCTAGTTACCATCACACCCTGGGAGGAGCTGCAGCTGCAGCAGCCGGCCCCAGTCACCATCACCACAACCATGAGCAAGGTGGCCTAGACCCAACAGCTGCCAGCTGCCCCTGCCCTCAGCACCACCAACACCAAGCCCGGTACAATGGCAGTAGCACAGGGAGCGGCTGCCCAGGCAGCTTCACATCCATGGCGCCTGCTGGCAGGGACAAGAAGGTCAAGGCAACAAAGGTTATGGTAACAGTAAAATGGTTCAATGTAAGGAACGGATATGGTTTCAACAACAGGAATGAGCTGAAGACCTTAAGTGCTTGCTTTTTGCCCCTTGAGCAGATAACCAGACTATTTGCATTATCTATGCAGCATGGGGTTTTTATTATTTTAACCTAAAGATGTCTCTTTTTGGTAATGACAAACGTGTTTTTTTTTTTTTTTAAAGGCCTGGTTTTTCTCAGTACACCTTTAAAGGTTTTTAAGTTGTTTCATATCTGGTCAAGTTGAGATTTTTAAGAACCTCATTTTTAATTTGTAATAAAAGTTTACAACTTGATTTTTTTTAAAAAAACTCAACAAGCTACAAGTATCTGCTAATAAAGGTCAAATAAAAAAATTGACAAGGGGGCCAGGCGGTGGCGCAGTGGGTTAAGGGCATGTGGCACAAAGCGCAGGAACCGGCCTAAGGATCCCGGTTCGAGCCCCCGGCTCCCCACCTGCAGGGGAGTCGCTTCACAGGCTGTGAAGAAGGTCTGCAGGTGTCTGTCTTTCTCTCCCCTTCTCTGTCTTCCCCTCCTCTCTCCATTTCTCCCTGTCCTATCTGTGTTCTACCTGCTGAGTCACCTCCGGAGCTTCTCTAAATGCTGTATGCTGTACAGCCACAGTTTCACTTCATCCTTGTGACAATCCTATCAAATCAGCATAGATTCTGTCCCCTTTTGAGTATTAGGATCAGAACTCAGTGATACCACTTGAACTGTCACCCCAGGGGGGCTCCAATTCATCCTCATACAGTAGAGCAGGACAACTTTTCATGACAGACAAGGGGATGATGACATCTTGGCTGGCTTAACATATATACTTACAGGTTCTGGTGGATTAGTTCAGTACTTTTTTCTTTTGTGCAGAGTATAGTACATCATTTTAAAGGTAATGCCTACCTAAACTTACAAAGTTACTGTTAACATATTTTCTATGATTTTAAGGAAAGGGTGGTTGCAAATGTTCCTTTTTAGCAATGACTCATTAAAAGTTTTCTTTTTTGTTGTTCTATGACTACACTAGATGAGAATATCTGCTGAAGACTGAAAATCAGGCTCTTCAGTAATTTTCATGCAATTATTATTATTATTATTATTAGAAAAACTCATACTGTACTGTGGTTGCCATGTAAAGATAACCAGATTCTTGCCTGAATTCACACTAAAGTGGTCATGTTGCTCTGTGTACAGACAGTCACCACCTAAGCTGTTGACACCCAGCAACAATTCTAGGCCCCACTTCCTTTCAGCCTTCCTCCAAAGGATTCCCTCTGCTCAAAAGGCATGTTTCTGTCTCAGCTCAAAAATAAATAAATAAATGTCATGTTATCTTATCCCTGGATACCAAAATTCTCAAACAGGAAGGGTTCTCATTAGACAAAGCAGAACCCATTTTGAAAATAGCAAGACTCTCAGAAAGGCACATATAATAGTCCAAGGAAATTTACATGCAAATGTCTATGGAGGGCCAATCACAAGGGCAAGAGTGCAGGGCAACTTCTTCTAGCAGGAAAGAGAGTTTAAGAATAAAAGCTGGAGGCATCCATCATGGAAAAATGACTGGGAATAATTCAGGAGAGGCACATTTTCTCAAGAGTGAGCCCTATAATGTTCTCTCTGAGAAATGACAGATCAGCCCAAGAGGACTGTCACTCCAAGGGACTGAATGTGAGGACCAGGAGCTGCTGACTGAGAAGCATCTCCACAGCATAGGGGCAGAAAGTAATGGCTGAAAAAGCAGAGCAGTGGTTACTGAACTCCAGCTGCCATGGACAGCTCAGTCCATTCCTTGTCACTACTGTTCAGGCTAGAAGGCAGGTTAAGTGCTCCTATCTGTGTCTGGCACACCACAAGACAGAGCTGAGACTTGGCCTTTCAAAAGGAGAGCCCTGACACCACACACACACACACACACACACACACACACACACACACACACACACACACAGACACACACACACACACCATCTTACACACTTCAGAGCCCAGACAAAGAAAATGCCAGTCTTCTGGGAATGGACTGTTTGATAAAAACAGCATTAAGTAAAACTATGGTGGACCAAGAATGACTTTCTTTTTAATGGGCAGAAGTAGAAAGAGTGAGAGAGACCGGAGCACTGAGGCTTTCTTCAATGCTATGGGGGCCCAGGCTCAAACTTGGGTCACACACATGGCAAAGCTCTGCATTATCCAAGTGAGCAACTTCGTCAGTCCTTACAAGTGATTTAACTGCACAAGAACACTCTGCTTGCTGACTTCCTGCTTATTTATTTGTTTTAATGTAGTGCCAGAAATGAGCTCTGAGCCTTGTACATATGCAACATCAATTTATGGCTTCATGCATGGCAAATAACACTACTGAGAGACCTCTTTGGCCCTTTTTCTTTCTTCACTATCTGGGGGACAGGAGAGAAGAGGAGTATCACATCATCATTCTACCTCATCAGGGGAGCTACCACAGTGCTATCCATGGTACTCCCATGTGGTGCCCAGACTCAAACTCATGGTAAGGTATATGTGCTGCCCACTGACTCATCTTGTCCTTACGACTGACTTCCTGAACACAACTCTTCATAACCAATGTACTGGCAGTGCTGACACAGGACTCCCTTCTGCCCAGGGCACAAAGGCATAGTTATTTTTATTGTGTCCAGTGAAAGACCAGGGAAAATCTATTCTGTGTGTCAATAAAATATATCTAATTAACACTCCTTTAAAAGCTGTAGTCAAAGTGCCTATTATTCAATAACTTGGGCAACTGAGAAACTATGACTTCCATGTTTTCTTAAATCAATATTATATACTTTTTTTCCACCAGTGTCTGTAACAATCAACCACTCCAAGTATACTATTTTCTCTCTCTTTTTTTTCATACAGAGGATGGAATATAGAAAGGGGTAGAGAGAGAGAGAGTGAGAGAGAGACAGAAAGAGAGAGGTGGGAGAGAGGGTGGAGAAACACCACAGCACTACTTTACCACTCATGGAATTTCCCCTCTTCATGGTGCTCCTATGAATACTTAGCATGGCAAAGTGTGTGCTCTACTAAGTGAGCTTTCTCCTAGTTGTCACCTCAATGTTGTTTTAAATAACAAAAGCATCAAGGCATCTATTCACCCTATGTGCATTTCATGAAAGATACTCTGTTAAGAGCAATAACAGATCCTCTAACAATTAAAAAAAAGCCACATTATAATCCTTTACTTTAAAAACTGGTCAGGTTCTAGGTACCTGGAATACAATGTATTTAAATTCTGCAAAGCACTTTTTTTTTATAGCATAGGACAGAGTGAATTTTTTTATTATTTATTTATTTTTCCCTTTTGTTGCCCTTGTTGGTTTTTATTATTGTTGTTATTGATGTCATCGTTGTTAAGATAGGACAGATAGAAATGGAGAGAGAAGGGGAAGACAGAGAGGGGGAAGAGAAAAAGAGACACCTGAGACATGCTTCACCACTTGTGAAGCAACTCCTCTCCAGGTGAGGAGCCAGGGGCTCGAACCGGGATTCTTATGACAGTCTTTGCACTTTGCGCCACATGTGCTTAACACACTGCGCTACCACCCAACTCCCTTTTTTATCTTTATTGATTTACTTATTGGATAGAGACAGCCAAAATCAAGAGGGAAGAGGGTGATAGAGAGGGAGAGAGACAGAGAGATACCTGCAGCCCTGCTTCACCACTTGTGAAGCTTTCCCCCTGCAGGTGGGGACCGGGCTCGAACCTGGGTCCTTGCACATTGTGACATGTGCACTCAACCAGGTGTGCCACCATCTGGTCCCAGGACAGAGTGAAATTGAGAGAGGAAGGGAAGATAGGGGAAGAGAAAGAGATGACTGCTGACCTGGTTCACTACCTGTGAAGCAACTCCCCTTTAGGTAGGGAGCTGGGGCTTGAACTGGGATACTTTCACAGGTCCTTGCACTTCGTACTATGTATGCTTAACCTGAAGCACTACTGCCGGCCCCCCAAAGGACTTTTTCTATTGAGTATTATTATTAATTGCTATTATTTATTTTGTAACTTATACCATTTTAAAAAACCTAACAACAGAGAGCTACAGGATATATATGTCAAAGGGGAGAAATACCAATGTAATCCGAATTCTATAGAAGGGTTTTACATGTTAAATTTCATTTCCACCACAAGTAACCTATAACATTCAGAAATATTGGAAAGTAGAATACATGTTTATTTTTGTCTCAAACAGTATCACTTAGGATAATTATACTATAAGTGCAAAGTTCTTTCGAAGAAGGAGGAATAAATGATTAAGAGTTTGAAACAATGACTTAGAATGCTGAACTGAGAACCTTTATTTCATCTGCTTGGGTTACTGGACATACTACTCATTTTGCTCACTCAAGTTACCACTTAGTCTCAAGTGCAATACACAAGTTTGACATGACAAGTGACATAGATGACATCTGTGGCTTATATGAACTCTTAACCAAGAACAGAGAAACCTGGAGGAAAGAGTTAATAAAGGGAACTGAGTGATTTGCATGTATAAAATCCAGTTCCCTTGAACAACTTTTACTGAGAAGAACCCTCAGGTCTGCTGAACTACTGACAGAGGATAAATTGACTGTAAATGTTGGTGGAGAAGATAGTGTCTTTGGTGTGTGTAGTTCCTGTTCCTGTCCTTGCAGGCCTGCAAGGCCTTACCTCTCAGTCCAAATGTACCCACGTACACCATGCACTCTGAATCCCACTAGCCATAATGCCAGATGTGGGGTACAAAATAATTCTCTTTTGTTCTCTTGCAGGCAATGAAAAAGTCACCCCATCTAAAGGAAATGGTGAACACTCTACAATTATTATTAGAGCCAAAATCTCTGAGTCACAGCCGCCTACACAAGACAATTTGGCTACTGGAAAATTCTGATTAATGACATTTTTTTAAAAACCCGAGTAACAACTTGACCTGCCAAAAATTAGCATGTTTTTATCATTTTTACCTTTTTTTTTTTTGCCTTGGTTACTTATTACCTTTCTTTCACCAGGAAAATAAAGCAGGTAAACTGAAAATTGTGTTGTAATGCAACTCAACCTCAAATCTAAAAGTGTCACTCCCAGGGATGAAAGTGGAGCTAAAAGGGGGTCTGTTGCTAACTGGGCTTTGGAATCTGTGAATGTGCCACAGGGACACTCTCTGACTGTGCTGAGAAGAGTCTTCAAGTCTTGGGAGACTAAAGTCCCTGAGTGTCAATCAGAGGCACAAGCCTCCCAGCCCCCAAATTGATGACTGGGTGAGAAAAGAGATGTCCCCCTGCTGGTAATCCCTCTCACCCCCAGTCCAGTGGCAGGTGAGGTGGCCTCCCCCAAGCACTCCAGCCAAAGGTGATGGAGAGGCTACAGCACTTCAATCTCCCTAAGGCAGCCCAGGCAGAATCAATCAACACTGAAGATGGTTCTGCAGGCAATGGCAGTATTGTTAATCCATACAAGATTGCCACCGCTGATAAATCATGGATTCCGAATCCCAAGACCTTCACCGAGAGCAACAGGTTGGTGGGGTTCCCTAGCCAGGAGGAGCCCAGAGTTTCCTGGGCCAGTGCAGGCAGGTCCCCTCTGCTTGCCACCTCGCCTGACCTCGCCACCCCCTCCCCACCTCTTGCAACTCTTCTCTCCTTTAGGCTCCCCAAGTCTAATTTGTCCAGACACCCCTGGCGCAGCGCGGGTGGGTGGGGCGAGGCGGTGGGCAGCGGCCCCCCTACACACACACCCCAGCCAGCCCACCTGGCCGCACCCGCTGCACCCTGGCTGCGGTGCGCAGGGCTGTGCTCATCACATCATTATTTCTCCAGCAAGAGAGCAAAGGGGCGCGAGCAGTGACAGCAGCTGCCAGGGGAGGCTTGGTTACAAAATCCTGCGCTGGGTAGCACCTTGCTTAGCAACCACCCCTAAAAAAGCCCAGCGCACTCGCTAGCACTTGGAGAGCAGGGCATGGGACACCCCCTGCCTGCGCACGCCTTCCCTCCACCCCAGTCGCCACACCAGCGACCCCACACCTCTCCTTTCCCGCGGGTCCCAGAGAGTGTCACCACACGGAATTGACCAAGGAGGTTGGGGGGTGCGATGTGCCGCTGCGCCAGAACCCGAGTCCCAGTCAGCATGTAGCCCTCTCGCTGGTCAGCCCCTCCATGGGTCTCCTGGCTACTGGGCTCACAGGGCTGAGGAGGGACCGTCGCACCTCCGCGGCGCCCCATTCGGCGCCTGCCGTGCACCCCAGAGCCCGGGACCCAGGGACAAGCAACAGTGCAGGACGCGCGCGCTGGCTCCGGGCACTCAGTGCTGCTGGGGCGCGGGGCCACGCTGCCAACTCGGGGTCCCACGCACAGGTGCCGGGGGACCTCGCTCTGGCTGGGGAGCAAGGACCTACGTGCTCCCGCCCCCACGCAGTCTCGCGCAGGGTCCCCCAGCCACACCCGCGCGCTCCGCGGGGACCCTACCCCGCCACCCGACACCCCCCTCCCCCCGATGGCTCCGAGCCCGACCAACCCGGCCCCACAGTCGCACCTTCCTCAGCGCGGAGTGCTCCAGGCTCAGCAGGTGCCGGGCCACATGGCTAGCGGGCCCCTAGGCAGGCGCCGTAGTCCCGTTACCTCCAAGACTCGAGGCTCCGTTGGTCAGTCAGTCAGTCAGGGTTCCTGTAGGTCCAGCGCTGCCTCAGCCTCTGCCGCCTCGCACTCTGACTGGGCTCTAGCCCGGTTTCCTTCCTGCCAGCAGTTGGCGCCTGCTCCCTCAGCGCCCAGGGAGGCACCTGCGCACTGGGGGGCGGCTGGTTTGGGCTCCACCCAGAGGGTCCAGCCCCCTGCACGCCTAGGGTGGCGCTCAGCCCCTAGTGCCTCGCACCACGCGCCCCAGCCCAGGCCCCTGGCCCGCCCTTCTTCACCCCACCCCCCGAGTCACTCCAAACAGACAACTGCTGCGCAGGGACCCACGGGGCAAGGTGGGACATGGGGTTCTGCTGGCAATGGCCCTATTAATCCATACAAGATTGCCACCGCTGATAAATCATGGATTCCAAATCCCAAGACCTTCACAGAGAGCGACAGGCTGGTGGGGTCCCCCATCCAGGACTAGCCCAGAGTTTCCTGGGCCACTGCAGGCAGGTCCCTTCTGCTTGCCACCTTGCCAGAGTTCGCCAACCCCTCCCCACCTCTTGCAACTCTTCTCTCCTTTAGGCTCCCCAAGTCTAATTCGTCCCGACACCCCTGGCGCAGCGGGGTGGGTGGGGCGAGGCGATGGGCAGCGGCCCCCCTACACACACACCCCAGCCAGCCCACCTGGCCGCACCCGCTGCACCCTGGCCGAGGCGCGCAGGGCTGTGCTCATCACATCATTATTTCTCCAGCAAGAGAGCAAAGGGGCGCTAGCGGTGACAGCAGCTGCCAGGGGAGGCTTGGTTACAAAATCCTGCGCTGGATAGCGCCTCGATTAGCAACCACCCCTAAAAAAGCCCAGCGTGCTCACTCACTCTTGGAGAGCAGGGCGTCGGCCACCCCCTGCTGGCGCACGCCTTCCCCACACCCGGGTCGCCACAGCCAAGGCCACCCCGCACCAGCGACCCCACACCTCTCCTTTCCCGTGGGTCCCAGAGAGCGTCACTGGCTCCGGGCACTCAGCAGGTGCCAGGCCACATGGCAAGCGGGCCCCTAGGCGGGCGCCTTAGTCCCATTACCTCCAAGACTCGAGCCTCAGTTGGTCAGTCAGTCAGGGTTCCTGTTCGTCCAGGGCTGCCTCTACTGCTGCCGCCTCGCACTCTGACTGGGCTCTAGCCATGTTTCAGTCCTGCCATCGGTTGGCGCCTGCGCACTCAGCGCCCAGGGAGGCACCTGCGCACTGGGGGGCGGCCTGTGCTTGCTCCACCCGGAGGGGCCAGCCCCCCGCACGCCTAGGGGGGCGCTCAGCCCCTGTTGCGTCACACCATGCGCCCCAGCCCAGGCCCCTGGCCCGCCCTCCTTCACCCCACCCCCCCAGTCCCTCCAAACAGACAACTGCTGCGCAGGGACCCGCGGGGCAAGTGGGGACATGGGGACCAGGGAGGGCCCTGGGCACAAGTCCCTCGGGGGTTGCGGCCTCCACCACAGTGCGCTGGAGCCCAGCCCCTGGAAAAAATCCATCAAGAAGGGCATCTTGTCGGCCCTCCTATGACCTTGTCTTCACTATAAAGCAGCGACTGTAGGGATAGCCCCAGTCTCTGAAGGGAGGCTGGGGTATCCTGCCCTGCCACTCAAAAAACACTGTGTCCTGAAGTGAGTGCAGCCTGCACTGTTCCCAGCTGTGACCATGAGCTGTGAGCTCAGACCAATAGGGACTTAGAGGTTACACAGGTTCTGGTGCTAAATATAAATATAAGTATATTATAAATATAAGTATAAATGTAAATATAAAGTATAAGTACAAATATGTATGGGCCCTCGGTCAGATGCATGGAGATAGTTCATTTTATCCATCATTTGCCTTAATCCAACTTTTTAGCCCTTTTCTCTACTCTGACACCATTTTTTTTCTGGGATTTCTTCTTTTTTATTTGCTTTTTTTTAATTTAAGAAAGGGAGACATAAACAAAAATCATAGAATAGGAGGGGTACAACTCCACACAATTCCCACAACCCAATCTCCATATCTCATTCCCTCCCCTGATAGCTTTCCCATTCTCTATCCCTCTGGGAGTATGGACTCAGGGTCACTATGGGTTGCAGAAGGTGGAAGGTCTGGCTTCTGTAACTGCTTCCCTGCTGAACATGGGCATTGACTAGTGGATCTATACTCCCAGTCTGCCTCTCTCTTTCCCTAGTAGGGTGGGTCTCTGGGGAAGCGGGCGTCAGGACACATTGGTGGGGTTGTCCTTCAGTCCAGGGAAGTCTGGTCGACATCATGCTGTCATCCGGAACCTGACACCATTCTCTCAGACAATATTCATTCTAACTTCAGGCTAGCTATCAAACTCAAGCAAAACTACCGTAAGTTGTGTGCCCCCAGAACATGCCTAAAATGGTCTTCCTAGCTTTATTCTACCCTAAAATCCCTAATCTCATCTGCTCTAATCCTACCTTTTTGGTTCCTGTTCAATAACTAGTTTGTCTCAATTTAGGTCACGCCACCTTCCAGATACCAAGTTACAGATGCTACCATGACTTCATCCTGACTTCTCTGGGCAGAGGACCTCACCAATGTGTCCTGGATGCTCCCACCTCCAGAGCTCTGGTCCACTATGGAAAGATAGGTACAGGCTGGGAGTATGGATCGACCTGTCAGTGACTGTGTTCAACAGAGAAGCAATTACAGAAGCCAGAACCCCTACCTTCTGCACCCCAAAAACAAGCCTGATCTGTACTCCCAGTGGGGAAGAAGTGGTAAGATGAAGATAAGAGGATTCTGAACTCCATCTCCATCAGCACCCAGAGAGAAATAAGGAAAAGGAGAGGGGCATATGGAGGTAGTTATTCTGTCATAAATGGCTTGGAGAGGAACAGAGAATTGAATCAGGAGAAAATGGGGGAAATCATGTATAAATGGAGACAGATAGTTGTAGAGATGATGGTTAGCGCATGTCTACAACCTTAGGGGAACTATAGTGGATTGCAGTGAAGAGACTGAAGATTCATAACTCTGGTGGTAGGCATGGTGTGGATTTAAACCACTGTTGACATATAATTTTATAAAATTAATTTTTAAAAAGAAACTGGAAGTGAGAAGTGTTGCAGGTAAAACACATGGTATTATTTTTTTTTCTGGCTGGGTTATAAAGGGAGAGAGGAAGCAGAGGAGTGCACGAAGTACCCAAGCCTGACTGCAATTGGGTGAGTGGTGCTTCTGGAGGACTGTGGCAAGAATACGGATCACTGTGACACAGGGGCCTAGGGGATGTAGTGGAGAAGACAGATGGAACAATCGAGTCCTCTGAAGATGACAAAAATGAAAACTGGCTCTGATACCAGTTCCTTCCAGAGCTTTAGATATAAAAGCAGGTTTCTATGTGATTGCATGATCTGATTTATATTTAGAATCTAAGACACACACACCCCACTACCACCACCCACCACCAGACTCTTAGGAGAAGAGATCAGATTTGGTTGGCAGTAAGTAGCTCACTTGTATATTGTGCTGTTTGTCATGTGTGACACCCAGGTTTGAGCTCAGCCCCACTGAATTAAAGGAAACTTCAGTATGTGGCCACCAACTTGCTCTTTCTATCTGAAAAAGTCATCCCAGAGTGTTAAAGCTCCAGAGGTGATGGAAATGAAAGAAAAATAGATAAAAAATTATTGGTACCAGAGACAAGGCAAGGGAAAATAGGAGAAAAGTGGTCGAAAAATAAAGATTCCTGTCGGAGATCAGACATTCTGATGAATTTTATCAAATGGTGTTTCTGTGTCTACTTATATGATGGTGTGACTTTTCTTCTCTACTGTTAGTGATATAGATCATAATAATTTTCTTTTTTTATTAGTTATTTAATATTGGTTTACAAAATTACAAGATAAAGGGAATCACTTATTCAAATGCTAGCCCTACTTGTAAAAGGCAAGGATAGCCCTTTGACTACAAAAATGACACTGAAAAATCCATTGGGAAAGTGAATTAGGACCACTGTGGCCTGACAGATGCTCTCCTCACAGAACCCACACCCTATGGAAAAGTACCACAGACTTGCTCCTTCCTCTGCATCTCCAGAAAACTGTTAGGTTGATATACCAGCTCCATGTTTGAAATCAGAATCTAGAACAGATAACAGCTAATATTTTCATGTCCTCAGAGAGTTGGGTACAGACAGCTTTAATGAACAGAATTCAGTGGGACATGTAAAATCCTTACAATCCCCCATTCTCACAAAAAGGGAGAGAAGTAACAAAACAGAATGGAAGAATAACCATGAAAAAATCACTACCATTCCCATATAGGCAAGGATAAATGTGCACTAAAAACATCAAGAAAACTAAAATTAACCATTAGTAGTAGCTTTGTCTCAAAGGAGAGTTTGGGAAGAGCTTTTCCTTCCTGTGTCACTACACAACCTGTTATACTTGGATTCGTATATTACGCGGTGGTAATGGAATGTATGTGTACAAAATAAAAAGCATCTGAGATTGAAATATCAGCTTTAAGGAAGATCATCTTCTTCCTGGTGCTTATAACTCTGGGAACATGCAGCTCAAGCCAGGAGAAGGCAGAGGGTAGGCAGATGTTGAGATGTCCTGAACTTGGAATGGTCCCAGTGCCCTCCTCCAAGTATTCCCCATGATAGTCAAGAGTGCCTGGCAGGTTGAGCACACATATTACCCCATGATAGTCAAGGATGTCTTTTTTTTTTTTTAACCAGAGCACTGCTCAGCCCTAGGTTATGGTGGTTAGGGTGATTGAACCTGGGACTTCGGAGCTTCCGGTATGAGAGCCTCTTGGCATAACCATTATGCTATCTACCCCCACACTAGAATGTCATTGTGTACCCATTAATTAAATGCTCTCTGGAGACACATCTGGGTTTCCAAGCATTCTGGCTATAGACACATGTGTACTGAATCTTCCAGCTGCTGAAGCCACCAGGAAAGAGAGACCTGTCGCATCTGCGTGGCCCATCTAAGTTCCTTGCAATCTCTAAACCAGGTATATGTTGGGCCTGAATTATCCTCAGTCCTGCTCTCAGTCTTCCACCAGCATGCTCACAGTGAGTGAGAACTGGTCTTCTGAATGTGGTCCTGCTAACAGCCCTCAAAGCAGCTGAAGTCTGTGAGAGTCCCCATGTGACGAAAAGAGATGAACATCAGAACCAGGGAGCCCGTTTACAAAATGTGGATTCCCTTAGGAATCACCTTCACCTTTCAGAGATGCAAAGATCAAATCAGTTTCATAGTAGTGGTCAGACAATTGGCCTTTCACTCCTTGGCATTGCTCTGGCAGTGCAAGAGTGCAGAAGTGATTATGAGCAAACCCAGGGTGTCCTCTCAATGAAGGTCACACTAAAAAGTCTTTGATAAGCATTCACAACTGAAACTATTAATTTCATTAAATCTCAACCCATGAGTACATCTTTTTACTATTCTAAGTGACAGACCAAGTGGAAAGTACATGAAGCTACATTTGCTATGTTACAAACTAAAGTTCCCCTTACAACCACCATAAGCTAGAGCAGAGCAGTGTGCTGGTTTAAAAAAATATGAATAAAAACTAAAATCCCTGATTTTTTTTGGTAAGTGGGGCACTTTTTCCTATGGAGCTCTATTTCTGCTTTAGACTAACAGAGTATGGTTATTTGTACATAAGACATTTTCTCAAAATAAATTCATTAAAAAGCCTGTAACTTTCAGTTAAACAACTCACAGTGCTTGGTACCAATAATCAAATTGGAGCTTTTAAGAGAAATCAGAATTTTGAAAATTTTGTATCCACTCCTGTGACCTTCACAGCTTTTCAAAATATTATTTAAAACTTTCTGATTAAATTCGTGGTAATGTTAACTAGTGAGATTTCTAGGTACTGTAGAAGGTGTATCAACATTTTCAAAACCTATATAACTCAATGATCTAATAGTTTCCAAATTACCAAAGCATGATGCTACAAAGTGATATACAGGTAAATGAGTTTTCAACATACAAAATATCTGAAGTTTTATAGTATTTTAAACTGATGTTAAGCCATTAAACTAAAGGAAAAACACATCAGTATGTTTTTAATGTATGAAAGGTCAGAGTATTTGCTGATGTAGACGATAACTAATTTTCTCCAGATACTGAACATAAAGAACACATTACAACAGGTCAAAGATGCAAACATAGGATATTATATGCTTATATGATACCAGAAGTTCAAGTGGCACTGAAACAGTTAAGTTTCTAGGAAAACTTAACTAGGAAACTAGTTAAGTTTCCTAACTTAACTTAACTAGGAGGAAATGCTGAGTTACAGGGTAGGTACATCTGAAGTTCATAAGATGGTGTGAGACCAAGGACCAAGGTTACTCTTTTTTTAAAGATATTTATTTATTTATTCCCTTTTGATGCCCTTGTTTATTGTTGTAGTTATTATTGTTGTTGTTATTGATGTCGTCGTTGTTGGATAGGACACAGAGAAATGGAGATAGGAGGGGAAGACAGAGAAGGAGAGAGAAAGATAGACACTTGCAGAGCTGCTTCATCGCCTGTGAAGTGACCCCTTGCAGGTGGGGTGCTGGAGGCTCAAACCGGGATCCTTACACTCCTCTTTGCCTTTTGCGCTACCTGCGCTTAACCCGCTGCACTACCGCCTGACTCCTGAACAAGGTTATTCTTAGTCATGCTTGGAGTTCATACTCCTCCATACATGGGAAGAAAGCAGAGCAAGCTAAATAAGCAACAGACAAGTGTGTGTGTGTGTGTGTGTGTGTGTCTCTGTGTGTGTGTGTGTGTGAGAGAGAGAGAGAGAGAGAGAGAGAGAGAGAGAGAAACAGAGAGAGTATGTGTGTCTTTGAGAGAGAGTATATGGGTGTGTTTGAGAGAGAGAGAGAGAAAGAAAGAAAGGAGAGAGGGAGTAAGGGAGGGAGGGAAGGCATGAGAGTGAGAGTGTGTATGCACGCTGGGAGAGTACAGTGATCAAATTGGAGTTGGTGACCCATAGTTGAACTCAACATCTGGAAGTATCTCTTTGATTCCTGAAAAATGACTTGTTTCTAAGTGGTCCCAATGATTCTACCAGGACTTTGAAATGGTTTCTCTTATGGGCAAATAATAGAAGGTGCAAGAAAAGGAAACTTAGAAAAAGACATGCACTTAAGGAGAAAGGCACCAGCAAACAACACCCATCTCTCACACAAGCAGTGCTGGCACAGAAGCCAAGACCTGGCACATCCAAGTTCAGTGTCACAAAGGCAAGCCCGGGGCTCTTCCTGCTGAGCCACTGCCCAGAAACAAGGACAAACCCCCTTTCAGCCAACCCCTTCACACTGCCCTGGGGATGTCAGTTGTTTCTTCTCACACCCTCCAGTTTCATGCTGTGCTGCCTCTGCATCTGCTGCCTGCAACTCTCAAAGATAGTTCTCGCCCAACTGCCCAAATCCACCTCAGTCCTTAACCATCCAGCTCAGTGCTCCTGCCGCCAAAAAGGAACCCACTGCCAGAAGCTTTTCTCCTCAAGTACTAAGCTTTCTGCTTTCCACAACATCTGACCAAGTGGCTTCCTCCCCCAGCAGACTGAGGCCATGCCTTCCTGGGGTCATATCTGGGAAAACACCAGATACCGCAGGCTTCCAGCAGGTTCACTGACCTCACTGGTCTGGTCGGTCACAGGGGAATGCATATCAAGTGCGTGAAGGAGCACCGCCACATCAGCAAACTGGACAGAGCCAGGTGGGCTCTCCTGGGCAGGAGAACCATGTCCGCCTACCTGTCTGCAGCCTCTTCTCTGGGCTCGCATCTCCCAGCGCTGTGCAGGCCTAGCTGCGTCTGCACTTCTGTCCCAGGCCCTGCTGGCGCAGTCACTCCGGGCTGTGGATGGAGGGAAAGGTTGTCACAGGGTGAGGATGAACAAGAGTTGGGTGTGTGACCCACAGGAAGGGCATTGGGGACTCTGCTCTGGGCCCAAGGAGCAGGCCAGGGGTGAGGGCTTTTGTCCTCCATCACCCTCACTAGCAGAAGGGCCCAGCTCCACCCAGCGCCCTGCATTTTGTCAAGTCAGTTCTTCCTGCATAGTAGGAATAATGATATTTTAGTGCAAAGTCTACAGGATTTTCTCTAAAGGGATTTATTTCAGGAAGCCCAGGAGCTTTGAACCTGCCAGAAGCCAGGAAGCACGAGGTGATGTCAGGAGCTGCAGGCCGGTCCTGTGCAAAAGCTGAAGGTCTGGCCTCAGCTGGGGGCCATTAAGGACCCTGAAGTTGGCCACAGAGGCTGAGGTCAGCCTCGCAGTCACCATAGTCACCAATGGGGAATGTCCAGATTTTAGCCCCTGCACTGCTTGTAGTTTGTGCTTATAATCTGGCTGTGATGCATTTGTGAGTGGGCTACAACACAGGACAGAAAGACTGAAAATATAGGGGGCCGTGCAGTCATGCAGCAGGTTAAGCCCATATGGCACGAAGCTCAAGGATCCCACTGCAGGGATCCAGGTTCGAGCCCCTGGCTCCCCACCTGCAGGGGAGTCGCATCACAGGCAGTTACACAGGTCTGCAGGTGTCTGTCTTTCTCTCCCCCTCTCTGTCTTCCCCTACTCTCAAGATTTCTCTGTCCTATCCAACAATAACAATGAAGCCACTGACAACAACAATTATAACAATGATAAACAACAAGGGCAATTCTACAAAAGGGAAATTCTACTTTCTTTTTCCTCTTTCATTCTAAGATATTTTATTTATTTTAATGAGAGAGATGCAGAATGATATACACATATAGAACAGAGCACTACTCAGCTCTGTCTGATAATGGTGCTGGGGATTAAGCATAATACCTCAGAGTTTCTGGAAGTATTTTGCAGAAAGTATTTTACTGTCACCCCAGTTTTCTTTGTTTTTTAAAAGATTTCTTATTATTTTTGGCTAGGGATGTGATTCAGTGGGTAGAGAGCTGACTCTCAAGCATGGGGTCCTGCCCGAGTTTGATCTCAAGCATCACAAAGGCTACAGTGGTGCTTTGCTGTATCTCTCTCTCTCGCTCTTTTTCTCTCTCTCTCTCTCTGTCTCTCTCTCTCACACACACACACACCCACACACACAAACACACAAGCATTTACAGAATTAAATTCTCTTGTCAGCTTACAACCCAGGAAACATCTTACGCAAGGACTACTTTTAAATGTAAGCATCAGAAGAGACAGCAACCCTATCTTGCAGTCTCCCCAGGAAGGAGGGAGCCTACAGCTGTGGGCCCCTTCCCCTAAACTGTCGCAAAGATATAAGAAATTGCCTCCTGTCTCAAAGATATAAGAATGGGCCCATTGCCTTTAGGTAAAGCTCATGAGCAAGCACAGATGACTAAGGACCTCCTTTTAGCCCCAAATTGAATCCCCTTATCGTTTTGTTCTGTTGAAAGTAAAAATTAATCCCCCAATTAAGAAATTTAAAAAAATCCCCTACTCTCTGTTTTGTCAGCAGAAGTGAGCTCAGGCCCAGTTCTTGCTTTTATTCTTTTTAAACATTTATTTATTAATGAGAGGGATGGGGCAGAGGGAGCCAGAGCATCACTCTCTCACAAGCAATGTTGGAGACCGAGCCTGGGATCTCGTGATTCAGAGCCTAGCACCTTACTAGCCACTGTGCCACTTCCAGGGCCCCACACTTCTTTTCTTCTCCTTCTCCTTCTCCTCCTCCTGCTTTAAAGGCTTATTTGTACTTTTTTTTTTTAAGGATTCGTTTTTGGGTTTTGATTTCATTTATTTTTTTGACAGGACAAAGAAAATTGGGGAGGTAGGGCCGGGTTGAGGTGAGCGGGCCTGAGGCGCCGGGGTGGGGCGTGGGGGCGGCAGCTGCGCTGGCCAGGCTGTGATGGGTGGCACCGGCTCCCGGGGAAGGGGCGCTGCGGCGGGGGGACCTGGCCGGGTTGTCGTGGCCCTGCGTGGGGCTGCCGGGCCAGGTGCGGTCAGGTGAGAAAAAAAAAAGAAAATTGGGGAGGTAGTGGGGAGACAGAGAAGGAGAGAGACAGAAGATACCTGCACACCTACTTCAATGCTCATGCAACTTCCCCTCTGCAGGTGGGGACTGGGGGCTTGAACCTGGGTCCTTGTGAATTATAAAATGTGCTCCACCACCTGGACTTTAAAAATAATTACTCAGTTATTTGACAGATTTAAGGATCAAACTCTGGACTTTACCCAGGCAATTCCTGTGCTCTATCACTGAGCCACCTCCTTTTCTTGAGGACCAGTTCTTTCATGTACACACTTCTCTCATGCTCTATCTTTAAATACCTTTGAATCAAGTCTTCCTCCTCTGTTTAGTTTTCCAGGACAGGGTTTTATCTCTTTTACTCCCCAATACACCCCATACTTTCAGATTGGGTGCTTGGTAACTCTGACCAGTTTTGCATCTGGGTGTTATGGGTCAGGGCTTCCTGACTTTCTGCAGGTGTGGAGGCTGGGAGTTCATTTTTACCTCCTCTGTTCTGACAAAATCTTTCCCTGCTCTTTGAAGGGAGTTCCAAGGTGTGGGAAGCCTATAGGGGGAAAAAATGGCCTCCAGGAGCGTTGGATTCATGGTGCAGGCACTGAGCCCAGCAATAACCCTGGAGGAGGAAAAAAAAATGTCTTCTCTCTAAAAGAAAGGCAAGGAAACTAGGCTCTGGTATTTTTTTAATTGTCAAACAATTAAAAAAGTGCTAAGTGCCCTCCAGTGGCAGCTCCTCTCTTAGCAATGGGGGAAAAAATTCCTAAACTGAACAACCTTAGTCTTGGCCAACAGCCAAATAGGCAACAGGTGATGTGCAACTTAAAAGGAAATGTAGTAATTTGATGTGTTACTCGGTATTTTTGCCTTTCCTGGTGCAGTTCTTTTTTATTCTCCTTAGAAAATCATTTCATCCATTCCATAAATATACCAGTGTTTGTAACAGTGTTTCGATTTTATAAATAAATACATTGAAATAATAATAAAAAAGAAATTACAATTTGTTTTTTAAAAAAACACTGAAAAACGAGTCTAACATGTCAAGAAAATAATTCACCAAGTACAAGTGGGATTCATGCCTGAGAAACAGGAATGGAACAATATCTGAAAGCTAATCAATAAAATCTATCATACCAGAAAGAGAGAGAGAGAAGAGAGAAGGAAAAGGAAAAAATCACACTGTCATATCAACTAATGGTGAAAAATAATTTGACATGATCCATTAGCCATTTATAATAAAGACACTCCAGAAATTGAGAAAAGAAGGACATTTACTCAACCTAGTAAACACCATTAAGACAAACCCACAGTTAACATCATTCTCAATGGGGAAAACCAAATAAGGATGTCCACTACCTCCACTGTTATTCACTACAGTCACTGAGGTCCTCACCACTGCAACCAGATAAGAAAGAAATATCAAATATATGCAAATTAGAAAGAAAAATCAAACTAGCACTATTTGCTAACGACTGATAACATATCTGGAGAACCTCAAGGCTCTACGGACAAACTACTGAAGTATTTAATAAATTTCATAAAGTAACAGGATATAAAGTCAATACTCATAAGTCTGTGGCATTTCTGTATACAAAAAAGTTAGAAGAGAGTAAAATAAAAGACTCAAGTACATTTACAATCAAAACCAAAAACATAAAATACCTTGGGATGGTCTCACAAAAGAGGTTAAAAATATAAACCACACAAACACATAAAGGAAAACTATTGGGCACTGTTAAAAGAAATAGAGAATGTCTTTTCACACAAGAATTGAAGAACATTCCTCGTCCCTGGATTGGAAGAATAAACAATATTAAATGGTCTTTCAACCAAAACTAATCTACAATTACAATGCAACCCCTATCAAGACTCAGTGGCATATTTCAAGAAAACTGAACAACTTGTCTAAAAGTTTTGTATGTAATCAGATTTTTCTGAATGCACAGTAATATTCCACGGAATATATATATCCCATAACTCCATACAGGCATTTATCCAAAGTACACTCAAACACTAATGTGAAGGGACATAGACACTCTTATGTTCATAGCTGCATTATTCACAATAGTCAAAGAGAGGAAGCAGCCTAAATGCCCATCATTAGAAGACTGGCGGGAGGTGGGGGAGGGAGTCGTTCCAGGACTGTAAAATAATTGGGGGCGGGTAGATGGCATAATGGTTATGCCTAAGGTTTCCAAGTCCCAGGTTCAATCCCTGACACCCTTGTAAGCAAGGGAGGGGGGAGAATAGATATATTTGTATTGATTTATTTTGCCATCAGGGTTACCCCTGGAGCTCAGTGTCTGCGCAGTGATTCCACTGCCTTTTGCTACCTGCTAAGAGAGAGAAGGACAGAGACAAGCAGACACCCATCCTGCTCTGCTCATGAAACTTCTCGGAAGGTGGGGACTGGGGATTTGAACCAGGTCCTTGCACACGGCGATGGGGTTGCCTCACTGGGTGAGCCACCATCTTGGCCCGGGTTCTGGCACTTCTGTGACAGGGCCCTAGAGACTGTGGCGTGGGGAGTCGGGGCTGGCTTTGAGGCTGTGCTTGTGCGCCTTGCCTGGTGACCTTGCCTCTGGCCCACTGTGCAGGCCAAAGAATCCCTGAGATGCCCACCGAAGGGCAGATGGGGTCTTTGAAACCAGCACCCCACAGGGACTGGGCTACTCGCTTCACATGGGAGTTTTGCTCTTTTGTTCTTTGCTTTCTTTCTCTCACTCTCTGTCTTTTTAAATATTGTCTTTATTTATTGGATAGAGACAGCCATAAATCGAGGGGGAAGAGGGTGACAGAGGGAGAGAGACAGAGCAGCCTTGCAGCCCTGCTTCACCTCTCATGAAGCTTTCCCCCTGCAGGTGGGGACTGGGGGCTTGAACCCGGGTCCTTGTAACATGTATGCACTCAACCAGGTACACCACTACCCTTCTCTCTTTCTCCTTTCCTTCCTTCCCTCCTTTTTCTTTCTTTTTTTTTATTTAAGAAAGGATAAATTAACAAAACCATAGGGTAGGAGGGGTACAACTCCACATAATTCCCACCACCCAGTCTCCATATCCCACCCCCTCCCCTGATAGCTTTCCCATCTTTTTTTTTAATTAAAATAAATTATTTTTTCTTGGATCTAGAGTTATCGCTGGGCTCAGTGCCTGCACTAGGAGTCCACTGCTCCTGGAGGCCACTTTTCCCATTTTGTTGCCCTTGCTATTGTTGTTGTTGCTATTGCTGTTGTTGGATAGGACAGAGAGAAATGGAGAGAGGAGGGGAAGACAGGGAGGGGGAGAAAAAGACAGACACCTGCAGACCTGCTTCACCAACTGTGAAGCGACTCCCCTGCAGGTGGGGAGCCGGGGGCTCGAACCGGGATCCTCATGCCGGTCCTTGTGCTTTGCACCATGTGTGCTTAACCCATTGTGCTACTGCCCCACTCTGTTTAAATTTTTCAAAAATTATCTTTATTTATTGAACAGAGACAGCCAGAAATTGAGAGGAAAGGGGGTGACAGAGAGGGAGAGACAGACACTGGGGCGGGGGTAGATAGCATAATGGTTCTGCAAAGAGACTCTCATGCCTGGGCCTCCAAAGTCCCAGGTTCAATCCCATGCACCACCATAAACCAGAGCTGAGCAGTGCTCTGGTTAAACAAAAGAGACACCTGCAGCTCTCCATCACTCACAAAGCTTTCCCCTTTAAGGTGGGGACTAGGGGCTCGAACCCGGGTCCTTATGCATTGTAACAGGCGCACCACCACCCAGCCCGCTTTATTGTTAGAAGAATTTATAAAAAAAAAGAAGACTGGCTAAAGAAGTTATGGGATATATATTCAGCGGAATACTACTCGGCAATCAAAAAGATGATATTGTGTCTTTCAGGACAAAATGGATAGAACTGGAGATGATTTTGTTTCTAGATATAAATAAAGGCACTAAAGTCAACTCTCAGATGGTTTCACTCATGTGGAATATAGAGAACTGAAATATATGAACTTGAAAAAACAAAACAGAATCAAGCAAAGTGTAAGACTTGTGAGAACTCTAGTGGTCATCTTTGGGTAGTGGAGTGGTTGGGATTCAGGACTCTGGTGGTGGGTGTGACACAGCACTATACACTGGAATTTTACAATCTAATCATAAAATTTAAAAACACAAGAATCAGATAAAATGAAATAAAAAGTGAAGAAAGAGGACTGGAGATGTATTCCATCAGGCAGGACAAGAACCTTGCCATGCACGTGGTCCACATTCAAGTTCTAGGACCATAGTGAGGGACCACAGCACCAGAGCAAGTTTCAGAGAGTGGTCTTTCTTTCTTTCTCTTTCTTTATTCCTTGCTTCCTTTCTCCCCCACTCCCTCTCTCTACCTCTCTTTTCCCTCTTTCTCTATTGTTATTGCTATTGTTGATGTTGGTAAAGTCAGAGAGAGATCCAGAAAAGAGGGGGATACAGAGATGGAAGAGAAAGAAAGATACCTGTAGACCTAATTCACGACCTGTCAAGCGAACCCCCTGCAGGTGAGGAGCCAGGTGCTGGAACCTGGAGCCTTATGCCAGTCCTTGCACTTCCTCCCTTGTGTGCTTAACCCGCTGCACCACCACCCAGGTCCCTCATTCTTCCTTTCTTTCATCTTTATTTGTTGGATAGAAATAGCCAGATATTGAAAGGGGGAGATACAGAAGGAGAGAGACAGAGAGACACCTGCAGCCCTGCTTCACCACTGGTGAAGCTTGTCCCCCACCCCTGCAGATGGGGCCTGGTGGCTTGACCCCGGGTCCCTGCACATTGTAACATATGTGCCACCATCTGGCCCCAGCAGTGGTGTTTCAGTCTATCACTATATGAATGGGCAACGTCAGCCAGCATGAGGAGA